>NC_073377.1:42238674-42551531 GCF_028641065.1 Leucoraja erinaceus
CTAAACATCTATCCATTTCTTAAGAAAAGATTTTTAAATAGCCTAAGTGTACAAATAATATTCACACAAGAATTCACAATATAACATGATTTTTAAATCTCATTGTCATGAATTTATAGGCCAAATGGAAGGAATTTAATGTTTAATTCCCGTAAAGCAAGTTTATATGTAAAATAAACGATTTACCCTACGTTTTGTCCCCTACGTGAGAATCGTCCCGTTGTCGGCGTTAGAAGTTGCTTTTTTATTTTACACCAGCGATTAAATTGACCCGCAACGGAAGTCAGACCGATTTTTCAGCATCAGCAAGCAACCCGAGAAAATATATCTCGGACAGGCAGGAGAAAATCGCATTTTAATCCCACCCCCCTCCCCTCAAAGGCGCCAAAGTAGCGCGCATGGCCAGTGGCAGAATTGCAGCGCCGCTGAAGATAAGTATTGTAACATACCTATAATATGTAAGGTTGGAAGTTTTCACATACATGGAATTTGCCTTGGTGTTCCGCACGCAAGTGACAGTTAGGAATGATACATAAAACATTAAACATTAATAATAAAACATTATTGATTAAACAGGTGCATTAAATATAATACCAGAGCAAACGGAGGCTACAAATGTTTGGTTATTGAGTAGAGCTACTAGTGGAAAAAAGGTGTTTTGATGTCTGGCTGTGGCAGCTTTGACAGTCCGGATTCGCCTTCCAGAGGGAAGTGATTCAAAGAGTTTGTGGCCAGGATGAGAGGGATCAGAGATGATCTTACCCGCTCACTTCCTGGCCCTTGCAGTGTACAGTTCGTCAATGGAGGGAAGGTTGCAGCTAATAACCTTCTCAGCTGATCAGACGATTCGCTGCAGCCTCTGGATGTCGTGCTTGGTGGCTGAGCCAAACCAGACCATGATGGAGAAGCTGAGGACAGACTGTACGGTAGCCATATAGAATTGGACCATCATTGCCCGTAGCAGATTATGCTTCCTCAGCTGCCGCAGGAAGTACATCCTCTGTTGTGCCTTTTTGACTGTGGAGTCGATGGAAGCCCCCCACTTAAGGTCCTTGGAGATGAGTAAGTTAAATTTACTACCAAAATCATGTGCCTGGATGTTAAAATGTAGCAGTGTTTGCAATAGATCAGAACTTTTCATTTTTCCCTTATACAGAAAACTTCATACTTAATGATAGAAGCTGTCTGCTCTGCCATAAACCAGCTGGTAGGCTAATGCAAATAGGGACTAGGATGATTAGGTTTAAACTTTAGTTTCTTTTACTAATTTTGTTATGTTCCCAACCAACAGGTTTAATGGTTAACTATTATTTACCAAAGGATAAAACCTTTGAGCAGAGGCAGGTAATCACAAAGCAGCTGACAATTGCAAATTCCAGAAGGCTCATTTAATAGACACGCAGCTTTTTCTCAACAATAAGTAAGTACTTGTGCGGTAAATACAAAGAGTAGATTAAGTATAACAATTGCCAATAGTGTCAGATGTGAGAAATGCATTGTTTCTGGTACTAGAGTGCATAGACCTGATTGTTAAAATGTACCTTTGTAACTAGTAAATTAGTTAAGCTAATGGTTGGGGTCTCATAAGCAATCTGAAGGATTGAAATATTGAATCCATATTCAGCTTTCCATTGCAATAAACTGTAATTGAGGCCGCACAAGAGGATCATGACATGCACCATATAGCTATAATCTTGCATGTTAAGGGCTTTGTTACAGACTGTTGATATCAAGAGCTCTGTGTGTTTTTAATAGACCACAAGTTCTTTCTCAGATAGTGAAGAGGCAATTGTTTGCCTGGTTTTATCATGTGCCAAGCACAGGGCAGTGTTTTATTTTGTTCTGCAATCATAAATGTTTCAATATAAGCTTATTGTTTAAATATAGCAAGGAAATTCTGGCTAAGAATGAATATTTCCATATCTAAGAATTTTGTACTGTATCACAAATCATCTGAAATTGTTATTATTTGAATTAATTTATTCAGATTTAGGACGCTGATGACTCCTGGTTCATAGTTCTAACCTATATCGAACGATCCATCTGACTGGCTGCAGCTTGGACTTTTCTGATATTTTCTGCGCACGGAACTGTAGTTAATGTGTGATATACAGCTGTATAACATTTAGCTTATCTTCACGTGATCTCCATTGACTGACTGGAGATCATAGCATAAAATGAAAATGGACAGAGAAACGATCACAATTCCTGCAGTTAGAGTATCTGTAGAGATTTCAAAGTCAGCAGTAATTTAAAATTGATTTAAAAAAACTGTGGCTGCTGGAAATCTAAACCAAAAATAGAAATTCTGGATAATCTCAGCAGACCAGGCAGCATCTGTGGAAGGAGGAACATTTAGAAACATAGAAACATATAAAATAGGTGCAGGAGTAGGCCATTCGGCCCATCGAGCCTGCACCGCCATTCAATATGATCATGGCTGTTTTGCAAATATTTACTGCTTCAGGCTGTGATTTCTAGATGAGTTCTGACAAAGTGGTGCAGATCCGAAACATCGACTATTTCTCTTAGCAACAGACGATGTCTGATCTGCTGAGTTGTTTCAGCACTTTCTGTTTTCGTTCCAAAATCACCAATTAGCATTTCATGGTTTTCAATGATCGTTTTCATGAATAACCTCAAACTTCTATGGAGCTATCTTTGCCATTGAAATCTTTGGAATCTGCTCCCTGGAGTAGTGTTGTACTCTGACTCTTTGGCCACTATTTCTTTATCTCTTAGTTATCATTTCGTGAACAACAGAATGATTGTAGCTTGAAAAGATTGCACGAGGTATGGTTCAGTGGGTTGAGCAGGGTTTTGTGAATATACTGTGAGCAACAGCCTACACCAAACTATGTATATTGCAGACTTGTGTATAAACCAACCTACACTTATTTAATTTGGTCCCTGCACCAGCTAATGATCTTAACTGGCTTTTGGCCAACAGCATCATAAAAACATTTTCAGCAGCTGAAACATATATAGGAAACTTTAAACCTCGGTGACTTTTCACCAGTGAACAGCTGTTTCATTACATATGCCACTGCATTTTCCAAGTATCTTTACGTCATCAGAAACATTTCCAACAATAGAATTCTTCCTATTCCAACCTTCTCTATCCAAGGTATGTGAAAGTCACTAAAAAACAAACCAAAAATATAACTGAGGAAACAAAATAAAATCTACAATGGGGAAAAAGTGAAATGGTTAACTTTTGGTTCATGAATTTAACTCTTGTTTCCTGTTCATTACCTCTGCCCATATCAGTATCTCCTTGCTATCCTTACAACTCTTTTTCCCCAATTAGCCCAGTCTCCTGGCAAAGTTAAGAAATAAGCTTTTCGGGCTAAAAGTAACCTCACCCTCAGCCATCGATCTGGGGAACGATCAACATCAGCAGCAAGATTAATCAAACTAACCAGGAAATTTCTGCAGTCATTTTCCGAGAATCTAAGCCGGCACTCAGCCATTTTTAAAGCTAGCGTGACAAACAACAGAACAAAGCCATGTTTAAGTTCCCCATCCTTTATCTTTTGTCAGCTAATTCCTGTGAAAGGTGAAACTCCTGGTATATATGGCAGTGTTTTCAAAGCTTATCACATAAAGGTTGACACTTGAATGCACTCTACCAAGTGTGTAGCTGGAGATACTGTACATTATTTAGGATGTCACTGTTCATCCACAGACTCACATCCATCCATTAACACAGGTGGATATGAGAACAGTTGTGGCACTATTTGAAGAAGAGCAGAATGATCTGGGTGTTAGCCAACTTCCTTTGCTCAGACATGACAGTAAAGATATTTTTACTGTTCAGTCATCTCCCTGTTTTTTTAATGGAATTTTGTTTAGTGGAAAATGACTCAGTTTAGCCTACTTAAAATTCCCACGCTTGTTTTCAAATCCATTCAAAGCCGTGTCCTTTATCATCTCTATAGCAACTCTCTGAGTAGTCTGCACCATTCCAGTTCTGATCTTTAGGGCCATTCTGATTTCCATGCCTATAGTCGCATGGACCTTGTGAAACTTTCCCACTTTCCTGTCCAAAGTCCTTGATATAAACCTTGCTTTTACAGTGCTTTTGATGGTCTGACATAATGTGGCTTTGTGTGCTTGGCTGTCAAATTACATTTGATTATCAATCCTGTGAAGTACCTTGGGATATCTTACGCTATGGGATCTCGTATAAACATTCCAGGGATGGGTGATTTAAACTTCATGGCCACTAGAAAAACTTTGTGGTTGTTTTCTTTGCAACCTGCCTTAACTACCTCTTAGTACCTGCCTTAACTACCTCTTTGGCAGTTTATAAAACAAAAAGAAAAAAGTAGACACCATCATTACATTTAAGAATCATTTAGATAGGTACATGGATCGAATAGGTTTAGAGGGATATGGGCCAAATGCAGGCAGGTGGGACTAGTGTAGATGGACAAAGGTGCAGGAGTAGGCCATTTGGTCCTTCGAGCCAGCACCGCCATTCAATGTAATCGTGGTTGATCATCCACAATCATTACCCCGTTCTTGCCTTCTTCCCATATCCCATGACTCCGCTATCTTTAAGAGCTCCATGAATGAATAATAAGTTTATTGGCCAAGTATTCCAATACAAGGAATTTGCCTTGGTGCTCCGCCCGCAGTGACAACATGACATACAGTGACAGTTAGGAATGATGCATAAAACATTAAACATTAATAATAAAACATTATTGATTAAACATGCATTAAATAAAATACCAGAGCAAAAGGAGGCAACAGATTTTTGGCTATTGAGTAGAGCTCGTGGAAAAAAATTGATTTTATGTCCGGCTGTGGCAGCTTTGACTGTCCGGAGTCGCCTACCAGAGGGAAGTGATTCAAAGGGTTTGTGGCCAGGGTGAGATGGGTCAGAGATTATCTTACCCACTCGCTTCCTGGCCCTTGCAGTGTACAGTTCGTCAATGTAGGGAAGGTTGTAGCCAATAACCTTCTCAGCTGATCGGACAATTCGCTGCAGCCTCCGGATGTCGTGCTTGGTGGCTGACCCAAACCAGACCATGATGGAGAAGGTGAAGATAGACTCTACGATGGCCAGGTAGAATTGGACCATCATTGCCTGTGGCAGATTGTGCTTCCTCAGCTGCCGCAGGAAGTACATCCTCTGTTGTGCCTTTTTGAATGTGGAGTCGATGGTAGCCCCCCACTTAAGGTCCTTGGAGACGATGGTTGCCAGGAACTTAAAAAACTCCACGGATGTGACTTTGGTGTTGTTGATGGTGAGGGGAGGGGGAGCTCTCCTAAAGTCTACATTCAATTCCACTGTCTTAAGAGCATTGAGCTCCAGATTGTTGCGATGGCACCAGGACGCCAGCTGTGTCAGTTCCTGTCTTTAGGCAGTTTCCTCCCCATCCTGGATCTGTCCAATCAGGGTTGTGTTGTCCGTAAACTTGAGAAGCTTGACAGAGGAGTCAGTGGAGGTGCAGTCATTGGTGTAGAGAGAGTAGAGGAGAGGGAAAAGAGTATGCAGCCTTGCGGTGCTCCTATGCTGAGGGACTGCGGATCCCAGATGTGCTTTCCCAGCCTCACATGCTGCTTCCTGTCTGTCAGGAAGCTGGTGATCCACCGACAGAAGGGTTCAGGCACAGTCAACTCGGAAAGGTTGGAGTGTAGTAGTTCTGGCACAATGGTGTTGAATGCAGAGCTAAAATCAACAAACAAAATCCTCGCATAGGTCATCTGGCGGTCTAGGTCCAGGAGGATGAAGTGCAGGCCCAGGCTGACTGCATCATCCATAGATCTATTGGCCCGAAATGCAAACTGCAGAGGGTCCAGCAGGAGGTTCATGTTATTTTTCAGCTTGGCCATCACGTCTTTCAAGGGTCTTCATGGCTACAGAGGTCAGTGCGACAGGCCTGTAGTCATTAAGACCAGTAGAAACATAGAAAATAGGTGCAGGAGTAGGGCATTCGGCCCTTCGAGCCTGCTCCGCCATTCAATATGATCATGGCTGATCATCCAACTCAGTATCCTGTACCTGCCTTCTCTCCATATCCCCTGATCCCAGCCACAAGGGCCACATCTAACTCCCTCTTAAATATAGCCAATGAACTGGCCTCAACTACCTTCTGTGGCAGAGAATTCCAGAGATTCACCACTCTCTGTGTGAAAAATGTTTTCCTCATCTCGGTCCTAAAAGATTTCCCCCTTATTCTTAAACTGTGACCCCTTGTTCTGGACTTCCCCAACATCGGGAACAATCTTCCTGTATCTAGCCTGTCCAACCCCTTAAGAATTTTGTAAGTTTATATAAGATCCCCCCTCAATCCTCTAAATTATAGCGAGTACAAGCCGAGTCTATCCAGTCTTTCTTCATATGAAAGCCCTGACATTCCAGGAATCAGTCTGGTGAACCTTCTCTGCACTCCCTCTATGGCAAGAATGTATTTCCTCAGATTAGGAGACCAAAACTGTATGTAATACTCCAGGTGTGGTCTCAGCAAGACCCTGTACAACTGCAGTAGAACCTCCCTGCTCCTATACTCAAATCCTTTTGCTATGAATGCTAACATAACATTCGCTTTCTTCACTGCCTGCTGCACCTGCATGCCTACTTTTAATGACTGGTGTACCATGACACCCAGGTCTCGTTGCATCTCCCCCTTTCCTAATCGGCCACCATTTAGATAATAGTCTACTTTCCTGTTTTTGCCACCAAAGTGGATAACCTCACATTTATCCACATTATACTGCATCTGCCATGCGTTTGCCCACTCACCCAGCCTATCCAAGTCACCTTGCAGCCTCCTAGCATCCTCCTCACAGCTAACACTGCCCCCCCAGCTTCGTGTCATCTGCAAACTTGGAGATGTTGCATTCAATTCCCTCATCCAAATCATTAATATATATTGTAAATAGCTGGGGTCCCAGCACTGAGCCTTGCGGTACCCCACTAGTCACTGCCTGCCATTGTGAAAAGGACCCGTTTACTCCTACTCTTTGCTTCCTGTCTGCCAGCCAGTTCTCTATCCACATCAATACTGAACCCCCAATACTGTGTGCTTTAAGTTTTATACTAATCTCTTATGTGGGACCTTGTCGAAAGCCTTCTGAAAGTCCAGATATAACACATCCACCTGCTTCTCCCTTATCCACTCTACTATTTACATCCTTGAAAAATTCTATAAGATTCGTCAGACATGATTTACCTTTCATAAATCCATGCTGACTGTCCAATGATTTCACCATTTTCCAAATATGCTGCTATCCCATCTTTAATAACTGATTCTAGCAGTTTCCCCACTACCGATGTTAGACTAACTGGTCTGTAATTCCCCGTTTTCTCTCTCCCCCCCCTTTTTAAAAAGTGGAGTTACATTAGATATCCTCCAATCCTCAGGAACTACACCAGAATCTAAAGAGTTTTGAAAAATTATCACTAATGCATCCACTATTTTTGGGGATACTTCCTTAAGTACTCTGGGATGCAGAGTATCTGGCCCTGGGGATTTATCGGCCTTTAATCAATCCAATTTACCTAACACCACTTCCCGGCTAACCTGGATTGCACTCAGTTCCTCCATCTCATTTGACCCCCGGTCCCCTGCTATTTCCGGCAGATTATTTATATCTTCCTTAGTGAAGACAGAACCAAGTAGTTATTCAATTGGTCTACCATGTCCTTGTTCCCCATGATCAATTCACCTGTTTCTGACGGCAAGGGACCTACATTTGTTTTAACTAATCTTTTCCTCTTCACATATCTATAAAAACGTTTGCAGTCAGTTTTTATGTTCCCTGCCAGTTTTCTTTCCTAATCTATTTTCCCTTTCCTAATTAAGCCCTTTGTCCTCCTCTGCTGGACTCTGAATTTCTCTGAGTCCTCTGGTAGGCTGCTTTTTCTGACTAATTTGTATGCTTCATCTTTTGTTTTGATACTATCCCTGATTTCCCTTGTAATCCACGGATGTACTACCTTCCCTGATTTATTCTTTTTCCAAACTGGGATTAACAATTGTTGTAGTTCATCCATGCAGTCTTTAAATGCCTTCCATTGCATATCCATCGCCAACCCTTTAAGAATCAATTGCCAGTCTATCTTGGCCAATTCACGTCTCATACCCTCAAAGTTACCTTTCTTTAAGTTCAGGACCCTTGTTTCTGAATTAACAATGCCACTCTCCATCCTAATGAAGAACTCAACCACGCACAACAGGACTGCTAACTAACCCTTCCTCATTACTCAATACCCAGTCTAGAATAGCCTGCTCTCTCTTTGGTTACTACATGTTGGTTTAGAAAACTATCCCGCATACATTCCAAGAAATCCTCTTCCTCAGCACCCTTGCCAATTTGATTCACCCAATCTATATGTAGATTGAAGTCACCCAATATGATCATGGTTGATCATCCAAAATCAGTACCCCGTTCCTGCTTTCTCCCCATATCTTTTAATTTTGTCAGCCCTAAGAGCTATATCTAACTCTCTCTTGAATACATCATTGCACATTCTAGCTGACTATGAACACTCTGTTTTCACACAGAGAGTGGTGAATCTCTGGAACTCTCTGCCACAGAGGGTAGTTGAGGCCAGTTCGTTGGCTATATTTAAGAGGGAGTTAAATGTGGCCCTTGTGACTAAGGGGATCAGGGGGTATGGAGAGAAGGCAGGTACGGGATACTGAGTTGGATGATCAGCCATGATCATATTGAATGGCGGTGCAAGCTCGAAGGGCCGAATGGCCTACTCCTGCACCTAATTTCTATGTTTCTATGTTTACATAAGCTTACTTGTATTGGGCATAAGAGCATAGTGCTGCACATTATAATTTCTAGGTCATAGTCTTTTCAGATAATTCAGCATATTGAATGGTAGTGCTGGCTCAAGGGGCCGAATGGCCTACTCCTGCACCTATTTTCTCTGTCAATCAGTCTTCAAAGCAGAATTCTGCTCTGTGTAGGCAGTTTGCAAACAACACAAATTTTGAATACCAGGGCAGTTGAGCAGCCAGATGCTGAGACCTGTTCTGCTGTTAGTACGTGGCTATTTTCCCTGCTATCATGAAGGTTGAGCAGAGAATTGTTTAAAAGGTACAAGAGCATGAGTGGTTTGGACAGGGTAAATAGAAGAGAGCTGCATCTTTTCAGTACAAAAAAAGAAAAAAATATAGCTTCATACTTTTTTGTAAATTTATGACTTTTGGCCATTATTTTAACCATGCACAAATAAATCTTATTGATTAGCATAACTTATTATTTACCAAGCATATCATAATAGTTCTGAAGTGCAGTTGGTTAATCTCCTAAAATCACTGTGGTTAATTTACATATAATAGCAAAGATACCTATAAAGTCACCTATTCCTTCGCTCCATAGATGCTCCCTCACCCGCTGAGTTTCTCAAGCATTTTTGTCTGCCTTCGATTTTTCCAGCATCTGTGGTTCTTTCTTAAAGATCACTGTGGAAATCTTTTCTCAGAAAATGCAACTCAGCAGTACCCAATAAGCTTCAGACAGCTATATTGGTCACATATTTGTAATATTGAATGAGAATTGTCTGCTCATCATGAGGTTTAGTCCATAGATCAACCATTAGACCTAATGTCACGTTATAGTGCAACTTCGGGGGAAGGAACCTGCTACCTAATTCTGCCTTGACCTCCCAAACAAACTACTCCATTGCATTTGTTCAAGAATGGGCCAAACATCGTCATCTTCTTATGCATTTATAATGCATTTTGTTTCCCCCATTTTTTTATGCCTGTTTAATTTTTCATTGCTCCCATCCACGCCCTCATCCAGGCTTGTCAAGAAACAATCCTCACCATAAAAGTCAGGTAGATGATGACCTTTCATTATATTTATGAATGGTACTGCAAAGGCATCAATTAACACAGCAGGTCCTTTGAATGAACTAGCTCATGGATACCAGTTAACATGATTAACAGAAAACAGCAGGAGGTGTGATTTGGTCTCTTTTGGTTGACAAGATGTCATTGATTGGTGTGTGATATGAAATGATGTGGGGGCCTCAATATGTTATCATTTATAGAAATAACTTGCATTTAGGCACTGAATATGTGGTTGCAAAATTTGTTGATGATACAGAGATGGATGGGAAAGTAAAAGGGACATAGAGGCTGCAAAGAGGTAAGTGAGTAGGCTGAGTGAGTGGGCAGAATAATGCAAAATTATCCTTTTTGAAAGCAAAATAATAAGCAAAGTATATTATCTGGATATTGAAAGGTTTCGGAAAGACCTGAGTATCTAAGTGCATGATTTGCAAAGGACTAGTGTATAGGAACATCAAGTTAGTAGGAAAGCTAAAGTGTTGCTGATGCTTCATTTATGTGGGGGATTGATGAGACCACATCAACTATACTGTTCAGGAGAATGATATTGGGCATGCAAATGATGTGGCCTGCACCACTCAAATTGACCAAGTATTCAGTGCTAGTGGGGGCCTCAACGTGTTATAATTGTGGGCCCTATTGTCGAACAGAGAGATATAGAAGTACATGTATAGAAACAGCAGAAATTAGGTGCAGGAGTAGGCCATTCGGCCCTTCGAGCCTGCACCGCCATTCAATATGATCATGGCTGATCATCCAACTCAGTATCCCGTACCTGCCTTCTCTCCATACCCCCTGATCCCCTTAGCCACAAGGGCCACATCTAACTCCCTCTTAAATATAGCCAATGAACTGGCCTCAACTACCCTCTGTGGCAGAGAGTTCCAGAGATTCACCACTCTCTGTGGAGGGGAGCGTGGAAAAAAGTTCTTCTCATCTCGGTTTTCGGAAAGGATTTCCCCTTTATCCTTAAGCTGTGACCCCTTGTCCTGGACTTCCCAGTAACATCGGGAACAATCTTCCTGCATCTAGCCTGTCCAACCCCTTAAGAATTTTGTAAGTTTCTATAAGATCCCCTCTCAATCTTCTAAAGGGCCAGGTTGTTGTAGAGAGTATAAACCAAATCTATCCAGTCTCCTATACTCAAATCCTTTTGCAATGAAAGCTAACATACCATTCGCTTTCTTTACTGCCTGCTGCACCTGCATGCCTACCTTCAATGACTGGTGTACCATGACACCCATGGATTTAAGAGTTAGATAGAGCTCTAGGGGCTAGTGGAATCAAGGGATATGTGGAGAAGGCAGGCACGGGTTATTGATTGGGGACGATCAGCCATGATCACAATGAATGGCGGTGCTGGCTCGAAGGGCCGAATGGCCTCCTCCTGCACCTATTTTCTATGTTTCTATGTACATACGTACATGTACATAACTCCTTGAATTGGCATTACAGGTAGATATGGTGGTGAAAAATGCCTTTGGTACATTGATCTTCATCCGTCATCAGCATACAGAAGTTGCGATATTGTTTTATAGTTGTAAAATACGTTATGTTACAGATGGTGAGACCACTCGTGGAGTATTGTTAAAAGAAAAGGTGTCATTAAGTTGAAGGTGCAGGGGGGGTTTTACGAGGTTGTTACCAGGACAAGGGTCTACTCTTTAGTGAGAGGTTGGACAGGCTAGGACTCTGTTCCTTGGAACACAGGTATGTTTAAGGTGAAAGGGGCAAGATTTAATATGAACCTGAGAGGCAACTTTTCACTCAGTGAGTGAAGGGTACATGGAATGAGCTGCCAGAGGAAATAGTTGAGGCAGGTATTATCACGGCATTTAAAACATCCTTGGACAGGTGCGTGAACGGAAAAGGTTTGAAGGGATGTGGGCCAAACATGGGCAAATGGAACTACTTTAGATTGGGAAATTTGGTCAGCATAGACGAGTTGTGTTTCTGTGCTCTATGACTTTATAACTCTATGACTATAAGACACAAACATTGGACTCAAAGCAGTCACATATTCATTGCTCCCTCGAGAAAGTAGTCAAGAATGAATGTATGAATAAATGAATGTATGAATGCTTTATAGTCACGTGTGACAAGTCACAGTGAAATTCTTTATTTTGTATACCATTAAGGGTGCCACCAAAGTTACAAAGTATCCCGCGCCATGTGCTCCATTGTTCTCCCGCACCCCCCACCTCCAAGCTGGGTCTTCCCTGTTCTCTCTCCCCCCCCCCCCCCCCCCCCCCCCCCCCCCCCCCTTCAGGGCGATCCCCCCAAGCAGGTCCTCCTTAGATCTTGGTGGCGTGTCCTCCGGCTCCCACATGGCCTGCCCTCAACAGCCAGCGCCATCCTCAACCTCAGCTGCCGGCCCTCTCAACAACCGCTGGCCCCCTCAACAACCGCCGGCCTCTGCGACCGGTGCCCTTGACAAAGAAGCAGAACTGCAGGCTGCAGCATTTCTCCAACCTAAGCAGCCAGTTTGCTGAGAACATAAGGCATTGAATTTAACCTTCATTATGGAGGACATCTGAAAAAGGAATTTAATTTAGTATAATAACATTCGCTAAAGAGAAAACTGAAATATGAATTTTTTAAAAACATGCTGGAAATATGCAGCAAGTCAGAGTTAATGTTGCTGATCAATGGGATTGTAATTTGTGACTGTCAATGAAAAGATATATTTTAATATTGCTGCCATTACAAAGTAACTGTCAAAAAACAAATATTTGCCTTTGGTGGAAGAGCGCAGATTGCTATTGATAACATTTATTCAGATTTTCAGTCAATTAGAAATAACAGCTAGTCAATTGTTTCATGTCATTCAGTAATTACACATATATTTTGTATATCTGTGACTGTACATGGGTTGTAATTGTATTATTAATGTGTATGTGTTTGTAATTCTCTCTCTATATATATGTATATGTATATAATTGTATATATGTAATTCTATTAATTCATTATTTTACAAGGTGCATTGAATATGAGTCTCACCTATATAACATTGGCAACAAACAAGAAGATGCCATTAGTTGGGTTGGGAACGTGGAAGAGTTCCCCCGGCCAGGTAAGATTCCTAATATTGTGGTACTCTGAATGGTCAACTGCTTGTTCTTTTAATGCTTTGAATGATTGTACAGGTGCACAACCTTTTTATCCGAAAGCCTTGGGACCAGACACTTCTCGGATTTCGGAATTTTTCGGATTTCGGAATGGAAGATTTTTAGCGTAGATTAGGTAGGTAGCGCGGGCGGCTTGAAAAGTCTGGAGCGGCTGCCTCCTCCCCGGAGACCGGGGAATCATTGTAAATCATTGCTTAAATGTTAGTCAGTTAGTTTGGAGGGATTTTATGTGGTGGGGGGGTGAAAGGGGAAACTTTAATTCTTAGTCCCCTACCTGGTCGGTGAGGTGGGGAGCGGGCAATGCCTTACCGGGTCACCGTGTAGTAAGCTCCGGAGCGCTGTAGCCGCCGACTCCCAACATCGCGAAGCTGGGGCTGCGGGCGTCCGGCTGCGGGCGGCGCCGGTTGGAGCTCCGACCCCGGCAACTCTACCCCTGGCTGCGCGCCGCCCGCGGCCGTACGCCCGCAGCCCCAGATCCACGATGTTGGGAGTCGGCGGCCACAGTGCTCCGGAGCTTACTACACGGTGACCCGGTAAGGCATTGACCGCTCCCCGCCTCTCCGACCAGGTAGGGGACTAAGAATTAAAGTTTCCCCCTTCACCCCCCCCCCCCCCCCCCCTTCACATAAAAGCCCTCCAAACTAACTGACTAACATTTAAGCAATGATTTACAGATGTTTAAGTGTCTCCCCGGTCTCCGGGGAGGAGGCAGCCGCTACAGTAGTACAGACCTGGGTTGACTGTGGGTCGTTTTGGGTCAAGTTTGGCGCCAAACGCGAGCTTTAGTGTGCAGACGACATCCTGGAAAAAATGTCCAGTTTTCGGAGCTTTTTGGTTTCCGGAACTCCGGATAAAAGGTTGTGCACCTGTATTTATTGATTAGTTGTTCACACTCATTGATATTTGTTGTAAAAAGATGCCAGTGCAGCAGTTACGTGTTATATAACATTGAGCTCCCCAAAATAGATTCTGAATAATGTTTGCAGTCATTTCCTTCAGTTTACATCAGCTCTCCTGAAGGATTAATTCTAATTTCTGCACTTTGTTAACTTTTGACCCCCAATTATTACAGATGAGATTGTCCAAACTGATTTAATTTGGAGACCATAAGGGGTTTAATGAGAAGAACTTCTTCCAATCCATCTGAGTAGGAAGGAACTGCAGATGCTGGTTTAAACTGAAGATAGACACAACATGTCGAGTTGAGTTATTCCAGCATTTTCTGTCCAATCAATCTGATTTGGATTCAAAATACATCTCTAGAGATATCTGGATACTTTGTATTTTGAATGTTTTACTGATTTCAGACCTGTCTTTAAAACTGTGCATGGTGGCACAGGAAGTAATGCTGCTAGCTCACATCTCCAGCCACCAGTCTGATCCTAGCCTGCACTGCTGGTCTGCGTAGATTTTGCACGTTCCTTGTGTGGCCACGTGGTTTCCTGCATGTATAACCATATATAACAATATACAGCACGGAAACAGGCCATCTCGACCCTTCTAGTCCGTGCGGAACACGTATTCTCCCCTAGTCCCATATACCTGCGCACAGACCATAACCTTCCATTCCTTTCCCGTCCATATAACTATCCAATTTATTTTTAAATGATAAAAACGAACCTGCCTCCACCACCTTCACTGGAAGCTCATTCCACACAGCCACCACTCTCTGAGTAAAGAAGTTCCCCCTCATGTTACCCCTAAACTTCTGTCCCTTAATTCTCAAGTCATGTCCCCTTGTTTGAATCTTCCCTACTCTCAGTGGGAAAAGCTTATCCACGTCAACTCTGTCTATCCCTCTCATCATTTTAAAGACCTCTATCAAGTCCCCCCTTAACCTTCTGCGCTCCAAAGAATAAAGCCCTAACTTGTTCAACCTTTCTCTGTAACTTAGTTGCTGAAACCCAGGCAACATTCTAGTAAATCTCCTCTGTACTCTCTCTATTTGGAGATAGTTTCACATCCTTCCTATAATTAGGCGACCAAAATTGTACACCATACTCCAGAATTGGCCTCACCAATGCCTTGTACAATTTTAACATTACATCCCAACTTCTATACTCAATGCTCTGATTTATAAAGGCCAGCACACCAAAAGCTTTCTTTACCACCCTATCTACATGAGATTCCACTTTCAGGGAACTGTGCACAGTTATTCCCAGATCCCTCTGTTCACCTGCATTCTTCAATTCCCTACCATTTACCATGTACGTCCTATTTTGATTTGTCCTGCCAAGATGTAGCACCTCACACTTATCAGCATTAACCTCCATCTGCCATCTTTCAGCCCACTCTTCCAACTGGCATAAATCTCTCTGTACTGTACACTGACAATGACAATAAATTGAATCATTTCATTTCATTTCGTAGACTTTGAAAATCTACTTCATTATCCACAACCCCACCTATCTTAGTATCATCTGCATACTTACCAATCCAATTTACCACACCATCATCCAGATCATTGATGTACATGACAAACAACAGTGGACCCAACACAGATCCCTGTGGCACCCCACTAGTCACTGGCCTCCAACATGACAAACAACCATCCACCATTACTCTCTGGCATCTCCCATTCAGCCACTGTTGAATCCATCTTGCTACTCCACCATTAATACCCAACAATTGAACTTTCTTAACCAACCTTCCGTGAGGAACCTTGTCAAAGGCCTTACTGAAGTCCATATATACAACATCCACTGCTTTACCCTCATCAATTTCCCGAGTAACCTCTTCAAAAAATTCAAGAAGATTAGTCAAACATGACCTTCCAGGCACAAATCCATGTTGACTGTTCCTAATCAGACCCTGTTTATCCAGATGCTTCTATATATTATCTCTAAGTAACCTTTCCATTAATTTGCCCACCACTGACGTCAAACTAACAGGTCTATAATTGCTAGGTTTACTCTTAGACCCCTTTTTAAACAATGAAACAACATGCGCAGTACGCCAATCCTCCGGCACTATTCCCGTTTCTAATGACATTTGAAATATTTCTGTCATAGCCCCTGCTATTTCTACACTAACTTCCCTCAATGTCTTAGGGAATATCCTGTCCGGACCTGGAGACTTATCCACTTTTATATTTCTCAAAAGTGTCAGTACTTCCTCTTCTTTGAATCTCATAGTTTCCATAGCTACTATACTTGTTTCCCTTACTTCACATAATTCAATATCCTTCTCCTTGGTGAATACCGAAGAAAAGAAATTGTTCAATATCTCCCCCATCTCTTTTGGCTCTGCAGATAGCTGTCCATTCTGACTCTCTAATGGACCAATTTTATCCCTCATTATCCTTTTGCTATTAATATAGCTGTAGAAACCCTTTGGATTTACTTTCACCTTACTTGCCAAAGCAACCTCATATCTTCTTTTAGCTTTTCTAATTTCTTTCTTAAGGTTCTTTTTACATTCTTTATACTCCTCAAGCACCTTATTTACTCCATGCTGCCTATAATTATTGTAGATCTCTCTGTTTCCGAACCAAGTGTCCAATTTCCCTTGAAAACCATGGCTCTTTCCAATTTTTACTATTTCCTTTCAACTGAACAGGGACATAAAGATTCTGCACTCTTAAAATTTCACCTTTAAATGTCCTCCATTTCTCTTTCACATCTTTCCCATAAAACAAGCTGTCCCAATTTACTCCTTTTAAATCCTTTTGCATCTCCTCAAAATTAGCCTTTCTCCAATCAAAAATCTCAACCCTAGGTCCAGTTCTGACCCTCTCCATAATTATATTGAAACTAATGGTATTGTGATCACTGGTCCCGAACTGTTCCCTAACGCATACCTCTGCCACCTGACCTGTCTCATTCCCTAACAGGAGGTCCAGCACCGCCCCTTCTCTAGTAGGTACTTCTATGTTTTGCTGCAAAAAACTATCCTGCACACATTTTACAAACTCCAACCCATCCAGCCCATTTACAGAATGTGTTTCCCAGTCTGTGTGTGGAAAATTGAAATCTCCCACAATCACTACCTTGTGCTTACTACTAATACCTGCAATCTCCTTACATATTTGCTCTTCCAATGTACTTCATTTTATCCCACATCTCAGACATGTTGGTTGGTAAGTTATTTGATTACTATAAATTACCCCTATTATAGGGGATTGATAGGAGGCACAGTCATACAGTGTGAAAACAGGCCCAACTTGCCCACGCTGGCCAACATGCCTCATCTACACTAGTCCCACCTGCCTGCTTTTGGTCCATACCCCTATCCTATCCATGTACCTGTCTAAACATTTCTTAAATGTTGGGACAGTACCTGTCTTAACTTCCTCCTCCGGCAGCTTGTTCCATACACCCACCAGCCTTTGTGTAAAAATGTTACCCCACAGGCTCTCATTAACTCTTCTCCCCTCATCCTAAACTTTTGTCCTCTGCTTAACAATTCCCCTACTCTGTGCACAAGACACTGTGCATTTATCTGATCTAGTCTTCTCATGATTTTGTACACCTCTATAAGATCACTCCTCATCCTCCTGTGCTCCAAGGAATAAAGTCCAACCTCAACCTCTCCCTCGAGTCCCGACAACATGATAGTTAATCTTCTCTGAACCCTTTCAAGCTTGACAACATCTATCCTATAACACGGTGACCACAATTGAACACAAAACTCTAAATGTGGTCTCACCAATGTTTTATGCAACTGTAACATGATCTCCTAACGTCTATACTCAATATGTTTAAGAAGGAACTGCAGATGCCGGAAAATCGAAGGTAGACAAAAGTGCTGGAGAAACTCAGCAGGTGCAGCAGCATCTATGGAGTGAAGGAAATAAGCAAATTTTTGGGCCAAAACCCTTCTTCAGACTGATTTAGGGTGGGGGGGGGGGGGGGCAGGGAGAAGAAAGGAAAAAGGAAGAGGAGGAGCCCGAGGGCTGAGGGAGAGCTGAGAAGGGGAGGGAGACCAAGCGTAGGCTTGGCGATCATTTCGCCGAACACCTCCGCTCGGTCCGCATTAATCAACCTGATCTCCCGGTGGCTCAGCACTTCAACTCCCCCTTCCATTCTGAATCCGACCTTTCTGTCCTGGGCCTCCTCCATGGCCAGAGTGAGCACCACCGGAAATTGGAGGAGCAGCACCTCATATTCCACTTGGGCAGTTTGCACCCTAGTGGCATAAACATTGACTTCTCCAATTTCCGGTAGCCTTTGCTGTCTCCTCCCCTTCTCAGCTCTCCCTCAGCCCTCGGGCTCCTCCTCTTCCTTTCTCCTTTCTTCTCCCTGTCCCCCCACCATACATCAGTCTGAAGAAGGGTTTTGGCCCGAAACGTTGCCTACTTCCTTCGCTCCATAGATGCTGCTGCACCCGCTGAGTTTCTCCAGCACTTTTGTCTACCGGCTATACTCAATACTCTGACTGATGAAGGCCAATGTGCCAAAAGCCTTCTTCACCAACCTACCCACCTGTGATGTCACTTTCAAGCAACTATGCACCTTGTAGTGTATTTTGGGTACTTGGAACTGACTCAAAAGAACTCTCAGATACAGGAGTAAACTAACAAGCTTCTTTATTGCAGGACGCCACCACGAGTCTCCTCCAGCGCATGCGTCCCCGCGCACAAGACATAACATATGCTAATTACATTATATACATTACACTGCTCCCCCTTTTACTTGGAGGCAGGTAACACCATATACATTATATACATTACACTGCTCCCCCTTTAGCTTGGAAGCGAATAACACCATTTCTACTACATTAAATATAATTGATTAACACACAGTTGCAAAACTATATTATTACAGTCATCTGACATTACATCCTCATAACTGTAAACTGTGTCTAAACTTAGCACTTATAATGGTTCATTCCACTCATCTTTCTAATCACTCTAGCTCTACCTGTATCTCTGCCTCTTCCCTTTTTAAATATCCTAATCTAATTTGCAGATTTCTTCCTGTTCTTGATATTCCGCTAAAGTTAACATTTCCTCTGTTTCTGTTCATTATTTGTAGGTGGGATCTGACACATGACTGCAGGTTTTCATTTTTCAGTCGCTCAATTTCCTGGCGCTGCATATTTATCTGCTCTTTGTTGTATAATGACATTCTGCAATGCATAAACATTTGTCCATTGCTCAGTGAAGGAAGCTCCATGCTGGACTATACTGAAGTGTCCTAATCGCAATCGGTCCTGCATACTTTTGTCTCGACCGACAAGCCTCTCGTCTTTAGACTTTTCTGTTAACAGCTTTTTGCTCATCGTCACACATTTATTTAACCGTTCTTTGCAACGTTTAAGCCTTTTTTGCTGTTCGTCTATTTGTCTTCTTAAATCACCTTTCTGGTTATTCATCAAGAAGTAGGATCTATACTGTCCTTGCAATACAGCAGTGGCTTTGATTTGCGCTCTGTATATTTCTCTTACTACATAAGCACGGTAGTGATACTGCACTACAACTGCTGTATAAACGGTTTGAGGAAGTCTTTCCTATGTCGTTTAAGTCTTTTGTATCATTTCAGCCTTTTCTGTTGTGCGTCTATTTGTCTCCTTAGGTCTTTCCTATACCAACTCATACGGAGTACTGACTGCACTTTTACAGTAGCTCTCTTTTGCTTAACCACCATACTTTTGCAGGCAGTTTGAATGGTAATAGTTGCATCCCTCATTGACTGATATTGCACAAACTGGGAATGCCCTATTTTGCATGCTTTGTTCCATGTCTGGATCGAAATGACTGCTTGTCGCATAGCTCTGTACCGTACCCTTAATCGGTAACCACGGTCTGCAGCTTGCAGAGTGACTACAGCCGCCTTTTGCATCAAGAAATGCTTTCTAGTAATGCACATTCTTATGAATGACTTAATACAGCGTGCTGCCTTGGTTTTCTCTACCAATACTCTGGCTTTGATCCCGCGGTATAAGGCCTGAATACACACCACTGCTTCCCTCAAACTCTTATACTGTCTCACTTGGACATCTCTTATCTGGCATGCTCTGTATCGTTGCTGTACCACAATGGCAGACCAGCGTAGTTTCTTAAAATACTGACGCTGTTTATACATCTGATAATAAGTCTGTATGACCTTGACAGATTTATGCATGCCCCGCAGTTGCCTTCGAACAAGCATTCCACGGTAGGCTGCCTGAAGCAGTACAACGCTTCTGCGTACCTTCATGTAAGTTTTGCGATCACTTTCCATTTGAAGGTGTGCCCTATAATGGGTTTGTACTATTATAGCTGCCAATCTCATTGCCTTGTATTGACGGTATACTCTGTGCCTCTAAAAAAAAAAAAAAAAATTGGATAGTTATATGGATGGGAAGGGAATAGAGGGTTATGGTCTGAGCGCAGGTATATGGGACTAGGGGAGATTATGTGTTCGGCACGGACTAGAAGGGTCGAGATGGCCTGTTTCCGTGCTGTAATTGTTATATGGTTAAATGCAGCTTGTATTACCGTTGCTGCCTTCTGTTTGTTCCAGATTTCTCTCCGTACCTTCATACCCCTGAATGCAGCTTGAATAGGGTCTTGGTGAGACCACACCTGGAGTATTGCGTACAGTTTTGGTCTCCAAATCTGAGGAAGGACATTATTGCCATAGAGGGAGTGCAGAGACGGTTCACCAGACTGATTCCTGGGATGTCAGGACTGTCTTATGAAGAAAGACTGGATAGACTTGGTTTATACTCTCTAGAATTTAGGAGATTGAGAGGGAATCTTATAGAAACTTACAAAATTCTTAAGGGGTTGGACAGGCTAGATGCAGGAAGATTGTTCCCGATGTTGGGGAAGTCCAGGACAAGGGGTCACAGCTTAAGGATAAGGGGGAAATCCTTTAAAACCGAGATGAGAAGAACTTTTTTCACACAGAGAGTGGTGAATCTCTGGAACTCTCTGCCACAGAGGGTAGTTGAGGCCAGGTCATTGGCTATATTTAAGAGGGAGTTAGATGTGGCCCTTGTGGCTAAGGGGATCAGGGGGTATGGAGAGAAGGCAGGTACGGGATACTGAGTTGGATGATTAGCCATGATCATATTGAATGGCGGTGCAGGCTCGAAGGGCCGAATGGCCTACTCCTGCACCTAATTTCTATGTTTCTATGAATAGCTAGGGTTGCCCTTTGGATGACAATTTCTCTTTGCCTTTGACTTCTGCCACTTTGCATTTGCCCTTTGTCCCTTAGCACTTGACTTGTGTCCCTTTGCACTTGACTTGTGTCCCTTTGCACTTGACCTTTGTCCTTTTGCACTTGACCTTTGTCCTTTTGCACTTGACCTTTGTCCTTTTGCACTTGACCTTTGTCCTTTTGCACTTGACCTTTGTCCCTTTGCACTTGACCTTGGTCCTGTGAGAGACTCTCTGCCCTCTTTAGTTCAGGCTCCTTGCCTCTGGATACCCTTGGAGGTTTTGGCGAGAAATGCGCCATTAAAGCCTCCTTACACTGCTCATACATTTTTATCTGTGGGCTTAAATGGCAGCAGTAACATACGTAAGGTTTGATAACTCTCTCTTCCTAAGCCTAATATGAACCATGCCCTCTTCTTCTTCTCTGCAACAATATCATTGGATATTAAACAAGCCTCCAAGACTTTGGTCCATTTCTCAAAATTACACCCAGAATCTAACTGGGGCACGTTTCCTACAATTTGAAAAGCCATGCTACCTGTTGCTATTCAGCTGCACTATCTTCTTTTCTCGCACTGTGTATTCTGCA
This sequence comes from Leucoraja erinaceus, assembly GCF_028641065.1. Lineage (NCBI taxonomy): Eukaryota > Metazoa > Chordata > Chondrichthyes > Rajiformes > Rajidae > Leucoraja > Leucoraja erinaceus. The sequence continues at coordinate 42,260,311 of NC_073377.1, forward strand.
CTAGACTTAATCCTTCTACACACTAAGAAGTGATCCAGCCCACTGACTATTACTAATTCTTATAATAATAGATTTATACTATTAACCAACATTTCATGTTAATAGACATTTAGAACATTTTAACACAGATTTACTATTAATAACAGTGACCAATGCATTACATCCAAACAGTCCCGCTTTTACTGTGAAGGAATAGTGAACAACAAGATACAAGATACAAGATATACTTAATTGTCATTTGGACCCCTTGAGGTCCAAACGAAATGCCGTTTCTGCAGCCATACATTACAAACAAATAGACCCAAGACACAACATAATTTACATAAACATCCATCACATTGCTGTGATGGAAGGCCAAATAAACTTATCTCTCCACTGCACTCTTCCCCCCCCCCCCGATGTCAGAGTCAAAGTCAAAGCCCCCGGCTGGCGATGGCGATTGTCCCGCGGCCATTAAAGCCACGCCGGGTGGTGCGAGGTCGCACACCGGGTCTTGGTGTTAGAGCCCCCGGCGTGCGCTCGCAGAGTCCCGCGGCCATTCTAAGCCGCGCGGGGCGGTGCTGTAAGGCCCCGCTCCAGGAGCTCTTCGACCCCGCAACTCGGGCGGGAGAAGTCGCCGTTGCGAGAGCCCTGAAAAGCGGTCTCCCTCCAGGGACCCGCGGGCTCCCGGTGCCGCCGTCCGCAGACCCGCAGTAGCAGCCTCCGACTCTCCGGTCGGGCCACAGCAGCAGCAGCAGCAGCGCTCCTCCACCCGCTCCGGACTCGGCCAGCTCCGCGACGGTGACGGTGAGTCGTCGGCACCAGAGTCCCCGGCCTCTTCCTGTTGGAGGCCGCTCCCAACGATAACGGAGACCCGACGAGAAAAGGTCGGGTCTCCCGTGCAGGGAGAGATTTAAAAGTTTCCCCCTCCCTCCCTCCCACCCCCCACACACACACCCCAACAAAAAATAACAAAAACTACATAAAAACATAGACAGAAAAATAATAAAACGCGGACGGGCTGCAGAGGCCGCTGCTGACGAGAGTCGCGCCGCCTACCGTCTAACGCATTACATTCAACAGTCCTGCTTTTACTTTGAAGAATTTGACCGGTCCAGCTTGTCGGCCTATGGACTCCAGTGCCTTCTCGACCTCTCGAGCTGTCCCCACCGGTACTTTTGCTGCCGGTCTCGTCAGACCTCCACTTTTGCTGCTTTTGCTGGCTCCTCCGGGCTTCACCGTTACTTTTGCTGCCGCTGGCTCGCTGCCAAGTCGACTACTGCTGCTCTGCTGATTTGCCTGCCCGCTGTCTCCACAGCCCTCACGACTGGGCTGACTCTACTCCCGACCGGGCTGAAGTGCTTGAGTGCTGTCCTGCATCTCTCGTGCGGACCCACTCTTTGCTCGGGGCTGGACTTCCTCTCACGTCCGGGCTTTCCCCCTCGGCCAGTCCGCTTCTCTTGCGCGGCCGGACCCTCTCTTCTGCTCACGGTCGGGCTGACTCTGCTCCCGACCAGGCTTTCTCTGCTCATGGCCGTCTCTTGCGACCGGGCTTTCTCTCACGACCGGTCCGCTTCTCACGCGTGGCCGAGCTTTTTTTTCTCGCTGCTGGTCCGCTTCTCACGCGGCCGACTTTCTCCCTCGACCGGGTTGACTCTTCTCCCAGCCGGGCTGACTCTGTTTCGTCGGTGGCTTCACTGGACCTGCCCGTGACCTACCCGGTACTAGGCCTTCACTCGACGTCGTTGGCGGCTCCTGGGCCTGGCTGTGGACTACACAGCCCTGGAAAACGTCCAAAGTCGGTGGCGGCTACTGGGCCTCTTCTGCCCCTTTGCCTTGGCTACACAGACCTGGAAAATGTTCCAGGTAAGTTGGCACCATCGCTGTCCTGCTGGTTAGGCTTCCAGCTTTCGGCTGCTTTCTTCGGTGACACTTACTTACTGCCCCACTTGTTTTCCTTGCTTCCTGTTCCGACCTTTCTTTTCTTTGGCGCCAATTCAAAACCATTTGGCGCCAAATCTTTTGGCTTGGTGCCGTTCCACTTTGTTTCCAAACACAACCTTTTTTTTTTGACAGTCTTTCTTCTTTCCTTTTCTGTTCTTTTATCCTCTTCGTGCTGTTGTTCTGTGTTTTGGTGTAACAATTCACCTAAAACTTATACAAAGACTGTTCAGCTTGAGGAATTTGACAAAAACAAAACTCAGTCTAAAATGAGTAACAATCCGAAGGACGACATCTTGCCACGTAGACACAACATAGAGATAGCCTGACAAAACTCGCCGACTTGTACAGCTGATGTTTTAAATGCAGTCCCCGGCATAGAGGGATCTGCAGGCCTCTCTTGTCCAGCTCGCAAACAACTGCGACACAACTCCGTATCTACAGTTTAAACTGTTAAACAAACATGTGTGTTGCAAAACAGTCCTGTGGGTGAGTTCACAAACTCTATCCCATCCTCGTCGCCAATTGTAGTGTATTTTGGGTACTTGGAACTGACTCAAAAGAACTCTCAGATACAGGAGTAAACTAACAAGCTTCTTTATTGCAGGACGCCACCACGAGTCTCCTCCAGCGCATGCGTCCCCGCGCACAAGACATAACATATGCTAATTACATTATATACATTACACCTGCACTCCTAGATCCCTCTGCTCCACAACACTCCCCGGAGCCCTACCATTCACTGTGCAGGTCCTGCCCATGTTAGACTTCCCAAAATACACTACCTCACATTTCTCTCCATTACATTCCATTAACCATTCCTCAGCCCACCTGCCCAACTGATCAAGATCCTGCTGTAATCTTTGAAAACCATCTTCACTATCTACAATACCACCCACTTTAGTGTCATCTGCAAACTTGCTAGTCATGCCATGTACATTCTCATCTGAATCATAGTTATAGATGACAAATAGCAATGGGCCGAAGCACAACAGGGAGAATCAGAGGGAACCAGTTGATAAGCATGTGAGATAGAATAATTTACAATGAAATAAATTAGGGAATGGGATTGCTCTGATCAAACATACTCAGTGGCCCAAAATGGCTTCCTTTGATGCTATAATACTCAGTCCATACAGTCTGAATCTAACAGTGTTTTTTAACAGTGTGTCTTTGCTCTCTGTAGGTGAAAACAGCAGTTAGCTATGCTCTTGAAATAGGATACCGGCACATAGACTGCGCTTCTGGCTACAGCAATGAGCATGAAATTGGAGAAGCTCTCCACGAAAAAATACAAACCAATAAAGTAAGGATATTGCAGTGTTTGTAGTTTTAATGGAAGCAATATCAACGTGTGAGTAATTTAGACCAAATGTCATTAATTAAGAATTAAGTATTTTAAAGTCTGAATGTGGACTTTGACGATTACATTTATTCACCTGGGTTTATATGTCTGATCAAATCACCAAAGATGCCTGAATCTGGCTGGATAAAAAATCTTTGTTGATTTAGTGACAACAGTATTTAAAATTTACACACGGTGGATTTAGGAATGGATAATTCAGCCAAGGCTTTCACTTCAATTCCTCTGTTCCAGAGGAGGTTCAGCTGAGGACAGTCCTTGGTTACAATGATAGCTGTGATAAAATAGCAATGGATGCAGCTTAGATTTGGCTCATAGCTTATATCTATTTTCAAGCAGCCAGAACAGGAAATTGTTTAAGGGAAGCCAAATATTTAACCTTTACTCATATTAGTTTATCACATCCAACATAAATTGTAATTAATAGCCACCATGTGTGAATATTGGTGTGAGGCTGGGTTTCTTAGTGATCGTTGGACAGTGAAGCGAATTAGACATCAAGATTAAAGATTCTGTTTTAGCTTTTGATTTGCTGCTGAAAATAGTTAGTGTTGATTTTTTCCAACTTCAAGCTTGTTTACACTTTTATTTTTAAGTACAATTCTTTATTCATCTTTAAGCATTCAGTAAAGATTTCGACATTATATTTTACTTCATTACCATATAATTCACAGTGAAATTGTGAGTAAATGTTACTCAAGTCAAATCAAGTCAAGTTTATTTGTCACATACACATACGAGATGTGCAGTGAAATTAAAGTGGCAATGCTCGCGGGGACTTTTGTGCAAAAGACAAACAACAAAACAACCAAACAAATTATACACACAATCATAACACACATATTATTTTACATAATAAATAATGGAAGGAAAAACGTTCTGTAGAGTTAGTCCCTGGTGAGATAGGCGTTTACAGTCCGAATTGCCTCTGGGAAGAAACTCCTTCTCAACCTCTCCATTCTCACCGCATGGCAACGGAGGCGTTTACCTGACCGTAGCAGCTGGAACAGTCCGTTGCAGGGGTGGAAGGGGTCTCTCATGATTTTGTTTGCTCTGGAGTTGCACCTCCTGGTGTATAGTTCCTGCTATACTCCAATATGTTTGATAAATACTCTTGGACGGCATGATTGATAGCATGAGCCTGATCTAGGGATTCACCTTCAGGAAAAACCCCGTGAGAGGCAATGTATCAATGATTATTTTGTAGTGATGTCGGACAGTGTCGACTCTTGTGGAATTCAATATTATGATGTAATTTAAAAGTGCTGAATTCTCACTGGAGTTATTGTTATTGAATATTGAATATGTTCATATTCTCAGTGGGACTCATTTATCCTTCTCTGTGTATTAAAGAGCAATTCAAAATGGTTTTATTGAAATTATTCATTTCTTTTTTGTTCTTATACTTTGATGTCCTTTGAGTATACACAACTTTTAAAATGAAATGTGTAGGAAGGAACTGCAGATGCTGGTTTACACCAAAGATAGATACAAAATCCTGGAGTAACTCAGCGGGACAGAATAGATGGGTAATGTTTCGTGTCGCGACTGGAGAGAAGGGATGGGTGACGTTTCGTGTCGAGACTCTTCTTCAGACTGAGCCTGATTTCATTTCAAAGTGAAATGGTGAGTTTAGGATCAAAGTGTCCCTGTAACAATAAAGGGAAATCCAGGGAACACTGGACACCATGAGGTATGGAAGCTTTGATAAAGAAAGCACATGGTATGATAAGAGCAATGAAAATGGAGGAGAACCTTAAAGGTTATAGGGAATGCAGGAGTAAAAAATAAATTAGGAGAGCAAAGAGGGGCGATGAAATATCACTGACAGGCAACTTGAAGGAAAATCCAAAGGTAGTTAATGTGTATAAGGAGCAAGAGTATAATTAGGGAAGAGTGGGGTCCATTTGGTTATAAACAGACCAATATATGCATGAGGCAATGAGAGAAGTCTACATTTTCTGGTGTTCATTAAGGATATTCAAGTTGGAGATTGTAGTTGGAGAGCAAAGAAACATTAGAGATAGACACAAAATACTGGAGTAATGACATGGAACCAGTAGGACGACTAGAGCAGGGGAGGGATGGAGAGAGAGGGAATGCAAGTAACCCTCTTACTGTCATCCTGCTTAGTTTCACTGTTTCACTCATTAGTTTCACTTGTTTTCACCTTCTTCACAGCCAACAAAGGACCATTGTGGGCTCCACCTCTTCTTGATCATCGTTGCTGGCTTTGATTTGTCATTTTGCATACATTTCAGTCATTTGTTCTTTGAACCTCTTCATATCTTTAGTTTCCCTCTCCCGTGACTCTGAGCCTGAAGAAGGGTCTCGACCCGAATCGTCACCTATTCCTTTCCTTCACAGATGCTGCCTGACCCACTGTAACTGCAGCATTTTGCATTTATCTTCAGTGTAAACCAGCATCTGCAGTTCCTTCCGACACTAAGAAACATTATAGTTTTAGTTGGAGAGCAAAAAACTTTTTCAGCTTGGTCAATGTTTTTTTAAATCTTGGCATTCTTCTATAGTGTATCAAGCGGGAAGATATTTTCATTACGTCCAAACTTTGGAACACCAAGCATCACCCAGATGACGTAGAACCAGCATGCCGTAAAACATTAGCAGACTTGCAGGTGGACTACTTAGATTTGTATTTGATGCACTGGCCAATGGCATTTGAGTAAGTAACTGTATGGTTATTTAAACTTATTTCCAAGATTAAGGTTGTATTTCCAAATCTCAAATGTAATTCAGATTTTTTTTTACCTCAGCTAATAACCTAATTAAATCAAACCAAATGCTAAAGGGCCTGTCCCACTTACGTGTCCTTGGCACGCAAATTATGCGACCTCGTAATCGCGTTGAGGCGCATGGGCATCGTATGGCCACGCGGGGCCAGTCCCATTTAGAAGCGCGGAGGGGTATGTAGTTGTGCAAGATATCGTGCGGGTCTCCGAAATATTTGTAGCGAATGAAATCATCGCGCGTCTGTCGCGGAACTGACAGCCAAAGTGCGACAGGCCCAAGACCCTGGCGCAATGCAACGTCTCACCTCCAACAGCAGCAGAAGCAGGCAAACGATCGCCGAGCTCGGCCTGGGGCTCACGGCCGTTGCGGTCCGGATCCATCCCCACTTCTACTCCCAGAGCGGGGGCCAAGAAAATTGAAGATAGACACAAAATGCTGGAGTAACTCAGCGGGACCGGCAGCATCTCTGGAGAGAAGCAATGGGTGACGTTTCGGGTCAAGACCCTTCTTTCAGACTGAAGAAGAGTCTCGACACGAAACATCACCCATTCCTTCTCTCCAGAGATGCTGCTGGTCCTGCTGAGTTACTCCGGCATTTTGCGTCCATCTTCAAATGACGTCACGCGCTCCAGACGGCTGTGTGGTCGAATGAAGTCGCGCACGACCTTCGCGGGACCGTCGAGGCTCAACGCGACCACGAGGTTGCGTAATTAGCGTGCCAAGTACACGTAAGTGGGACAGGGGCTTAAGTATCTCCAGTTTGAATGCACATTGGTCGCAGGAACATTGGATTCTAGTCTACAAATATAACCACGGAGAAATTAATTATTGATCTGACTACCACATTGACAAATGGGCAATTTAAAACTCAGTAAGATGGAATCATTAATAGTGACCATGGAACAAAATATAATGTCATTCCTGGAACAAAATCTGTCATCTTCACTTTGTCCGATTTGTGCCGGGACACTTTCTTTATTGTCCAGGAACAGGGAAAACTCTAAAAATGAGGATTGGCAAAATAATGTGCAGCACAGTAGACTTGCTGCCTTAGAAAACCAGAGACCTGGGTTTGATCCTGACTATGGGTACTGTGTACATGGAGTTTGTATGTTCTCTCTCTGACCGCATGGGTTTTCTCCGGGTGGTCCGGTTTACTCCCGCACTCCAGAGACATGCAGGTTTGGTAGGTTAATTGCCTTCAATAAATTGTAAATTGTCCCGAGTGTGTAGGATACTGTTAGTGCATGGGGTGATCGCTGGTCAGAGCGGATTCGGTGAACTAAATGGCCTCTTTCCATGCTGTCTCTTTCTCTAAAGGTGTCCCTAGAAGTCAACATTAACTGTTCTCTGAAATAGCAACAAAGAATGTCAATAAAGATGGGCCAGTCCCATCAACATTCTACAAAGGATTTTTTTTTTTTTTTTGACATCAATATTTCAAAATAACTGAGATGGATATCAAAAACTGCTTTCTGGAAGTAGGATGGCAAACATTTAATACTTGCTTTATCATTTCTCTTCCATTTGGAAAACAGCTAAAAACCCTAGAAGCTTTGCATAAAGTTGGCTCTGCAGTTGAACATATACTGTGTTGACCATATACTGATGACCATATACTGTATTGGCCCACATTAGGGTAAGCTAGAAGATTGTAAAACATTCACTGAGCCCACAGGAGGAGACACTGAGACAACAAACCAGCTCATTCGAAATGATGAAACTCACAGAACAAAGACTGTATTCCACTTCCATTTTCCCTTTCAAAAGGCGTATCAAGCCCTTGTTTCTTGCGTCATTCAGATCATCTACATGAAAACTAAAGTGGCTTGCTTCCTAAGATATGATAGTGGAGTAATATTCTGGGCAGTCACTGTTGAGACACAAGACTCGCAATGAGAAGTGAAATTTGCCAATGTCTTATTCATATAACAGCATTGCATGCCGACTCCCACATAGCACAAAGAACAACGTCCTAATCCAGTGGACCAGCCGACATGTCCCAGCTACAATAATCCCATCTGCCTGCATTTGGTCCATATCCCTCCAAACCTGGCCTATCCATGTACCTGTCTAACTGCTTCTTAAGTGTTGGGATAGTCCCAGCCTCAACTGCCTCCTCTGGCAGCTTGTTCCATACACCCACCACCCTTTGTATGACAAAGTTACCCCTCAGATTCCTATTACATCTTTTCCCCTTCACCTTAAACCTATGTCGACTGGTCCTCGATTCACCAACTCTGGGCAAGAGACTCTGTGCATCTATCCAATCTATTCCTCTCATGATTTTATACATTTTAAGATCATCCCTCATCCTCCTACGCTCCAGGGAATGGAGCCCAGCCTACTCAACTCTCCCTATGGCTCAGACCCTCTAGTCCTGGCAACATCCTCGTAAATCTTCTCTGTACCCTTTTCAGCTTTACATCTTTCCTATAATAATGGTTCCCAGAGCTTAACACTATACTCTAAATGCTCTAATTGCGTGTGCAAGTGGTCTCAGGTCCAGATGCCCTTGCTCCTTGACACTTTTATTTGCAGCATAAGCAGGAGCTGGGCAACTGACTCTTTTGAAAAAGGGGTTCGACCCGAAACGTCGCCTGTCCATTCCCTCCACAGATGCTACTTGACCAGCGAAATGCTTCCAGCACTTTGTGTTTTGCTCGTGATTCCAGCATCTGCAATTCCTTGTGTCTTTTGAACTTTCCCTTCCTGCTCTGATCCAATTAATTCAGAAGATAAACTGAAATGTAAGTAAGAATTGAGACTCAGGTGCTCTTGAGTGTCAGTGTGGAAGGAACATCTACCTTGCAGCAGATAATGATCTGATTCTGTCCCCTGCAGACGGGGCAACATTATGATGCCAATTAATGATGATGGATCAGTGCGTTATGCTGATACTGATTACAAGGATACTTGGAAGGCCATGGAAAAATTAGTGGAAAAAGGTTGGGTCAAGGCACTTGGCTTATCCAACTTCAATGCAAGGCAAATAGATGATCTATTATCAACTGTAACCCACAGGCCAGTTGTTAATCAGGTTAGTGTCAACATCATAATATTTGAAAAAATTTCTTCTCGTTTAGAAACCTTTATTATAGTGAAACTAACTTTCATAAATTGCCATACAGCACGATATGAATAAAAGGATAACAAGGAATGGGAAAAACAATTGCACTATCAAAAATATAAGATTTATAGATACCTACTTTGCATTTTCGCATATACCAGAAGCCTGCTTAACACAATAGCCTTTTCATCTTTGCCATCTATGGTATATAGATGTATATACCTGCTCCTTTTCGGACACATACAATTTCATTTATTTATAGATATTGTTTATGACACTTTATAAATATTCTTGTTGTGGTTTTTGTATGCTGTTTCACACTTGCTTTTTATTCTTTTATTCTGTTCGAAATAAATAATAAAATAAAAAGGAAAAAAAAAATTAGCAATGCAAACCGGATGCTTAAGAAATAGCAGTATAAGTAAGTCATTTAGCTTCTTGTACACTGCAAATATACACTAATTTCTGGATGAAGAAATCTCATCTCATTTCCGCCCTGAATAGCCAACCCCTTATTTTGAGAGTGGCTCCAGACATCCAAACCAGGAAGAACACCAAGCCCTTAATTATAGATAATGGATGCATTTAACAAAGGTAAGAATTATGCAGAGCAGCTGGATCAGGTCATCTGTCAATATCAACAACCGATATCAAGTCAGCAATGTTGCTTTAGAATTCCACAGAGGAACCAAACTACTTTCTTTACAAAGCATGCATCAAGCGATGTAAGAAAGATCTGCAGATGCTGGTTTAAATCGGTAGCCACAAAATGCTGGAGTAACTCAGCGGGTAAGGCAGCATCTCTGGAGAGAAGGAATGAACGGCGTTTCGGGTCGAGACCCTTCTTCACATTGACCTCGACCCAAAACATCGCCCATTACTTCTCTCCAGAGATGCTGCCTCACCCGCTGAGTTACTCATGCATCAAGCGATCATATTTACAGGCGTTTTTGTTTTTTATTTGTTCTGCTGTGTTATCTTTTTATGATGTGTTTGCAAAAATATGCTGGAAATGTGGTGACTGCTAATATACTCCACAAACCAATTGCATGGGTGTGGTGGCCTGTCTTGCTCTATAAACTGTGCATATCAGGGAAGATTAGCAGAGACAATACATACCAGGTCGAGCTACGCAAAAAGGACTGAGGACAACATTGAAGAGGAAACGTGAGGAAAAAAGAAGGCAGCAACCCAGACCACTTTTTTCTGGCTCTTCAAGTGCAGTATCATTGGCCCCAATCCCTATATCCATTAACCAACAGTAACACAACCCTTATCTTCTCTCCGTCTTCAGGAATCCAATATTCTCTCAATATTCCCTCAAATAAAACTAAAAGGCAACACAACATATATAATCCCCAATAACGTTATAAATTGTACAGTTCCACATTATGATTCATTTCCCGACGCCCCAGAGCTTTATCCACCAGCTACAAGATCATGGTCTGCACACTCAAACCAAATCCTAGGCAAAGCTGCCCACTTCATTGCAAAATGGTAACGGGTAAGATTGTTGTGAAGGGAGAGTGAAAGGAAATGTGTGCTGATGGCATCTGCTGCCTGTAACTCAGGAGATATCATGGGATAAGGATGAAAGGTGACAGGTGGGGCCCATCATACACAGTGGGCCTGCCTGTTTGTGGCCAGTGATTTAGCAATGGTTCTTCCCATAACTAGAACATGCAATGCCATCACTTTCAATCTGATTAGTCATGCCACGTTTATTTGTGGGTTTCCTTCTTCTGAATGCGGTTCACAGTCTTTTTGGGTGATGTGGCGTTTATGGTTGAACAGGTAGCTACCTGTATAAACTGAAATGCAGTCTGCAATGTACAAAGGTACGTTTGTACAATGTACAAAGACATGCACGTTTTTGGTATGAGCCCAGATAGATGAGGTGGTGAATTGAGATTTGGGGCACCTGGTTTGCTGTACTATTTGAAGGTCTATTCTCTGATATTGACAGCCCGTGCCAAGTCTCTGACCTTCTAATGGCTTTGCATGCAGATATTTTGGGCTACCTTTTCAAAGTGACCTTCCATCATCCGGCATCCAGCCTCTGCCGACCTTCCCCTCACCCCTATCTTTACAAGTGCTAGACATACTTTTCCCTTTGTGTCATCAGAACTGGAGAAACGTTAATCATGATCTCTCCCACAATCAGAATTTGTCACAAAGTACAATTCTAAATGATAACCGCAGACACATGTGGATAGCATGCAACAAAAGCTTTTCACTGCACCTTGTCACTGTACATGTGACAATAAATTAAACTGAGGTGCAGGCCCCATTATTAGCATCACTGGGGCCATTGCCAACGGCGCCAATGACCAATGGGACTGGTGCTGACTGCACACAGGAATCATAGTGAGCAGACAATAAAGTTAAGGGCCTGTCCCACTTGGCCGTCATTCGCACGCCATTTACGTGGCGTGCTAGTGTGTGGGTAGCACGTGGGTAGTGTGGGACGGGCGCATGGCATTGTGTGGTGTGGAGGAGTGTGGAGTGGCGTGGAGTAGTATGGACTTCGTCATGCACAAAATCTTCACGCGCCACCGACCTGTCGCATAACTGACGGCCAAAGTGGGACAGGCCCAAGACCCTGGCGCGGCGCAACGTCTCACCTCCAACAGCAGCAGAAGCGGGCAAACGATCACCGAGCTCGGCCTGGGGCTCACGGCCATTGCGGATCCGGATCCGCCCCCACTCCTACTCCCAGAGCGGGGCCAAGACGTTTGGAGATAGACACAAAATGCTGAAGTAACTCAGCGGGACTGGCAGCATCTCTGGAGAGAAGCAATGGGTGACGTTTCGGGTCGAGACCCTTCTTCAGATTGAGATGCAGTGGAGAAACATCTCATTTTGTGTTAAGGGCCAGTCCCACTTGGGCGTCATTTGTGCGTCAAGTAGATGGCGCACAAAGATTTTGTACATCCCAAAATCCTGGGGCGCCGCACGCGACCGCGCGTCACTGCTTACATCACCACGCACCATGCGGGCGTAATGAGCACCATCACGTGCACATCGTGATGCGTAAATGATATCATGTAAATTACATCCAAGTGGGACAGGTCCTTTAATGTGCCAGTGATTGAGTAGAGTTAAGTAGAGTGTAATTCTATCTAATTGCCTTTTCCTTTTCATTGTGAAGAATAATTGTGTGTGAATTCCAGTGCCTCCCAACAATGACCATAATGGAGCAGCCAGTAGTGGAGAAACCTCAGGTGCAAATGAATGCCCAATATTCTAGGTTTGATATATCTAAGCTGTGTCTGTAACTCATTCACTGGACATTTCATTTGTTAAGTAAAGTTCAAGATCAGATTGAAATTTTGATTTGTCTGTAAATGTCATGAGCTTGCAGCTTCAGAATATATCAGGGTGGCCTTGAATGATAATGTAGTGCTGGTCTCCTCATTATGAACTAAACATTTGTCGGCTTTCCTCTGCAGATTGAATGCCATCCTTACCTGAACCAAAGTAAGCTTGTGGACCACTGCACAAAACGTAGGATTGTGGTTACAGCGTACAGTCCTCTGGGATCATCTGACCGTCCGTGGGCCAGACCTGATGACCCAAAACTGTTAGAAGATCCAAGAATACTGGAAATAGCAAAAAAATATGGAAAATCTCCAGCTCAAGTTATCATAAGGTGAAGTAGCATGGAAAATAATTCAATTTTGCTGACGAAAGCTCAGGATATGTATGTCCCCGTTAGAGTGAAGGGCAGAGCAGGCAAACGTAAGGAAGCTTGGTTAACGAGGGAAATTGAGGCATTGGTCAAAAACAAGAAGGATGCATGGGACAGCTATAGGCAGCTGGGATCAAGTGCATCCCTGGAGGAGTTTTGCGAACTAAGGAGTAAATTGAAAAAGGAGATCAAAGGGCAAAAAGGGGCCAGCTCTGGCGGGTAGAATTAAGGACAATCCCAAAATATTTTATAAATACATAAGGAACCTCGTGGATATCGGGGATATCGGTGACCAACGTCAGTCTGTGGTTTCGGGTGTCTTCCATCGCAAGTATAACATCCCGGGCGACATAGCAAGACCACCGGGGTCCCCGTGGTCGAGGTCTAGGAGGCGGCGCAGACGGAGGAGGGAGAGGAAGCAGAAGCGAGGCCGCAGGTCCGGTGCTTTGCTAAGGCTAAGGAATCGACCACACAAGCCACCTCTACCGAGCCTGTATCTCTCCAACGCCAGATCCCTGGTTCACAAAATGGATGACCTGGAAGTACAACTCGCCGGAAATCGATATGTCCGCGACTGCTGTGTTATGAGCATCACCGAAACCTGGCTTCACCCGGGGATACCTGATGCTAGCATGCAGCTAGCAGGTCGCTTTCTGCTCCGCGGGGACAGGACTATGGACTCCGGTAAGAGCAGGGGAGGGGGTCTCTGTATATACGTGCATGAGAATTGGTGCAACAACGGGACAATCATAGCCAATCATTGTTCCCCTGACCTCGAGTACATGTCTGTAAGATGCCGGCCTTTTTTTCTACCGAGAGAACTAACAGTCGTGATTGTCACGGCTGTGTATATTCCACCTGAAGCCAATGTAAACAAGGCGCTCTCTCTCCTGCTGAACACCATTAACGAACAGCAGCGGGATCACCCCGAAGGTGTTCACATAATCGCAGGGGACTTTAATAAGGCCAACTTGAAGACTGTACTGCCGAAATTCTACCAACATGTCAAGTGTTCTACTAGAGGGGTGAACACGCTGGATCATGTCTACACCAATATCAAGCACGCGTATAGAGCCATCCCCCTCCCCCAACTCGGCCAGTCAGATCATCTCTCCCTCCTGCTCTCTCCAGCCTACACCCCCCTCAGACGCAGTGCCAGGCCCACCATAAGATCTGTTACAACCTGGCCTGAAAATGCACTCTCCAATCTACAGGACTGCTTTACACAGACAAACTGGGACATATTCGAACACCAGGATCTGGAAACTCTCACAGAATCGGTGCTGGACTATATCAAGTTCTGCATCGGAAATGTGACTGTAGACAAAAACATTCGGGTTTTCCCAAACCAGAAACCCTGGATGTCCAGCCAGGTCCGCACACTCCTCAGAGCTCGCGATGCTGCCTTCAGGTCAGGTGACAGAGCTCTGTACAGGGCTGCTCGAGCCGATCTGAAAAGTGGTATTAAAAAAGCCAAGGCGGACCATAAGAGGAGCATAGAGTCCCACTTGTCCAGCAATAATACACGGGAGGTATGGCGGGGCATACAAGACATTACCAACTACAGAGGCTGTGCCACAAAGTCAGAAGACCTGAGTGCGCCGCTGGCAGAAAAGCTAAATTGCTTCTTCTCCCGCTTTGAAACATCACAACAGCAGCACTCACCTGCTACAGCCCTGTTTCCACCCTCACCTAGCTCCTGTACTACTCCACTCACTGTCAGGGAACATGATGTCAGACGGGTGCTCCTGGCAGTGAACCCCAAGAAGGCTACCGGCCCAGATGGAGTCCCTGGTAAGGTGCTCAAAGCGTGCGCCCACCAGCTCACTGCCATCTTCACCAGAATTTTCAACCTTTCCTGGCCCAGGCAGTTATTCCGTCCTGCCTAAAATCAGCCACAATCGTCCCTGTGCCGAAGAAGTCTACCATCACCAGCCTTAATGACTACCGTCCTGTGGCCCTCACTCCGGTAATCACGAAGTGCTTCGAGAGGTTGGTCCTCCAGCACATCAAGGACTACCTACCACCAGACTTCGACCCCCACCAATTCGCCTATCGCCAAAACAGATCCACAGAAGACGCCATCACCGTAGCTCTCCACTCTGTGCTGAGCCATCTGGAGCAGGGGCAGAGCTACGTCCGGATGCTCTTTGTGGATTTTAGTTCAGCCTTTAATACAATCATTCCGGACATTCTCATTGGTAAACTGGTCACTCTCGGCCTCCCCACTGTCACATGTGCCTGGATAAAGGATTTCCTCACTAACCGGCCCCAGACTGTGAGACTCGGCCCCCACCTCTCCTCCACTCGTAGGTTGAGTACCGGTTCCCCACAGGGCTGTGTGCTAAGCCCCCTCTTATACTGTCTCTACACCTACGACTGTAGTCCGGCCCACAACAACAACCGCATCGTCAAATTTGCTGACGACACTACTGTGGTCGGACTTATTTCAAAGGGAGACGAGGCAGCCTACAGAGAGGAAGTCCTGAAGTTGACAACCTGGTGCTCAGAAAACAATCTGGCTCTGAACACCAGGAAAACAAAAGAGCTCATTGTCGACTTCAGGAGGCACAGCGCCGACTTAGCCCCCCTACACATCAACGGCGAGTGTGTGGAGAGGGTCAACACCTTCCGGTTTCTCGGCGTCCCATATCGCTGCTGACATCTCCTGGACGGACAACACGACAGCGGTCATCAAGAAGGCTCAGCAGCGGCTGCACTTCCTGAGGGTCCTCAGGAAGCACAACCTGGACTCTAACCTGCTGCTGACCTTCTACCGCTCGTCCATCGAGAGCCTGCTGACATACTGCATTACAGCATGGTATGGCAGCTGCACCATGGCAGACAGGGAGAGGCTTCAGAGGGTAACCAGGACAGCGCAGAGGATCATTGGCTGCCCTCTCGCTTCCCTGATGGACATCTACACCTCCCGCTGCCTTAGCAGGGCAAAGAAGATCATCAAAGACAGCTCCCATCCTGCGTTTGGACTGTTCGACCTGCTGCCCTCTGGAAGGCGCTATAGGTGCATCAAATCCAGGACAAACACTCAGGAATAGTTGCTTTCCGAGAATTATAACTACTATAAATTCAAATTCACACATGCACTGACTACACCGCCCAACACGGACTTCCATCTGTATATATGTATATATGTATGTAGCGCCGCAGAATTTGTGCACCTATCCCCCCCCATCTCCCTTCTGTTTTTTGTTTTTTCTGTTTCTTGTTTTTTGTGCTAAATTGTATGTATGCACTGAGTACGAGCAGCTTTCAGTTTCACTGTACATGTATAGTGACAATAAATGGCATATCTATCTATATCTAAGGGGGAAAAGTGTAATTAGAGAGTGGGACCTCTCAGGAATTAAAGCGGTCACCTCTGTGTGGAGCTACAGGAGATGGGCAAGGTCCTCAATGAGTATTTCCCCTCTGTATTTACCGAGGAGTTAAACAGTTGGACGAAGGAACTTGGGGCAGTTAATGGAAGTGTTTTGAGTGCAGTCAGTGTTACCGTCCAAAGATGTATGAAGGCAGACAAATCTCCAGGGCCTGATCAGATATATCCAAGGACATTGTTGGAAACCAGAGAGGAAATTGCGGGAGTCCTGGTTGAAATTTATGAGTCGTCCTTAAATACAGGAGAGGTGCCAGAAGACTGGAGGGTGGCAAACGTTGTGCCTCTTCTCAAGAAGGACCAGGGAAAATGCTGGGAACTATAGGCCAGTGAGCTTAACATCTGTAGTTGGAAAGGATTCTGAAGGATAGGTTATACAGGCATTTGGACAGGCAAGGGCTGATTCGGGATAGTCAGCATGGTTTCATATGTGGAAGGTCATATCTCACAAATCATATTGATTTTTTTTAAGACGTGACTAAAATGGTCGATGAGGGCAGAGCTATAGATGTTGTATATATGGATTTCAGTAAGGCATTTGACAAGGTTCCGCATGGTAGGCTGCTCTGGAAGGTTAGATCGCATGGGATCCAAGGAGAGGTAGCTGAATGATAGCAAATTTGCTCCATGGAAGGAAGCAGTGGGTGGAAGGTTGCTTCTTGGACTGGAGGCCTGTACCTAGTGGTGTGCCTCAGGGTTCGGTGCTGGGCCCGTTACTGTTTGTCATCTACATCATTGATTTGGATAAGAACATACAGTGCAAGATTAGCAAGTTTGCTGATGATACAAAAGTGGGTGGTTTTGCAGATAGTGAAGGTGGTTGTGAAAGATTGTAGCAGGATCTGGATCGATTGGCCAGGTGGGCAGAGGAATGGTTGATGGAATTTAATACAGAGAAGTGTGAGGTGATGCATTTTGTGATGTCTAACAAGGGCAGGAATGGTAGGCCTCTGGGGAGTGTTTCAGAGTAGAGGGATCTAGGAGTACAGGTGCATGGTTCCTTGAAGATCGAGTCTCAGGTAGATAAGGTGGACAAAAAGGCTTTTGGCACTTTGTCCTTCATCAGTCAGATTATTGAGTATAGAAGTTGGGGGGGGGTCATGTTGCAGTTGTATAAGACGTTGGTGAGACTGCATCTAGAATATTGTGTTCAGTTCTGGGCACCATGTTATAGGAATATTGTCAAACTTGAAAGGGTTCAGAGAAGATTTATGAGGTTGCCAGGACGAGAGGGACTGAGCTATAGGAAGAGGTTGAGTAGGCTGGGTCTCTATTCCATGGAGCGCAGGAGGATGAGGGGTGATCTGATAGAGCTGTATAAAATCATGATTGGAATAAATCGGGTAGATGCACAGAATCTCTTGCCCAGAGTAGGAGAATCGAGGACCAGAGGACATAGCTTAAAGGTGAAGGAGAAAAGATTTAATAGGAATCTGAGGGGTAGTTTTTTCACACAAGGGGTGGTGGGTGTATGGAACAAGCTGCCAGAGGAGGTAGTTGATGCTGAGACTATCCCATTATTTAAGAAACAGTTTGACAGGTACATGGATAGGACAGGTTTGGAGGGATATGGACCAAGCGCAGGCAGGTGGGACTACTATAGCTGGGACATGTTGGCCAGTGAGGGAAAGTTGGGCCGAAGGGCCTGTTTCCACACTGTATCACTCTGTGATTAAACTGCATTTATTTAATACTCCATGGCTTCTATACAATTCAGGGATATTATTATAACTGATTATTATTCCATAACAAAAAAGCCAGATGATGAATTCAATAAATGGATGTACATACAATCCCCAGGTTTCTGAGAACTGTTTGTAAATCAAACATTCATAAGTTGAAATTGAACAAAAACGTGTTGGAGTGCGTCACAAAAACAGCTTTGAGAGGAGAGCGAGCAGGCGTGGGGAGAGTAGTTCCCAGACAACCTCACTGATCCAGGCAGTGTGTGAGTGAGTCTGCTCATACTCCTATCTCTGCTCACCTTGACCCAGACCTCGGTGCAGCTTGGGGTGTGGAAAATGAGGAAGGCGGAGAAGGCATGTTGAACAGCCTCTTTCTCACCAAGCAGAAGATGTCTGCAGCCTCAGCAGAGCCGGTAAATCCATCCCCATTGATTTCCCTGGTCTCCCAAATGCACGGGATATCTGTAAGTCAGGCCTTTATAACTTGAGCAGCACAAGGGTAGAGTTGCTCCCTTACAGTGCCAGAGACCTGGGTTCAATCCTGACTATGGCTGCTGTCTGTACAGAGTTTGTATCTTCTCTCTGTGAGAACGGTTAGTCTCCGGTTTTATAGAAACATAGAAAATAGGTGCAGGAGGCCATTCGGTCCTTCAAGCCAGCACCGCCATTCATTGTGATCATGGCTGATTGTCCCCTATCAATAACCCGTGCCTGCCTTCTCCCCATATCCCTTGACTCCACTAGCCCCTAGAGCTCTATCTAACTCTCTCTTAAATCCATCCAGTGATTTGGCCTCCACTGCCCTCTGTGGCAGGGAATTCCATAAATTCACAACTCTCCGGGTGAAATTTTTTTTTCTCACCTCAGTCTTGAAGGACCTCCCCTTTATTCTAAGACTGTGGCCCCTGGTTCTGGACTCGCCCAACATTGGGAACATTTTTCCTGCATCTAGCTTGTCCAGTCCTTTTATAATTTTATATGTTTCTATCAGATACCCCCTCATCCTTCTAAACTCCAATGAATAGCAGGTTTCCTGCAAGTTTGGATGTTAATTGGCTTCAGTAAATTGTCCCTAGTATGCAGGATAGAACTAATGTATAGGTGATCATGGTTGGCTTGGACTTGATGTTTCCGCGCTGTATCTCTAAACTAAACTAAACTAAACTAAAGCCAGGGAGGACCTGTATGGTAATATTTAAAGATCACTTCCTTTACTGTCCAAGAACAGGGAAAAGTCTAAAAATGAGGGTTGGCAAAATAATGGGCTGCACAGTGGCGCAGCAGTAGAGTTGCCGCTTTACAATGCCAGAGATCCGAGTTCGGTCCTGACTATAGCGGAGTTAGGGACTTTAGGGAGTTTGTACGTTCTCTCTGTGACCGCATGGATTTTCCTCGGGTGCTCGGTTTTCCCCCACACACTCCAAAGATGCACAGGTTTTTTTGGTTTAATGGCCTCAGTAAAAATTGTAAATTGTCCCTAGTATGTAGGATAGTGCTAGTGTTCAGGGATTAGAAACATAGAAAATAGGTGCAGGAGCAGGCCATTCGGCCCTTCGAGCCAGCACTGCCATTCATTGTGATCATGGCTGATCGTCCCCTATCAATAACCCGGGCCTGCCTTCTCCACATGGATTGATGGTTGATGTGGACTCTTTGGGCTGAAGAGCCTGTTACCACGCTGTATCTCTAAATTCTAAACTTATAGACCTGGACTGAAATTTGTTTTCACTTCCTAAGTTTTCTTTTCTGGCAATCTTACACCAAAATAAAATGAATCTGTTATCATATTGAATTGTAATCTGTGAAAAGCAGATTGAAAATATTGTTCATGCGTTGCGATTTGGAATGAACCATTCTAAATGTAAAGGAATCCATTGGTAACTTTCCTTACAGTCCTGCTGTTTCTTCAAGTGTATATCATATACGCTTGAAGAAAAAGCAGAGCTGTAAGGAAAGTGCAGGAGTTTGGGACCAATTAGATACACCGTCCACAAGTCAAGGGGATACGCACCATCTGCTGTGTGATTCTTTTCAATCCTGAGCTCAATTACGTAAATTCATAGTCGTGGACCACTGTAAAATCTGTACAGGTATAATATCAGTAAAACTGAAAGATCACATCTGTAAAACTGAATGAATGGACAATGTGACAGTGGGTTGTATGATTTCTTTTTTTAATGCTTCATGATTTTGTGATAACAATGTGTGAAAATCTATCCCAGTCTGATGAAATTCACCCTCAGTAGAAGGCAAGGAGAAGCCAAGTATCTAGTTTCTCCAATGAACTTACAAAATTCTTAAGGGGTTGGACAGGCTAGATGCAGGAAGATTGTTCCCAATGTTGTGGAAGTCCAGGACAAAGGGTCACAGCTTAAGGATAAGGGGGAAATCCTTTAAAAACCGAGATGAGAAGAACTTTTTTCACACAGAGAGTGGTGAATCTCTGGAACTCTCTGCCACAGAGGGTAGTTGAGGCCAGTTCATTGGCTATATTTAAGAGGGAGTTAGATGTGGCCCTTGTGGCTAAGGGGATCAGAGGGTATGGAGAGAAGGCAGGTACAGGATACTGAGTTGGATGATCAGCCATGATCATATTGAATGGCGGTGCAGGCTCGAAGGACCGAATGGCCTACTCCTGCACCTAATTTCTATGTTTCTATGAACTGATAATTAACAACATTTTAAAATCTGTAATGCCAAAGATGAGGAAATGATCAGTAAGTGTAACAGTTTCCACCTCCTTTCCCTAATTCCTTGGCTTCAACAAGCAGTAATTAAGGATGTTTTGTCCAAACTAGCGAGTATCCTGGGCTCTGAAACTCAATTACAAAGTCTCCAGAAATTATTTTAACTTCTACACCAAGAAACATTCTTGATGTGGAAATTACACTTTACATCTATTACTTTTACTCTTTCGACTCTTTACATCCACTATTTTACTGGGCAAATTAGTGCTTTGATTATGGTCACATTTTTTTTTATTTAGTGGAAATCCATTCTTACAATAGGCCAGGACTTTGAATTGTCATAATCCAGTTTAAGATTTAAAAGTAGGATCAAGTGTCAAGCAGCAGATGGTGAGAGTCCTCTCAGTAATTACTATTCTCTAGTCTCTAGTCCAACAATTTGTTACAGGAGAAAGGACTGTCTTCACAATTTGTTACGTATGCAAGGATACTTGGTCCACCAAAGCCTGCTGGACCCCACAGTTACTAACTATTTTAACTCTCCTTCTCACTCCCACATGATATTTCTGTTCTGGGCCACCTCCACTACAAGAGTGAGGCCACATGCAAACTGGAGGAACAGCATGTTATATTCTGCTGTGTACCTTACAACACAATGGTAGGAATATTGAATTCTCCAATTTTAGGTAACCTTTCACTAACCAATGACTTTTAGTCATCATATAACAGCACATACATATTGTTTGAATAGTTTTGTTTCCACCATTCATTCAGTTTCGACTTTAGAGAACAGGCCCGACACACCAGGGACAATTAAAATGTTTTTTTATGGAAGCCAATTGCCATACAAACCTGCACTCTTTGTAGTATGGGAGGAAACTGCGGTCACAGGGAGAATCTACAAACTCTGTAAAGACAGCGCCCGTGGTCAGGATTGAACCCGGGTCTCTGGCACGGTGAGGCAGCAACTCTACCACCGTGCCACTATGTCGCCCCAAAGTTGAAGGAAGGAAAATATGTCCCTCAGAGCAAGAATTATTTAAATCTGGTACAACTAGTTGAATTTTGACATTTTCTAAACTGTATTATAATTTCAAGTTTAAAAAAATTAAAGATGTAAAATCATTACGTCACACAGGTTGGGCCCAGATATAAAATAATTACATGTACAGTACATGTTGGGGATCCATTTCTGAGATCTGTTCATATCCCTAATATTTCACAAGACAGAAACCACGTTCCCACATGGCAGAAAATGTCGTCAGAGATGGGTTGTCCCATTGGAAAAGCAGTTTAAATCTTGTTTTTGCCATTTTTTAATTAAATGAACAAACCAGGGTAATGAACAAACCAGGGTAATTATTATGTACTTTTAAAAAGATGTTATTGCTGACAAGGCTTTAGAAATGGCACTGCTGTTGGCTCAGATGTCGTGTCTCAAGATAGGATTCTCGAAATGACGATAAACTTGCAAAATAGAAGGTATTCCTCCTCTGTTTGATGTGGCAAAATTCCAGATGTTGTCACCCGCGGTCCCGAAGCATCTAGAAAATCCATTCTGTTGGTTTCTCAAACAGTTTGTCATTCATATGCAGAGGTTGAACTCAAGTCATGTAATTGTAAACTGGGACTAACCACAACAAGTGTTATTCAAAAGACTAATCATTTTTTAATCCCTAGGTGGCAGTTGCAAAGAGAAGTAGTGTGCATTCCCAAAAGTACCACACCTTCCAGGATTAAAGAAAATATTGAGGTAACAATTGGTTTGCTCCAGTTGAGGGATACATAAATACAAGTTGTCACCTTGCCACTGTTATATATATTCTTTCAAATACCACTTTATAGATAAACAACGTAATGCATGTTGTAAAATTAACCAAGACATGTTATAAATGCAAGCAACGTGAAAATGTATGGGTTTTAGCTAAACTGGGCCAGGGTTTTAATGCACCATCAATAAGGCATGGAGTTATTAACCTGCTGGAGTAACCCACACTTCATCGGATGATGGACAGACAACATGGTCGGTCAGACCCTTCTTCAGATTGGAGTAAAGATTAGCTAGTGGACAGAGGGGTGGGGGTGGAGGTCATGGTGTTCCTGTGCACCAAGATTCAGCTTGGAATCGAATCTACCACATCTCTCATTGGTGTCGTTTTATTTTTCAAAATAGACACTGATTATCAATACACTACTTATTGAAACATTGCTAACTGAGATTTAGTTTCACAGCAAAGAGTGTATCACAAACCTGAAGAAAACTGCTTATTTTATTATGGGTCTGACGGTAGGAAAGCTACATGAATGGAAGTAATGCAGAGCAAGAGATTTGTTTAATAGGAACATAAACACATGTGCTTTATAAAACAGGTGTTTGATTTCATCTTGTCTGAAGAGGATATGCAACAAATTGATTCATTTGACTGCAATGGAAGATTGATAGTCCCAACGATTGTAGTAAGTTTAAAAACAATCAACTCCATTGACACGATTTGAATTGCGGGCCCTCATACAGGAAACAACACACCCATCAATGCTGTTGGGGCACAAGTTATTTAATCTTAACTCATTCTGGATTAATAAGTCACATCCAAATCCAGGAGAACAAAATGCATTTGATAAGAGTAGAGTTTTAAAGCACAGTACAGCACGGGAGCAAGCACTTGTAAATGATGCCAAGATCATCTCTCTGCACATAACCATATGCTTCCATTCCCGGCACATCCATGGGCCCATCTAAAAGCATCTTCAATGCCACTCCTGTATCTTCCTCCAACTCACGCCCTGGCAGAGCGTTCCAGGCACCCACCATCCTCTGTCTAAAAAAAATTTGTCCCACACATGTGCATCACAGCGACGCAGCAGTGCAGTTGCTACTTTACAGCGCTTGCAGCACTGGAGACCGTGGTTCGATCCCGACTACGGTACTGTCTGTACGGAGTTTGTACGTTCTCCCTGTGACTGCGTGGGTTTTCTCCCGAGATCTTTGCTTTCCTCCCACATTCCAAAGACGTACAGGTGTGTAGGTAAATTGACTTGGAATAATTGTAAAATTGTCCCGAGTATGTGTAGGATAGTGTTAATGTGTGGAGCTCAATAGTCGGCACGGACTCGGTGGGCCGAATGGCCTGTTTCCGTGCTGTATCTCTAAACTAAAAAACTAATTTAAACTTTGCTCCTTTAACATTACAGCAAATCCCCTCTACTCTTTAACATTTACATACAGGGGAAAAGGTTCTGACTGTCTACCCTATCTATGCCTCTCATCATTTTAGATACTGTTATCAGGTCCCCCTAAACCTCCAGTGTTCCAGAGAAAACAATACCCTCAAATCCAGGTAGCAATCTGGTAAATCGCCTCTACACCCTTTCCAACACATCCTTCCTGTAATGGGACAAGCAGAACTGCACAAAAGCATCCAAATGCAGTCTAACCAAATATTATGGAGCTGCATCACAACTTCCTGACTCCAAGCCGCTAACGAATAAAGGCAAGGATACCGTATGTCTACTTGTGTTGCCACTATCAGGGAACTATGAACTTGGATCCCAATGTGCAACACTTCACATTTGCTCGGATTAAACTCCATCTGCCATTTCTCTACCCATTTTGGCATTGAGATTAATGTACCTTGGCATCATGTTTAGCACAGGAACAGGCCCTTTGGCCCACAATGTCTGTGCCAAACATGATGCCGAGATAAATTAATTTAATCTGCCTGTACACGATCCATACTTCTCCATTACCTGCATATCCATGTGCCCAGTGGCGGACTGGCCAGGGTGTCAGCTTGCCCGATGGCAAGTGGGCCCCCTATATCAAGTGGGCCCCTGATGATGTGGGCCCTCTTTGTCTCCTGGCAACCAATATTTTTAGACCCAGTCCGCCACTACATGTGCCTATCTAAAAGCCTCTCAAACGTCACTATCATATCTGCCACCATCACCTCTGGCATTCAATTCCAGGCCTTACCACCCTCTGTATAACATGTCCCGCACATCTCCTTTAAACATTGCCCCTTTAACCTTAAAGCTATGTCCTCTCGTTTTTCACATTTGTACCATGGAGAGAAAGGTGTTGACTACCCTATCTATACCTCTCATCATCTCTTCGACTGCCAGTAATTTCTCTGAGGCTCTCATAGCCGCCCCCGACATCTGCACCATCGAGACGTCTCCCCTCCATCTCAGCACTGACGACCTAATTTCTTTATTCAACACCACTTGCTCGTCCATCCTGGATTCTGTTGCTCCTCTTAAAATGAAAAAGCCTAAGCCTAATGGCTAAAGTCCTTGAAACGGTAATTTTAAGTTAACATGCCTTATCTTCACCAAAATTTCATCTTGGAAACTTTCCAATCAAGTTTCAGGGCCCACCACAGCAGAGTCTGCCTTGTTGAAGGTACATAACGACCTGCTTCTCACCATTGACTCCGGCGACTGTGCAATCCTGCTCCTTCTCAACCTCAGTGCTGCATTCGATACGGTCGCCCATACCATCCTAATTGACCATCTCCGGTACGGGGTTGGTATTGATGGCACGGCCCTGAGCTGGTTTGTCTCCTATCTCAAAGATAGGAGTTCCTGTACAAACATAGGTAACTCTTTCTCCTCCCCAGCTAGCCTCTGCTGCAGGGTTCCACAAGGTTCCATCCTACGCCCCATTCTCTTCTCCATGTACATGCTCCCCTTAGACCAAGTCATCCAAAGACAGGGCATTTTCTTCCACTGCTATGCAGACGATACACAACTCTATCTCCCCCTCAAACCCAACAAACAATCTATCCACTGCCTCGAGGATATAAAGTGTTGGATGGCCCATAACTTCCTCCAACTAAACAAGAGTAAGTCTGAGGTCATCCTATTCTTACCCCCGGAATCCATCAAAATGATAGCAGGCAGCCTTGGTGACCTTACCCCATTACTCAAACCTCACGTCAAAAACCTTGGCGTGATATTTGACTCTGCATTGAAATTTGACAAACACGTCAATGTCGTGGCAAAAGCTAGCTTCTTCCAGCTTCGAACGATAGCAAAAATAAAACCTTTCCTCCGATTTGACGACCTCAAAAAGATCATCCACTCATTTATCTCCTCCCGTCTTGATTACTGCAATTCCCTTTTCACTGGCATCAGCCAATCATCCCTGTCCCGCCTGCAATTGGTCCAAAACGGCGCAGCGAGTCTCCTGATAGGCACCCGAAAAAGGGACCACATCACCCCGATTCTGGCCTCTCTCCACTGGCTCCCAGTGTGGTTCCGAATAAATTTCAAGATCCTCCTTTTTGTTTACAAAGCCCTTAACAGGCTTGCCCCCACCTACATCAAAAGACTGCTTACACACCACACCACCCCCAGGTCCCGCAGATCGGCCGACTTGGGGTTACTGAACATCCCGCGGTCTAGGCATAAGCTCGGGCGACTGCGCCTTTGCGGTTGCAGCTCCTAGACTGTGGAACAGCATCCTTCTTCCCATCAGAACTGCCCCCTCCATCAACTCTTTTAAGTCTAGACTCAAAACTTATTTCTACTCTCAAGCCTTTCTTGAGGTCCTCTGAGGGAGCGCTGTATGTATGTATGTATGTATTGTTGATCTGTGTACCACTGTTTGTAGCAAGTTAGTATCTGCACTAATGTAAAGCACTTTGGTCAACGAGAGTTGTTTTTAAATGTGCTATAGAAATAAAATTGACTTGACTTGGCTAGAGCTAAATGAGGGGGGAAATCGGTTCATTCAGCTTTCGGGATTTGTTTTTCTCTACCCCAGAGCATGAACACTTGAGTATAAGGATCATTTAGAAAAATTGAATGATTCAGAAGATGAACCATGAGATAGGTGGAGCAGGCAGAGGGATCACTCAACATGGTTTTTGCCCTGTGTTTTATAATCTTTCACACTGTTTCCGTGCTGCATCACTAAACTAATTTTACTTTATTTTCCCAGAGAGATGGGGTGAGAGTTTGGAGAGATTCAAGTCATCCATATTTCCCATTCAACGATTCTTATTGAAAATCAATTGGAGCCATGAAAGCATTCCGGGCATATTTTCACATCTAAAGTCACCTTTCATTTCTCCTGAAATTGATTAAATTAATACTAAACATGAGAAAATAATTTCAGTATTTCAGTACAATTTACATAATCAGTATATTCACAGGTGGGGTAATGAAAATAGAAATGCACAAATATGATTTTTAATGTGACAATATCATACAATACCGATTAATAAAATGTTCTTCTGTAATATACAAAACAAAATGCAGTTGTTGGAAATCTGAAATAAAGGAATCTGCAAGTAATCAATGGATCAAGCAACATCCAAGGGGAAAGAAAATCCAAGTTAATGTTGCACAATGATGACCATTAGATACATAGAAAATAGGTGCAGGAGTAGGCCATTTGGCCCTTCGAGCCTGCACCGCCATTCAATATAATCATGGCTGATCATCCAACTCAGTAGCCCGTACCTGCCTTCTCTCCATACCCCCTGATCCCTTTAGCCACAAGGGCCACATCTAACTCCCTCTTAAATATAGAAAATGAACTGGCCTCAACTACCCTCTGTGGCAGAGAGTTCCAGAGATTCACCACTCTGTGTGAAAAATGTTTTTCTCATCTCGGTCTTAAAGAATTTCCCCCTTATCCTTCAGCTGTGACCCCTTGTCCTGGACTTCCCCAACATCGGGAACAATCTTCCTACATCTAGCCTGTCCAACCCCTTAAGAATTTTGTAAGTTTCTATAAGATCCCCCCTCAATCTCCTAAATTCTAGCGAGTACAAGCCGAGTCTATTCAGTCTTTCTTCATATGAAAGTCCTGACATCCCAGGAATCAGTCTGGTGAACCTTCTCTGTACTCCCTCTATGGCAATAATGTCCTTCCTCAGATTTGGAGACCAAAACTGTATGCAATACTCCAGGTGTGGTCTCACCAAGACCCTGTACAACTGCAGTAGAACCTCCCTGCTCCTATACTCAAATCCTTTTGCTATGAATGCTAACATACCATTCGCTTTCTTCACTGCCTGCTGCACCTGCATGCCTACTTTTAATGACTGGTGTACCATGACACCCAGGTCTCGTTGCATCTCCCCCTTTCCTAATCGGCCACCATTTAGATAATAGTCTGCTTTCCTGTTTTTGCCACCAAAGTGGATAACCTCACATTTATCCACATTATACTGCAGGTTATCTTAGGCTGGTTATCTAAAAAGGTTCAATTCAATGTTGAGTTGTGAGAGCTGTAACATGCCTAGCTGAAAGAGGTGATGCCGTTTAGTTTTTTGCCAAGCAGACAAAGATATATTGTGAGCACCAAATAAAGTGCAACACAATAGAAGTACAAGCAATATGTTGTTTCACCAGGAAGTGGTGTTGGATCCCTGGATAGTGGAATAGATGAGAAGACAAAAGAGTGTCTGTGAAGTGACTTCAACTAATGGAGCCACAAAATGACTGGAGAACAGATGTGAGCCAGAAAACTGGAGTGGAATGGAATCCTTATGACGAAATAGGACGAAAGCGGAACTGTTTAGTTGCAATTAGTGTTTCACTGGATCATTGCTGCAGTAAAAAGTCAGTTTGCTCTCTTCCGTGCACATGCGAAAATTCAAAAGAGTATTTGTCGACATACTGAATCTCCACAATCTTCTAAGGAAGTAGCGGCGTTGAGCCATCGTTGTCACCAGCTCCTGCCCCAGCTTTACCTGCCTTGTTGTTGGTTACATCAAACACATTGTTTAGGGCATTCAGACAATTAGAGACATGACTAAAATAATGCTATATGCATTTTTCTTG
This sequence comes from Leucoraja erinaceus, assembly GCF_028641065.1. Taxonomy (NCBI): domain Eukaryota; kingdom Metazoa; phylum Chordata; class Chondrichthyes; order Rajiformes; family Rajidae; genus Leucoraja; species Leucoraja erinaceus. The sequence goes on from NC_073377.1 coordinate 42,288,669, forward strand.
TAAAAGCACATTTTTCTTAATAGGCACAAAGTGCTGTTGTAACCAATGGGTCAGGCAGAATCTCGGAAGAACGTGGATAGGTGACATTTCTTGTCGGAACCCTTCTACAGACTTGATTGTGGTGGTGGTGGTGGTGGTGGGGAGATGGGGAAGGGGAAGAGAGGAAAAGAGAAGGGAGAGTAAAGCCGAGTAAGTAATAGGTAGATACGGGTGAGGGGGAGGTTTATAGGGAGATAGTTGGACAACATTAAATGTAATCATGGGTACTTGCATGTGCCCCATCTATACCTATCGTTTTGCTGATTACATCAAACGATCTTTTTCCCAGACGTACACTGGCACCATCCCCTAATTCTCCACTACATTAATGACTACCTCTTAACCCAGAAGTCATTGATTTCATTAACTTTACAACTAACTTCCACCCTGCTCTCAAATTTCCTTAAACTTTTTTTTAAACTCTTATAACCATATAACCATATAACAATTACAGCACGGAAACAGGCCATCTCGGCCCTACAAGTCCGTGCCGAACAACGTTTTATCCCTTAGTCCCACCTGCCTGCACTCATACCATAGCCCTCCATTCCCTTCTAATCCATATGCCTTTTTAAATGATACCAACGAACCTGCCTCCACCACTTCCACTGGAAGCTCATTCCACACCGCTACCACTCTCTGAGTAAAGAAGTTCCCCCTCATGTTACCCCTAAACTTCTGTCCCTTAATTCTGAAGTCATGTCCTCTTGTTTGAATCTTCCCTATTCTCAAATGGAAAAGCTTGTCCACATCAACTCTGTCTATCCCTCTCATCATTTTAAAGACCTCTATCAAGTCCCCCCTTAACCTTCTGCACTCCAGAGAATAAAGATCTAACTTATTCAACCTATATTTCTTCCTAAAGATTTCCTCCATTTTCTCTTCCACATCTTTCCCATTTATTTTTAAATCCTTTCGCATCTCCTCAAGTTAGCCTTTCTCCAATCAAAAATCAAAAGTATCACTGGTCCCGAACTGTTCCCCAACGCATACCTCTGCCACCTGACCCGTCTCATTTCCTAACAGGAAGTCCAGCACCGCCCCTTCTCTAGTAGGTACTTCTATGTATTGCTACAGTGGCTTGCAAATTTACAAACTATTCATACCCCTTGAACTTTTCCACATTTTGTCACATTACAACCACAAACGTAAATGTATTTTATTGGGATTTTATGTGATAGACCAACACAAAGTGGCGCATAATTGTGAAGTGGAAGGAAAATGATACATGGTTTTCAAATTTTTTTACAAATAAAAAACTGAAAATTGTGGCGTGCAAAAGAATTCAGCCCCCTTTACTCCGATACCCCTAAATATAATCCAGTGCAACCAATTGCCTTCAGAAGTCACCTAATTAGTAAATAGTCAAGTCAAGTCAAGTTTATTTGTCACATACACATACGAGATGTGCAGTGAAATGAAAGTGGCAATGGTCGCGGACTTTTGTGCCTTTGCACATGTGGAGGAAGGTGTTCTGGTCAGATTAGACCAAAATTGAAGTTTTTGGCCTAAATGCAAAACGCTACGTGTGGCGGAAAACTAACACTGCACATCACCCTGAACACACCATCCCCACTGTGAAACGTGCACAAATAGAGTCCACTTGTGTGTAATCTAATCTCAGTATAAATACAGCTGTTCTGTGAAGGCCTCGGAGGTTTGTTAGAGAACATTAGTGAACAAACAGCATCATGAAGCCCAAGGAACACACCAGACAGGTCAGGGATAAAGTTGCGGAGAAGTTTAAAGCAGAGTTAGGTTATAAAAAAATATCCCAAGCTTTGAACATCTCACCGAGCACTGTTCAATCCATCATCCGAAAATGGAAAGAGTATGGCACAACTGCAAACCTACCAAGTCATGGCTGTCCACCTAAACTGACAGGCCGGGCAAGGAGAGCATTGATCAGATAAGCAGTCAAGAGGCCCATGGTAACTCTGGAGGAGCTGCAGAGATCCACAGCTCAGGTGGGAGAATCTGTCCACAGGACAACTATTAGTCGTGCACTCCACAAATCGGGCCTTTATGGAAGAGTGGCAAGAAGAAAGCCATTGTTGAAAAAAAGCCATACGAAGTCCCGTTTGCAGTTTGCCACAAGCCATGTGGGGGACACAGCAAACATGTGGAGGAAGGTGCTCTGGTCAGATTAGACCAAAATTGAAGTTTTTGGCCTAAATGCAAAACGCTACGTGTGGCGGAAAACTAACACTGTACATCACCTTGAACACACCATCCCCACTGTGAAACATGGTGGTGGCAGCATCGTGCTGTGGGGATGCTTTTCTTCAGCAGGGACAGGGAAGCTGGTCAGAGTTGATGGGAAGATGGATGGAGCCAAATACAGGGCAATCTTGGAAGAAAACCTGTTAGAGTCTGCAAAAGACTTGAGACTGGGGCGGAGGTTCACCTTCCAGCAGGACAACGACCCTAAATATACAGCCAGAGCTACAATGGAATGGTTTAGATCAAAGCATATTCTTGTGTTAAAATGGCCCAGTCAAAGGCCAGACCTAAATCCAATTGAGAATCTCTGGCAAGATTTGAAAATTGCTGTTCACAGACGCTCTCCATCCAATCTGACTGAGCTTGAGCTATTTTGCAAAGAAGAATGGGCAAAAATTTCAGTCTCTAGATGTACAAAGCTGGTAGAGACATACCCCAAAAGACTTGCAGCTGTAATTGCAGCAAAAGGTGGTTCTACAAAGTATTGACTCAGGGGGGCTGAATACTTTTGCATGCCACACTTTTCAGTTTTTTATTTGCAAAAAAATTTGAAAACCATGTATCATTTTCCTTCCACTTCACAATTATGCACCACTTTGTGTTGATCTATCACATAAAATCCCAATAAAATACATTTACGTTTGTGGTTGTAACATGACAAAATGTGGAAAAGTGCAAGGGGTATGAAAACTTTTGCAAGCCACTGCATCTCCATCTCAGTGGACAGACTTAATTGACACCCACTACAAACTGACTCCATTATCTGGACTAGGACCCCTCCCACCCTGCCTCTTGCAATGTCACTATTCCCACTTTCAAGTTCTCCGTCTCTACCCCCAAGATGAGGCTTTCCATTCTAGGACATCCAAAATGTCCTCTTTCTGTGGTAAATGTGATTTCCCTCCTGCTGTAATAGATTAATTCCTCACCGCATCTCCTCGGTGTCGCAGCCCTGCTCTCGCACGCCCTCCCCCGGATGAAACAAGGATAGAGTTCCCTGGTCCTCACCTTTCATCCCACCAGCCTCCACATCAAACACATTATTCTCCAACATTTCCGTCACCTCCAACATAATCCCACCATCAGTCCCATCTCCCCAACCCACCTCTTTCCGGCTTCTGCAGAGACCACTCCCTCCGCAGCTCCTTGGTTCGCTCAGTCATTCCAGGTAAGACACTCAAGGTTCACGTGCACATCCTCTAACCTCAACAACTGCATCTGGTGTTCTCGATGTGGCCTCATTTACATCAGAAAGACCACCATTCAATCATGGCTGATCTACAGGTGCACGTGTCCCAAGACCTCCCCCATATACCAAGTTATTGGTGGTGGGCGGCCACCATCCAGGGATTCCAATAGTCATTCCAGGTAAGACAATCTCAAGGTTCAGACCCGACCTTTTCCCTGTCGGAGCTCCGTCCTCTAACCTCAACAACTGGAACGACCTGGAGGCTCAAGTCATGGAGCCTGTGGAGCTGGGGAGCTGCTGTGGATCTGCTGTGTTCTGCTGCAGACTTACCTACGTGATGTGGAGAGCCTCATTGATGTGGGCATCATGAAACCGACCACCATTCAATCATGGCTTTGATCTACAGGGAAATGGATCTCAGGGGAGAGACAAGAACTTTGCCTCCTCACAGTGACCCCATGGATCTTTATGTCTAGTGTCCCCTTAGTTATTTCTGCACACTACTGTTTGAACTCATGTATCAAATGACAAATAAAGGTACTCTACATTTAAAAATATCCACTGACTTGGCCTCCACAGCTTTCTGTGGCAAAGAATTCCACAGATTTGCCATCCTCTGACTAATGAAATATCTCATCTCCTTCCTAAAATAACATTCTTTAATTCTGAGGTTATGACCTCTGGTCCTAGACTATCCCACTGGTGGAAACATCCTCTCCACATCCACTCTATCCAAACCTTTCACTGTTTGTTTTAATGAGGTCCCCTCTCGTTCTTCTAAACTCCAGGGAGTACACTCAGTGCCAACAAACACTCAGCATAGGTTAACCTACACATTCCTGGGATAATTCCTGTAAACCTCCTCTGGACCCTCTTCAGCCAGCACATCCTTCCTCAGATATGGTGCCCAAAATTGCTTGCAATATTCTAAATGTGGCCTTACCAACGCCTTATAGATCCTCAGTATTACATACCTGTTTTTGTATACAAGCCTTCTTGAAATAAATGCTAGCATTGAGTTTGCTTTCTTTACTACTGATTAAGTTGTGCTTTACTACTGATATTTGTGCTCAATCCACTAAGGCCTACCTGATCTCCTGGTTACTAATCATTTTAACTTCCTATACCCATACTGAACTTTCCGTCCTAAATCATATTCACTGCCAGAGCGAGGCCACACGCAAACTGAAGGAACAGCACCTGATATTCTGCTTGGGTAGCCTTCAACCCAATAGCATTCTCAAATTTTAGGTAACTACCAACACCCTCCCCCTCCCCCTCCCATCTCGTACGTTCCTTCCCGTTGCTTCAAAATTCATAACTCTTCACGTGGTCCGCCCTGTTTTGACGAATGCAATCAACCCGGCGTGCACAATCAAATAAGATCAATTAGAACAAGTTGTCCTACAACTTTAGGCTGTGCACGCCATACGCAAGAAGAATCATTCTACCTCACATCTTGTTTTTATCTTGTCCAACCATCTGCCCATAAAAAAACCCTGACCTGTATCCATTTATTGATTGGCAGACTCTATCCTGCCCCTCCTTTCTTCCCCCCACCACCACAATCAGACTGAAAATGTGTTTCAACCTGAAACGTCACCAATCCAAGTTTGCCAGAGATGTTGCCTGACATGCTGACTTACTCCAGCGCTGTCTTTATTTTTTTGCAAACCAGCATCTGCAGTTCCTGGTTTCTTTAGGAACCCCATAATGGCAAAAGTCGATAAGTCTGAAGTACTACTCTTATTGTAATTTTGTCATTTTATTGTGAAGTGCTTAAGTCTTATTGAACCAACCAAATTCAGGCTTTAAGTAGGTACTGAAACACAACAGGTGTAACTGTAACCAGGAGACCAAACAAAAGTGGCCTAACATTGAATTGCATGTTCTGTGATCAAGCAAGCAGTAATTAACAAGAAAATATTTTCTGGTGCACTAAATCTCAACGTCAAAATTAGTTTCCCCTAAATAAATCACAACAATGGGAATAAAATAAAGTATATGTATTTCTGTGCCTCTTTTACCAGAGCTAGCAAACCTCCCAGAGTTGACTTTCACCTAAACGTGCAGGGAGGTGATAAATCAAAACAAATTATTTTGTCATTGAATTTTACTTCTGATCAAAGCACTGGTTAGTTGAGCACAGTACTTTGGATTGCATGCGACTAGTTTCCAGTGAGGCTGAGATGCCTTGTTCAGCCTCCCATGCCAACAAGCGGTTAAAATATCAAATTAAACAGGAATGCAGCACTGTGTTCTAGTTTGCCCTGGACTGTTTTGGAAGTCGTCATTTGGAGCCAGGATCAAATTTACATAACTGCTGGCTGAAATTTGCTTAGAATAATAATTTCCATCACTTCCTGCATGCCAGAAAGGTGGAAAGTATCAGGCGCACTAACATGGAACAAGTCCAGAATGCATGGTTCAATTTTGCATTTGATTTGCAAACAGTTCTTTTCTCACATAGGCGAAGAAGCTGTTCCAGAGTCTAGTGATGCACGCTTTCCAGCTTCTGCTCTTCCTCAATTATGTTGACTGCTTTTCCAAGTCAGCATGTAAATCGAATCAATGGTGGAAAGTGATCTGTGTGATGGGCTGAGCAACATCTACAATTCTGCATTTTCTTGCGCTTTTGGCCAGAGCTGTTCCCAAACTAAGCTGTGATGTAAACTAAAAGTATGCTTTCTAAGTGCATCTTTAGATTTTCATTAGTCACTGGAGACAAGCCGAAATTTCAGTGTCCTCAGGAAGCAGAGGCATCAGCGTGCCATCTTGGCTGTTGCATTATATGAGCAAATACCATTGCTAATATTAACACCAAGGAACTTCTAATTCCTCAAGTGTAAGCTTAGCATTGGCCTGAAGCAGAATATAGACTGCTGCCTGGTCAGCCACAGTAAAGACCCACGCAAGGTAGTACAGGAGATACTTCACCAAGGAATTTATACGGTCTATTGGGTTTTTGCGAGAAGACCTGGGGTGGAATGGTGAGGCAGGGGTGAAGATCTCAATAATTTCCATTCTTGCACCACTGAAGCTGATTGGGGCATGTACTCCACTATGCTTCCTGAGGTCAATAACTAGCTCCATCATCTTGCTGACATTGTGGGAGAGGCTATTGCTCTGACACCATATCACTAAGTTCTCCATCTCCTTCCTGTATTCTGTCCTGTCATTGTTAGTAGTTTGGCTCACCACAATGGTATCTGCAAACTTGTTGATAGAATTAGTCTCGAATTTAGCTGTACAGTCACAAGTGGATTGGGAGTATAAGGGACTGAGATGCAAGTGGAACTCAGAATGGAGTAGTGACAGGTTAAAGGTGTCTACACCGGTCTTGAGCATGCAGTCAGGGACCCCATCCAGACCAGTTGCTTCCCACTGATGCACTCTTATGAAGGCCAATCTTATTCCTGCCATACTAACTGTTGGTACAAATGTGCAAACTGGCAGAGCAGGTGGCATTCCACCACTGATCTTCTGTTCAAAGCAGATGTAGAACGTTTTGTGATTATCAGGGAGGAACCAAATGTTGCCAGCGATACTGCCCATCATCAATTTGTAGCCGGTTATTGTGTGCGTCATGTCACAAACTACAGGTGTTCATGTCAGTCAGTGCCTTGCAGCTCCAGCTTAGTCCGGAATACCCTACTGGCACATTTAATGGCACTGTGAAGGTCGTAAATCAGATTCCCTGTACCGCTCAGGACCATGTGACTTAGAAACGTAGAAAACAGGTGCAAGAGTAGGCCATTCGGCCCTTCGAGCCAGCACCATTCAATATGATCATGGCCGATCATCCAAAATCAGTACCCCGTTCCTGCTTTCTCCACCATATCCCTTGATTGCGTCAGCCCCAAGAGCTATATCTAACTTGACATTGGGGACTGAGGGGATGATGTTGCAGAGGCATAGAAAATTGTGAGGAACACCAGGTGGATATCACAATGTTTCACAGGGAAATCAAGAACTGCAGGGCGTAGTTTTAAGGTGATAGAGAGAAATTAGCGGGGCAAGTTGATCCACTAGGTGGTGATCATCGACGCCCTCGACTAGAGGAAAACATTCTCTTGACAGTGGCATGGTGGCGCGGCTGGTAGAGCTGCCGTCTCACAGCGCGCTAGAAACCTGGCTTCGGTCCTGACCTTGGGTGCTGACCATGCAGAGTTTGCACATTCTCCCTGTGACCGTGATGATTTCCTTCAGATTTCCTCTCGCATCCCAAAGACTTTGGCTTCTGTAATTTGCCCATTATGTGTAGGGAGTGGATCCAACCTGTTAATCCCCCACCGAATTTTGTGCTTCATTTAGGTTGTACTCCCTTTATGTATTTGGTGAGTACAGCTCAACTGTACTTTGTAATTGTAAACTTTGTAAACTGTCTTGGGAATGAACTTTCTGCGCACCCTCCAATGCAAGTACCTCCTTTATTAAACATGGAGACCAAAATTCTACTTGGTAGAGCGGGCATGACCTCACTTGCACCCTGAAATACTACTGTAATTACACAAGAAAAAAGGCAGGATGTTTGCATTGGTTACTTCCTGTTACATAGCAACAAATAGGTGCAGTAGGCCATTCGGCCCTTCGAGCCAGCAACACCATTCAATATGATCATGGCTGATCATCCAAAATCAAAATCCCATTCCTGCTTTCTCCCTATTTCCCTTGATTCCGTTAGCCCCAAGAGCTATATCTAACTTAAAAACATCCAGTGAATTGGCCTCCACTGCCTTCTGTGACAGAGAATTCCACAGATCCACAACTGGATTAACTTATTTTTCCTCGTCTCAATCCTAAATGGCCTACACCTTATTCTTAAACTGTGACCCCTGGTTCTGGACTCCCCCAACATCAGGAACATTTTTCCTGCATCTACCCTGTCCAATCCCTTAAGAATTGAATGTTTCTTTCACTTCCAACTTGGTCTTCACAAGGGACTGGATCTTACAGTGCATCCATAGTATCTGGTTGGGGAACACATGCATCATCTTCATTGCTACACACTTGCTGATACAGTCTGTGACAGCAGAGGCCTATTCATCTAGGTTAGCCACTGATTCTTCAAAATGGACCAGTCCATCACTTCAAAACAGTCATGAAGAGGGGTAGACACAAAATGCTGGGGTAACTCAGCTGGACAGGCAGCATCTCTGGAGAGAAGGAATGGGTGAGGTTTCAGGTCAGGACCCTTCTTCAGAGAAGTCATCTGTCTTCTCAGACCACCACAGCATGACTTTCTGCATCAGATCCTCCCTCTTCAGTTCTGCTGACAAGCAGGGTGTTGGGAGTGGTATGTGATGGTTGTAAAGTAGCATAATGGTTATTGGGCCTCTGGTTGGGCAGGGGGCATGCTGATCGCATTTTGGTAGCATGCCCTTGAGATTGACCCAATTGAAGTCCCTATTTGAAAACAAAGCCGCAGGGTACATTAGTTCAAAGCTATTGGTGACAACGTGCTTCTCAAGTGCAAGCTTAGTATCACCCTGGGGTGGGATGTCAGTTGCTGTCAAGGTAGTGGAAGTGAATTCCCGCAGCGGGTAGTGTGCTCGACATTTCACCAAGATATTCCAGCTCTGGAGTGCAGAAGCTCACCAGGACCATCATGTACAGCTCCATAGAGTGGAGTTCATGAGTTTAGTTTATTGTCACATGTACTGAGGTACAGTGAAGAGCTTTTAGATTAGTTTAGAGATATAGCACAGAAACAGGCCCTTCAGCGCACCGACCAGCAATCCCCGCACATTAACACCATCCTACACTTGGGACACTTTATGCTGTTGATTAACGTACAAACCTGTACGTCTTTGAAGCGTGGTAGGAAACCAAAGTTCTCGGATAAAACCCATGCAGGTCACGCGGAGAATGTACAAACTCCGTACAGGCAAGCACCCGTAGCCAGGATCGAACCCAGGTCTCTGGCGTAAAGCAGCACCTCCACTGGCTGACTTGAGTCAACCTGACGGGCGAGGCTAACTCTGAGCGACGAAGCCTGCCGCCCTTGTTGCATGCTCACCAGTCAGTGGAACGACAATACATGATTACAATTGAGCCACCCACAGTGCACAAATGGATACACGATAAAGGGAATAACGTGAGATGAGATTAAGTAGATCACAAACTACGGAGTGTTGTAAGTGTAAAGCCTACTCCTTATCTAGTTAATTAGAAAGCAGACCCCTCTATCCTTAGCTTTACCTAAGGATGCCGCATAGTTCCATCTGGTATTGAGAAGCACTCAGGTTGAAAGGCAGTCAGGTGAAGTAGGGCTGAGCCATATCTCTGTAAAACAGACAATGCTGCAGTCCTTCAGTTCGCTAAGATAGGCAAGTCAAACTTTACATTTATCCAACTTGTTCTCAATAGCTTGTACATTTGCCAACAGTATGGTGGGAAAGGGGGACTTGAAACCTAGTTGTTTAGGTCTCTATGCAGTCAGGCTTGTTTCCCACGTTTTCTCTGAAGTCTTATTACATTAGAGAACCGATGGCCCAGGAGTTGTAGTGTAGAGTTGGCCTCTGCATCAGGTAAGTGGTTACACTCATGTGGGCTGGGATTTGAGTAGCAACATTGGGCGTCCCAGTAGTTTGGATTTCCAGCAGGTCGGGCCACAACATCCGCTGCTCATTCAGGTCGAAGTCCACACTTGGTCAGGCCTGGAGGTCGAATCTTGTCGTTACCTCCTCAATGTCAACTCCAGTTGGGTCAACTTCTCCCAGGCGGCGGTGCCCGCACTCAGATGGAATGGTCCAGTGGTTTTTCCACACCAGAGCCTGGTCACCTGGTCATGTCTGCGGCTACACAAGGTCAACATTTCAGGAGATGTATGGAAGCGGCAGGCTTCGTCGCTCAGAGTTGGCCTCGCCCGTCAGGTCGACTCAAGTCAGTCAAGGCATCCAGTGCTTGAGAGATGGGGGAAATCATAGAATATTTACCTTCCTTTTATTGGCGACTGGGCCTCTCTTTAAGCCAAACATCTGCTTTTTAAATGTCCCACTACTCACTTGACAAAAGCCTTCTTTGACTTGCATTTAGTTATTTTCTCAATTCTCCCGGCAAAATGTCAAAAAAGCTTGCTTTGTTCTTAAAATGGCTGATCAGCAACTCTCTCATCGACATTTCATAGTTCAAGATACAAAGCGTCTCCCACAGTTCTGTACCTTCCCTTGCTTTTATTGGTCGCTGGGCCTCTCCACATAACAGTCTATATAAATGGCTTTTGTAAACCAATTATGTGGCTTGACCTGTAACTTCAGCTTTAAACTCAGGCAAAAGACAATTCATTATTGGAGGTGCAACAATTCAGATTTTATTATCAGTTCATATTAAGTTCCTTAACATTTCAAGTCTCATTTTTCAAATGCATACATTTATCATATGTCACCAACTGAAATAAAAAAAAATGAAGTTTCATAAGCATTTTGTAATTTTTCAGGCTACAGTTATACCCACTGCAAAAGCTGCTCAATCTGCCGTATCAATTAGAACAGAGGTTTCCCAGAAGGCAGTCATATACTACTCTGCAGTGATTTAACAGTTAACTTCACATCCAATATCAATAGGTTCATTTAGAAGCCCTGTGAACCAGATTACTGACAAGATGCACACGCTCCTCCGACTGGACTGAAGAGAGGGGGGAAGGGATAGTAGGAAGAAAAAAAAAAGCAACAGTCCAAGAAATGGAAATTGTACACCTTGGCCTGATCAAATTTGGTCCACAATGTATGTTTAACCATACAGATCATCATCATTGTCTTCACTAAACATGTTTCCACCACTTCCACCTCCGGTTCCTTGACTTGGTCCTGCTCCAGGTTGGCTACTTGATGGGAATCTGCAAGTAGAAGGAGATAATGGTAATTTTAACTGTATAGTAAAACAAATCTCATAATTCAAGTCTGAAATCACAGATCAAGAGTATAAAGATGTTCATAAGCAAAGAAAATTACATATCTCAGTTGCAAACTGATCAAAACAAGTTTGTTTGAAACCTTTGAATACAAGAAAAAACTACAACAATCAAAATTGGGATATTACAAGTTCTTGTTCAAAAATAAATGCTAAAAACAGGCCCTTTGGCCCAACCAAGATGCACCATCAACGCTAGTCCCACCTGCTTGTGCTTAGCCCATGTCCCTCTAACTGCAGTCCCAAAAGTCTTAACCACTGATACTTCAGTACTTGTCCTTCCCAATTTTCTAATAGCAGATCAAGCTTTGTCCTCTCCCTGAGAGGGCCCTCTACATATTGCCTGAGGAAACTTTCCTGAACACATTTGACAAATTCAACCCCATCTAAGCCCTTGGCACTATGGCAATCCCAGTCCATATTGGTTCCCTTGGTTACTTTGATAGCCCTATTAGTCTTGCAGCTACCTGCAATCTCCTGCCATATTTATTCTTTGTTCTTCTAATTCTTGTTGATTATTGGGAGGCCATTGTACCTGCCATTTTCCCTGCACTAATTCCAAGAGGGGAATAAAGCACAACAATCACACACAAGAAATAGCACACCAGACCTTGACCTCCTGTCACCCTCTGCTCAGCTTTGTCGCCGAAGCCTGACACTGACCCGCCACATAGCATTTCACCTCCACACAGCAACTCTACAAACACTGCCACTCCCAATAAACCACGCCGCTACATCTTTAGGTCTGAAGAAGGGTTTTGGCTCGTAACGTTACCTATTTCCTTCGCTCCATAGATGCTGCTGCACCCGCTGAGTTTTTCCAGCATTTTTGTGTACTCGCTACATCTTTCCTACTTTTTATTGGCTGCTCAATTATCCAATTTATTGACCACTCTTTCAGCCAGTCCAACAGCTACCTTTTGAAATCTCCCACTGTTGCTAAGACATTGAAATCCACGCACTCAGCCAATATCAAACAGCTACCACATACGAACAATTTACAAAAAACACAAAAAGCAGTGAACTGCTGAATGTAAACATGCTAGAAATCTGGAAAAGTCAGTAAGACATATGAAGATTAAAAAAAAAAAAAATTAAAAAAAACTTGCCTGAAGCTGCCAAAACCACGACTCTGCTGCAGTGTTTGTGCAAACATCTCATATTTGCGAATGTCATTGTCACTGACAGATCGACGTGCATAACGCATTGCTTCCTCAAAATGATCCTTGCGTATTTCAGGAACTGGATCATCTTCTTCAACCTCCTTAATTTAGAACAATTCCAATAGCAGCACAGGTTATTTTCGAAACTCAAATAGCTTGTTTACAATTAAAATAAATGTAATGAAGTATTTAATTAGTAGTTTACAAATAAACCCACCATTGCTGAAGGGTTACCCTGCCTTTCACGTTCACGTCTGATCTCACTTTCAATACATTCTCTGATTGCAAGCTTACAAGCTCGTTGACAAATTTCAGTCAGATCCGCTCCTGAAAATCCATTGGTGGTCTTAGCCAAATATTCTACGTCAACTTCCTACAAAAAGAAAATAGTTTGAACAAAATTGTAATGAAGTACGCATACAATGTTAAGTGGATCCCATAAAATTTCAGGTTAGACCAACTTTGATGTTGATGTTAATTGAATGCAAACTAGCCATTAATAATTCAAGAGCATTAAAATAACAAGGATAATAAAAGGATAATCCAGAATCAAAAAGATATTTGCTTTAGCTTAACCACCTCATCCTTCTATTTTCAATCGGAAAAGTATTGGGAGGCACTTCTATCAATGGTGCTAACATGCAGATCTTAAAATTAACTTGCTCAGTGATGCACAGCTTGGGTTCTTTCGAGAGCACTTGGGTCCACACCCCTTTGAAATAATTCTCTTAACTAAGTGTAAGCATTCAAAAGCCCTGGTAAAGTAGAAGTCAATGGAGAGCACTGGCTGCTCATCCTTCCATTGAGTAAGATTATTAATTGGGGAGATTATCTTTGTCACAGAATATTGCTTTCGGAGTTCAGCATTGTGCCTTATGTCTAATCATCCCTCACTGACTGCCATCAGAGCATAAAGTTTGTGTAATGTTCAATTCTATTCAACTTCACAATAATTCTCAACACCTGTGCCTTGCAACGATGAGTTTTCTGACCCCTATATTCTCAAAAACTCACAACTGTGTGGCCAAATTCTGCTCAAACTCCATCTATAGGTTTGCAGATGATATCACTGCTGGGAACCGGATCACAAACAATGACAAGACGGAGTACAGGAATGAAATAGAGAACTGCTGAGAGCTAGAATGGATGTTATGGACTAATTGTGCGATGAAATAAGTAAATCTTTCCAAATTCAGCGAAGTGCAAGACAGGAGTGCTTTGGAATATTCTCTACATGCCGGGATGAATCCAACTCCAGCAACACTCGAGAAACAGGGCATTATGTCAAGCAAATATTGCCTTATCACATGCTAAAAAGGAGATTCACTTGGCATCTTTTCATATGCTAAACTGTTCTACATTTTCTGAATCACACACATTCATCCTAAACATTATTTGTCCCATCCCCACTTGACGGCACAGCTAGCATAACTGCAGACCTACAATTCCAATGACCCAAGTTTTAATTCCGACATCAGTGCTGTGTGAAATCTACATGGCTCCAGATTTCTCCCACTACCCAAAGCCGTGGGATTTGGCAGGAAATTGGCTACTGGAAATCGTCCCAGTTTATCAGTAAATGGTAGAATCGAGGGGGCGTATTCAACAATGTGGGGAAAATCGTGTCAGGGCTATTTTCGTGCTGTATCTTACTATGATTCAATGATACCTCTGCACAAAATAAAAAGGCATTTCAGTTACTCACCAAACCTACTTCTACAAATTCCTCATAAAAACCGAAACAAGGTGTGCTAATAAGGAATAGGCAATTCCTTTATATCTAAATTTAACGGACATTTGGACAGATACACTTGGATAAGAAAGATTGAGAGATATGGGTCAAAAACAGGCAAATCCAACTAGCTCAGCCAGGCATCTTGGTTGGCATAGACAAGTTGAGCTGGTGAGCACGTTTCCACGTTGCACAACTAAAAAAAAATGGCAAAATGCAGATGAATTCTGACAAATTATGCAAAATAAGTAGGACTATTGATGTATAACAAAATACATTAAAAAATAATTCAAAATATTATTCCTCCAAAAAAGTATCGGAAATTAAAATATGTGGTGTCACCTTTTTAGTAATAAGGAGGTCATATGATGCTCAGAAAGGAAAAATCTAAATGATCTCAATGTTTCCACTTGATTTGAGGAGCAAAATGATAGGATATTTACTCAAGACAGTCACCAATAAAAAAGGCAATGGGTAATACTGAAGAAAAGTTTTTCTGCAGAGTTGAAACAAGGGAATCGCTACTATAGACAATGAATAGTGCCAATGCATTTCGGAAGATGCTCAAGCAGCGAGCAAGGGAAATGGAAGTAAGGGTTTAAAGTAATAATAATTGGGGGATTAAAGGGAGCATAAAGTTAAAATATACTGCAACATAAAAAGCCATTTATATACCAGATTACAACTTTAAGCTTCAAATCAGTTGTTATAGCAAAACATAATTCAAAGGACATAATTCAAATGACATCTTCATCACGTTCCCAGCAATAGCTGCTCAACGCTGCACTACTTCAAGCAAAAGACAAACCATTTTTGTTCTTTAAAAGTTAACCTACAATTTCACCCAAATCAAAAGAAAATATTTGACAACTTTGAAATAAAATCTCAGATGCTAGAGGTAATGTTTCAAGTTGAACCTCCTTCATTCAAAGTGGAAAAGTGAGAAAACATTAGATTTAATTTGCAGCGACTTTTGGGGGTGATGGGTGTGAATGCACAGAACAAAAGGGTATCTCTAAGAGTAGAAAGACAAGTGTTGCAGTGATCAGGTGATAGATTGAAGTGGAGCAAGAGAGAGAAAACAATAAGTAAATGCTGTGAAACTTAAGTATGGGTATTACAGAGAAATGAAACCAAAATTAAAATTAAGAGAATGGTAGAAATGCTCAGGTTTTGCATTTTCATCACATCTTCTTGGTGTCATTCATGAATCTATCAACCAGATTGTAAGCAAGGTATTCCCACACCAACCTTGAGCACACAGTATCAAAAATATTCTCTTGCCTTTTTCATCCTTGCCCCCACCCTCTCTGCAATAAAAGAAAACAAATTTTCCCTTTTCCTGCTTTGATGAAGGGCCTTTGACACAAAACAGCAAACCTGTTTCGCTTGCCAGATGTCGCCTGACCATCTCCATATATTTTTGTCTTTATTACAGTTCGATGTGATCCTGAGCATTTAAATAACATTTCAAATGCTAACACTTAATCATACTTGCCTTAGCAATAGGAGACTTCCTCAAGTTAGCTTTCAGAATAGCCCCACGAGATTTTTCATCAGGAAGTGGGATGTAAATCAGTTGATCAAGCCGCCCAGGACGCAAGATTGCTGGATCAATGATATCAGGGCGGTTGGTAGCACCAATGATAAAGACATTCTTTTTGGTGGACATACCATCCATTTCTGTCAGGATCTGGTTGATGACACGGTCAGCAGCACCACCACCATCACCTATATTCCCACCTCGAGCTTTAGCAATGGAATCAAGCTCATCAAAGAACAACACACAAGGAGCAGCCTGACGAGCCTGAAAAGTGATACAAAACATTGTTAATATGTGCTCATTTGTACAAGGCATGTTTTGGGGGAATAAGGTAATTCATAAAAAGCATTAAAGTTAAAAAGAAAAATATATTTAATATTTAAAAATTAAAATTAATTTCAGAAGTGGACACAAAGAATGTTTTCGAAGTAAAATACCCCTTTGTGCCCTACAATTTATGATGTTTCAATAAATTCAGAAAAATATTGATAAACAAGCGCTCAGATTATTTCATTGACATGGGATGCACTTTGTCCATGATTAATACAAATATCCTTCATGTTCTAATTCTAGGGTCTGAATGAACATACAAATGGACATTCTGACAAACTCCACTTCTTGAAAATGAATCTTCATTTTCAGGCCAAAATGTCTTGAAAATGAAGTACTGGACTGACACTAACCAACCATAGAGATCTGACACGTGCAGAAAGAATGTTGAAGGGAGAAGCCACAGAAACTCACTGTTTAAAAAAAGTCAAAATAACTAGAACAAAGTTACCTTCAAAGTAACCCCACCTAGTGCACCAGTGCTTGAGCATTTCCTGCTCCACCTACATCTGTGGTGCAACATCCCAAGAGAAATCCCACCAAAACTGAATCAATATAATGATTTCCCTTTTTGCCAAATTACTCTGCAGAAATGTATTTTCCATGACAACTGCTTCCATAACTCTTTTTTCCTTAGCATTACCTACTAATTAGTTAAGACCTGCTTTTGCAACCTATTATTTAGCAGGAAACCAGAATGACCAAAGAAAAAGACAATTGGCAGATTTATTAACATGCATATTCAAGATACTGTTATTGGCGTTCCTTTAGATCTTGTCCCTTTCAAATAGTATTACTATAGCAAAGTCTAAACCAGCAGAATCAGTCCAAAATGCAACTGCAGTAACACTATCAGCCACTTGGCACCCGTGCATGAATATGCTGGTTGCATGAGAAATGTTGAAAAAATGAACGCACATCACACGTTAACCTGACAAATTGCTGAATTATTTGCAATCTCTTTACTCTCTAAAATAACATTGTTTAGGCTGAAATTCTATTCTTTTTTTTTAGAAGGGTAAACGGCAAAATGCAAAATAAAATCAAAGCAAATGAAAATATGTTCTCACCATCACAAAGTGTGAAATTTTCAAAGGACAGTGCCATTCTATCGAAAGTATTAAACCAAAATTTCTTTTCACACTTATTTTGCATAACATTGGAAATAAAATAAAAACAAAGCTCCACCTCGGTGCTCTGTCCCATATTCTCGGAAGTCATAAGGTACAGAAGCTTGAAAGCACACCACCAGACTCAGGAACAGCTTCTTCATCCATGATCAAGCTTTAGAACAGTCCTTCCATGACCTAGGGTACTGTCCGATTTACCTCTACCCCATTGCAGATGTTGTACTGTGTTGCTGGGACATGCGCTACAAGGCTATGAACTATATTCTGCACCCTGTGTCTCCCCCTTTGCTCTAGCTATTGTACTTGAGTTTAAACTGATCCCTTCTATGTATGGTAAAAGCAAAACTTTTCATTATGTCTTGGTGTATGTGATAATAATTAACCTTAACCTAAATTTGATGTGATAATTTAATTGATCTTATTTTCATAAAAACAATCTTATGTAGCTCTAAGAACAGACTCTTCCCCATAGCCTAGCCCATATTTTACTATCAAAACTTAATTCTAAATTTTAAAAGGGCATTTGTTCATTGTGTTCTGGATATTCTAATGATTTTATCAGTTGTAAATGAACATTTGTGATCCAAGTCAAACATCTTTTAAAAAAATGATTTATTGAAATGGTTTAATATTCTGAGAAATTTTTGCCAGTTACTTGAGAACTTAAGATTCATTAATACCAGCTAAACAAGAGTTTACTGTATCACAAGCAAGTGCAAATGCCTTTGGCAACTGCTCAAACACTCTAATCAGCAATGATCTTGCACAAAGCTGAAACACTGAAAAACCATGAAAACATTTAAAACATCTAATCAAGACAGGATAAAGTAAATCCACATAAAGGTAAGCTGCAATTATACCTTATCAAAGATTTCTCGGACATTAGCCTCTGATTCACCGAACCACATGGTAAGCAGCTCTGGTCCTTTGATTGAGATAAAGTTGGCCTGGCATTCATTTGCAATGGCTTTTGCCAGCAAAGTTTTACCACAACCAGGTGGTCCATAGAATAGTACACCTTTTGAAGGGGTCATGCCAAACTTCAGAAATTTGTCTGGATGTTCCACAGGATACTGTTAAAACAAAATCAACATGGATGCTTACACAAATCATAAAGTAGTGTAACCTGGGAAAAATAGGAAGCTGACAGTGCTGCCAAAGACAATGTTTAATATGCAAGTACAGTTAAATCACCAATTTATCACTCAGTAATGAACTCAAATAATATGGAACACTTATGGCAATGCAGGTAACAGCTATACATTGGTATGGGTTACGTTGAAACAGAACACAGATCAAAGTAAATGGTAAATTCAATAACTGGACAGTAGATTGGTCTTTAAACAAATGAAGATGGCAGGTCTGTGGTAGCAAGAGTGGTAGCTGTGTGTGGAATGAGCTTCCAGTGAAGGTGGTGGAGGCAGGTTCGTTTTTTATCATTTAAAAAATAAATTGGCAGTTCTATGATGGGAAGGGAATGGAGGGTTAGGTCTGAGCGCAATCCTAGGGGAACGGCAGGACAAAGGGTTGGCCTGTTTCCGTGCTGTAATTGTTAATGGTTATATGGTCTGAAAAGTCTAAAGAAATTCAGAACAGGACAAATTTAAAAGAGCAATGTCAAAAGATGCACAGCAAATTGACGGCTCCAGTTCATCAACATATTCGGTCATTAATGACTAAGTGGTTAGATCACATAGGATCTAGGGCGAGCTAGCCAACTGGAAACACAATTAGCTTGAAAGCAGGAGAGAAGGTGGCGAACACAGGGGGTTGTTTTTCAGACTGGAGGCCTGCAGCAAGTGGCGTGTCACAGAAATTGGTGCCGAGTTCCCTGCTGTTTGTTATTTTAATTAACAATTTAGATGAGAATGTAGGAAACATGGTTGTGATGACACTGAAATTGTTTATTTAGTGGATAATGAAGTCAGTTAAGGTTGTAACAGGATCTTAAGCCACTGGCCAATGAGTGATAGATGGTGTGTAATCCAGGTAAACATAAATTGTTGCATTTTGATAGGAAAAACACAGTGAAATTGGGAGAGTTATTGAACAGAGAGGCCAAGGAGTACAGGTACATAATTTCTTGAAATTGGCGATAATTAGAGTACAAGTTGACATTTGGCATGTCCGCCATTATTAATTAAGGTATTGAGCACAGGAATTGGAACAAAATCATTTTGTAGCTACAGGGTGGCACAGTGGCGCAGCGGTAGAGTTACGCCAGAGCTTACAGCGCCAGAGACCCAGGTTCAATCTTGACTACAGGTGTTGTCTCTACAGAGTTTGTATGTTCTCCCTGTAACCTCGTGGGTTTTCTCCAGGTGCTCTGGTTTCCTCCCGCACTCCAAAGACGTGCAGGTTTGTAGGTTAATTGACATTTGTAAATTGTCCCTCATGCATAGAATAGAACTAGTGTACAGCTGATCGCTTGTGTGTGCTGACTCGTTGGACCCAAGGGCCTGCTTCCACAATACTGGTTCCCCTTCTACACGAAGGATGTCATTAAATTGGAAAGGATGCAAAAAGGAACCACCAGGTGGCGCCTGCAATAGCTGCCTCGACAACAGTCTGTGTCCCTTCCTTTTTTGTTGTCCGTTTGTATGCGTTAAATGTTTCTTTTTTGTGTTCTTTAGCTTGTTTTATGTGTGTGTGGAGGGGGGTTTGGGGATTTTTTTCGAATCTCTTACGTCAATGGAGGCGGGATTTTTTTTCGAATCGTATCTCTGTCCGCACTGCAGCCTAAAATCGAGGAGATGGCAGCCTTTGCTGAAGTCCGACTTTGAGATGCTGCCTGTCACTGCGGGAGACTGCGGACTTAACATCACGGAGCTCGCGATCCCTTTGCCAGGGATCGACCTCTGAGCTCTACCGCGAGAGCCTGCAGACTTTAACATCGTGGAGCTTGCGGTCTCTGGTCATAGAACGATTTCGGGAACTCCAAGCCACGGTAGCTTCGATCGCCCAGACGCGGGAGCTACGATCGCCCCGAGCACGGATGGTTCAACTGCCCCGACCGCGGAAGAATAAAGAGGAAGAAGATTGGACTTTATTGCCTTCCATCAGAGTGAGGAATGTGGGGAATCCGCTGTGGTGGATGTTTATGTTAACTTTTTTGTAGATGTGTGTCTTGTTGCTTTTTTTTTTTTTTTTTTAAAGTATGGCTGTATGGTAATTTGAATTTCACTATACCTTACTTGGTACATGTGATAATAAACTGACCTTGAAACCTTGAAAACGGACTGAAGGCTTAGTTAGAGACACAGGAAAATACTGGACAGTCCAGGACTTTTTTTCCCCTGAAGATGTTGAGAGCAATCTTATATCGGTATATAAAATCTTGAGGGGCATGAAGTGAATAGCTAGTTTATATTTCAGGGTAAAGAAGTCAAAAACTACAGGGCATGGACTTTTAGCAGAGAGGGAAGATTTGAAGAGTGCCTAACGGGCAACATTTTCCAGATGGAAGGGTGGTGCTTATACAGAACTAACTGCCAGGGGAAGTGGTAGAGGATAGTACGATTAATTAATATATTTAAAAACCTGGACATGTACATTTATAGGAGAGATTTGGAGGGTCAGATAGAGGCAAGTGGAACAAGCTCAGTTAGGCCACATGGACAGCATGAATGAGTTGGGCTATGGGCCTGTTTCTGTGCTGTATCTCTCTATGAATCTAAGACAAAAAGCAGCGGAGAATGCAGAAATAAATTTGATTAATACTTACCATAAATTAAGCTTATAGCAACTGAGTGTGGTCAAAATATAGAATATTAACTCAAAAGGAAGAAAGTATCTTAACATAAAAAAACAAAATATAGTATCACTGCAGGAGTGATACTACCAAATGCTGGAGTAATTCTGCTGAACAGGCAGCATCTTTGGAAAGAAGGAATGGGTGACTTTCCAGACCCTTCTTTGGACCTTCTCGGAAGGGTGACGACCCGAAACGTCACCTATTCCTTTGTTCCAGAGATGCTGCCTGTCCTGCTGGGTTACTCCAGCATTGTGTCTATAATTAGTAACCCTATTAACTAACTGCATGTTTAGTCATAGCTGCATGTAACAAGAGTAATACCATAATCACAGTGAACAATAACCAAAGCTATAATAAATAGCTTGAAGACCGCACACAAGAAAATATTTCAAATACAGGTAATTCTGTTACAACACAATAATTCCTAAGAACTTTGCACTTTACAAACCAAATGCTCTCCTAGGCACTTGCTGCACCTGCATATGGCTTTGCGTGTTCCTTGAGTACAAGGAAACTTTTGAACATCAACATTATCCAACCGCCTACCATTGAAATAAATACCCTGCTTCTTTATTTCCAAATTGTATTGCATCTGCTATGTGCTTATCCACTAACTTAGCTTGTCTAAAGTAACTTTACAACCTTCCCTCTAGTTACTTTCCCACTTGGTTTTGTACCTTCAGCATACTTGAAAACACGGTATTTGGTTTGTCTCAACCGATTTATTCAGATTACGAATAGCTGGGGACAAGTACCAATCCCTTTTGCACTAGAGGCAGCCTGTCAACCGGATGAATATTTTTGTATCCAGTAACCAACAAACAATCTATATCACCATGTTACCTTCATCTCTGTGCTCTCAAATTTGATTGACCTGGATGTAATGTGCAACCTTATTGAGAGCCTTCTGAAAATCCAAATATACTTCTCCTCTGGTTTCCTCTTACATGTTCCTTAAAAGACTCCAGGAAATTAGTCAATCAATTTATTTTCATAGATCCAAACTGACTGTGGATCTTATTCTTTTCAAGATGTTCTGTTATTATATCCTGCCGTACAAATTTTTAAGCATTTTCCCAGTTGACATTTGGAAAGTTCTTTTTTTTTAAACCCCATTATTAAGGTTTCATTCCATTCCCTTCTTACTTGTTTCTCTAATTTTTCCTAACTATTTTAGGGGGGGGGGGGGGGGGGGGGGGGGGGGGGGGGGGGGGGGGGGGGGGGGCGGGGTGACTCCAGTACAATCCAAACGTTATCCTTTCCTTGTATAGCCTCACTGGATGATACTCCGGGAATATTCCGTACTAGTGTGGTTCCCCCTAATTAATAATACAACTCCTCCTCTTTTATACCATCTGTATTCCTTGTGTGCCATTTTCATGTACTATAACACAGATACCTCTGAGCAATTTCATTTAAATAATATTTAATGTACACAACTCCACATTAAACACCATTTGCCAGGTTTTCACCCAATCCATCTGTATCTCATTAAGGAATCACAAAGAATCTCACTTTGGAATGGCAAACTTGGAAAGTTTATATTATATATCAATTGAAGGCCAGGATCAGTTATTTTTCAGTGTCTGCTTGAAGATGCAGGGAAACACATAACAACCACATTCTTTAAAAAAACATGCATTCTTCCTACTGATACCAGGCATGCTAATTGTTTCCCACTGATATCAGTCAAGCAAGACATCATCACGAAGGAGAAAAATGAAAAAAACTCACTAAATATCACTGTTAAAGCAAGATACTATGAGTTTTATAAAATTAGAAATAACTTAACTGGCTCCATTTGATTTCAGAATTATATAAATTGTCCAATTTCTGATTTAAATTAATGCACTTCTATACAACTTGCAAATCTAAAATCCTAGTATCTTACTTGTACAAGTTCTTGAAGTTCTCTCTTCACGTCATCCAATCCACCAATGTCTTCCCACGTAACTTGAGGCACTTCCACCACAGTCTCACGCAATGCTGAAGGATTGCTCTGGCTCAAAGCCCACTGCAAATGAGGCGATTTTAATTGCAGAAATGTTAAATTAATTTAAAATACAAGAAACTTCAAAATGTTAAATGTTTTATTAAAAAGTCCTACCCTGAAGTCATCCATGGTAACTGCAAGTGAATTCATAACTTCAGCATCAATGGTTTCATCTTCCAGATCTATAACATCCATCTTCTTTCTAATAGCCTGAAGAGCAGCTTCAGAACATAAGGCAGCCAAATCAGCACCAACATGGCCATGAGTTTCATTGGCAACCTAAAAGCAAAATCATGAGAACTGTTGTCTAAAGTAATATTTTAATAATTTTGACTGAATAATAACATATTAGTTCCAAAAGAAATAAGCTCATGGTTTGATAGAACAAGATATCATGGTTCATCATCGTTGATGGTTGGCTTTTAACTGGATTACTTTCATTGGGTTAAGAGGATATCCAATGGAAATGTGCAACATTCTGATCAAGTTCGAAACAAGTTAAGGAAGACTGACCCACCAATCATTTTCACTGTCAACTCACTGACCAAGTGTACAAAACAAAAATCATTTTTTTAGAATCTTATATGGAGAGGCAAACAAGGAGTGATTAGTGTTTATGGCTAAACAGATGTAGGATTTAGTGGCCTGCTCATATTCAGTTGTTCTACGTAAAAATATGTTTTAAACATTGGCAATATTTCGCAAAAATGCAACATATGTGTCACAATTTTTGGACTAACTTTGGGATCATCAACAAACTGGAGTTCGGTAATTCAACAAAATTATTTCAAATAGTCAATGATTTGGATGAGAACATACATGGCAAGATTAGCAAGTTTGTTGATGATACAAAGGTGGGTGGCTTTGCAGAGTGAAGATGGTTGTGAAAAATTGCAGCAGGATCTTGATCGATTGGCCAGGTGGGCTGAGGAATGGTTAGTAGTATTTAATACAGAGAAACGTGAGGTGTTGCATTTTGGGACGTCTAACAAGGGCAGGACCTACATAGTGAATGGTAATGCTCTGGGAAGTGTTGTAGAGCAGTGAGAGCTCGGAGTTCAGGTGCATGGTTCCTTGAAGGTCGAATCACAGGTAGATAAGGTGGTCATAAAGGCTTTTATTGGCTCTCATCAGTCAGAGTATTGAGTATAGATGCTGGGAGGGCATGTTGCAGTTGTATAAGACGTTGGTGAGGCCACATTTAGACTATTGTGTTCCGTTCAGGGCACCATGTATTAGGAAAGATGTTTTCAAGCTGGAAAGGGTACAGAGAAGATTTACAAGAATGTTGCCAAAACTAGAGGGTCTGAGCTATAAGGAGAGGTTGAATAGCCTTGCAGCGCAGGAGGATGGGGGGTGACCTTATAGAGGTGTATAAAATCATGAGAGGAATAGATCGGGTAGATGCACAGAGTCTCTTGCCCAGAGTAGGCGAATTGAGGACCAGAGTACACAGGTTTATGGTGAAGGGGAAAAGATTTAATAGGAAACTGTGGGGTAACTTTTTCACACAAAGGGTGGTGGGTGTATGGAACAAGCTGCCAGAGGAGGTAGTTGAGGCTGGGACTATACCACCATTTAAGAAACAGTTAAGACAGGTACATGGATAGGACGGGTTTGGAGGGATATGGACCAAACGCAGGCAGGTGGGACTAAGTGTAGCTGGTACATGTTGGCCAGTGTGGGCAAGTTGGGCCGATGGGCCTGTTTCCACACTGTATCACATTATGACTAGTCAAGATATTAACAAATCTCAGCACTATTTGGCACACTAGTTACAATATTTAAGTGTGGGACAATGAATACAGCACAGCAACCACCTCTTTGCTCAAGTGCCTTAAAAGCTATGATAGTACCTGCCACCTCTGGCCATTGTCCCATATGCCCACCTCATGACATATCCTATTTTAAATATTTACAAACCTGCTCAAGATCGACATCATCTGCCAACTTCATATTCTTTGTGTGAATTTGCAGGATTTCCAATCGACCCGTGGCATCAGGAATACCAATATCCACCTCTCTATCAAATCGCCCTGCAAGTTAAACAGTTAAGTAAATGACTCTACTCTACATATGGAACAGGTCTCCAATTCACATTGACAAAGAATTTCAACTTACCAAACCTTCTAAGAGCAGGATCAATGCTGTTTGGGCGATTTGTCGCTGCCATAACAATCACATGAGCACGTTGCTTCAAACCATCCATCAAAGTGAGCAGTTGTGACACAATACGACGTTCCACTTCGCCATGAGTCTACCAATTTAGAGAAAGAGGCAAATGACTTACGAAACATTAGTGATGAAGATGTGCAAATGCAGACAAGCATTTTGACAGCGACAACCAATACTGGGCAGAGAAATGGAACATGGGCAAGTCAGAATTATGAATAGTTACTCTAGGCCCTGTACACCCATGAATGCGTGGGTAAGTACAACACCAACACTACCTTTAAGTTTGCCCATGACTACACTTGTAAGCCACACCAACAACAAGACCAAGTCCAGTAATGGGTTTGAGAACCTCATGTCATGGTGTTAGAACAACATCCTCACCCTTATCAGCAAGGCAAAAAAAAGCCAGATGAGGAATGGATGTAGGTTCCCTCACAGAACTGCAGTAAAGATGGTCAACAGCTTCAAGTTCCTAGGCATCTATACTACCAGCAACCTAACCAGGTCTCTTTACATTGATGCAATGATCATGAAGATCATCCAAGAAGATTTGGCATGTCCACATGGATTCCGGCGAACTTCTACCGATTTTCTAATCTGATGGGATGCATCCCAGACTAATAAGGCAATTGCTCTGCTCTTGGCCACCTGAGCTCACAGAGCATAGTGAACAGTCCAGGAGCTAGGAGCCCAGGATACAGTAGCTTGAAAGATTGGTGCCCAAACCTAAGAACGGCTATTTCCTCACGGTTGTCAGATGTTTGAACCAATCACTTCTTTCATATCCCATTCCTGGATGTGCTGCCATGTCCCATAATCATTACTCCTAGTGATGTATAAACGGAAAGCAGGCACGAACATAGAAGCCATTTGGGAGTGCTGCTTTGGGAGAGATTGTGTTGAGGACTTGTGTCTAGGTTTTGACTGGAGAGACTTTGAAGAGGAGAATAGTGGCAATTAAAATGACACATGTACTTATACCAAGTCTCCGCTCCCCCAGGAAAGAAATCAAATATTTAAATATATTCACATCCTTAACTTGGCGTAGGTACTCACCAGTGAGCCAAAAGTTCTGAAGTTTTATCTTTCAGCTGACATGATATAAAGTTATCACCTGCCCCTTATGCAAATATAAAACTGTAACTGCAACTGTAGGGTAGGGCTTTTTGCATTCCAAACAATATCTATACCTCAACCTACATCAATATCAGATCTAATCATCTATTTTGCAATGTGCAGGACAATTATCAATTCTGAACATTGTTTTTATTTTATCTGTTGTATAAATACAGTTACATGATCTTCTGGTTAACCCGACAGCAGAATATGTAGAATTATTGGAAACATGCTTACAGATTTGTTTATCAATAAATAAGGATAAAACAAATGTAATTAAAACTTTAAACTTACATTTGCGAAAAACATCTGACAAAGTTTCAATATTAACTATTGTACTGCATTTTGCTAGTATTCAGAGTAGACTGCTACAAAAAAGTTCAACAGGAAGCTTAAAATAAATGCTGAATATCAAAGCCAATATTTCAAATCTGCAAATGATCCAACAACTGAAGGCAACATGAATTATAGAATTATAAATGTATTTGTTACTGAAGACTTAAGACTATCCTCAAATTTTAGAGTCACAGCTAATAATACTGAAGTACATAATCTGAAGTACATTCAGATCATACCTTCTCTCTCTTTGGAGCAATAGCATCTAGTTCATCAATAAAAATTATAGCAGGAGCATTTTTCTCAGCTTCTTCAAATGCTTTTCTCAAATTGCTCTCAGATTCTCCTGCAAGTTTGCTCATAATCTCAGGTCCTGGAAGAAAACATTCAGTAAACTTAATTTCTAACGATGCAGCATTTAAAATTAATTACCAACTTGGTTGCCATTTTTTCTGTGGACGATGAGATTATGTAACAATACTAAGGGTGTTCTATGTATAATTAAAAGTGGTTCACTTATGTCCTAATTTCACTGATCATCTGAGGCACCACTTAACAGTTAAATATGTATATATATCTACAAATAATGCCAAAGCTTACATTAGATGAATTTAACATTATTACACAATTTAAAAAAGGAATCACCAATTAGAAAAGTGTATACCAACTACATTCTCTATTGTAATAACACAAATCTTCTCACAGGAAAAATGTTTCTCCAGGCACTGCTTAATCTGCTGTTCAGTCTCACAACCTTTTATTCATCAACTTACTCGCACACACTATCAACAGCTTATCATCACAGCTGAATAAATATTATACAATAGAATTGCTCAAATGATAACTTCTGTGTGAGGAACTTATGTTAAGTTGCAAGAGAAGGACTTGGAGCTGAGGCTATCCCACAAAGAAATAAAGAACACACACATAGGAGAACAGATGGCAACATGGAGATGTTGATGTAAATAGGCATAGCTTTGTTTGCTTTGAAGCAGCTATAACTCAGTCAGAAGTTGTATTTGGTTGAGTTTGGTGTTTAGAGTATAGGTTATTGATGTGTTTCTTCTCAAGACATGAGCATCGTGTGTCCTTTCTTTATGGCACATCTTTGAGCTCAGGTGTGCAATAAAGGGGATTTATGATTGTCTATATTGGGTCTTGGGCACCAAGGCCAGATAATAGTCTGTGATCTGGTTTGTGCTATTTAAATTTATTTATGTTGAGGTATGGCATAGGTGATGGTTGTGTGACCTTTGGTTTCTTACGTTTATAGAAAACTGAGAAAATAACTCTGTTTTGATATTCTTCCATTTGTTGTGTGGAATGCTATTAGTGAGGTGGCCTTACATTCCTTTTGTCCAGAGATAGAAGGGGGAGGTTGTAATTAAACGAGACCCGAGCTTGGGAAGAAGCAATCAAGTGTGACAATTAGTGGCCTTTGTGTGGTTGGGGGTTGTAGAAATAAATTAAGTCCTTACCACTTTGTAAGAATGGTGCAAAACTCATATTTAATCCATAAGTAACTTATTTTAACTATGTAGGGAAATTATTTATGAAATGTATTGTGTTTTAATTAGGATTGTAAGTATTAGACTTTGTTTAAATCTAGTTTTAGAAATAACTTTCTTTTCCAAAAGTGAAAATATGTTTTGTGTGTATGTATTGTGTGATTGCTGTATGATGTGTATTTTATATTCTGAGAGGTAGTCTCTGAGAATTAGTTTTATATTTCTGTGGTTTTACTTCATTGAAATAAACTGATTTTGAGCAAAGAGGTTAAAGAAAACCCAGAGGGGGAAAAAATGTTGCAAAGGGGCCAGAAAAAGGGAAAATCATGTGACTATACATGTTGTCAATCACTGGAAATGATTTAGTTGATTGGTTAATGCAAATAAGCTAAATGTATGGTAAACCATAATGATAAAGTTGTGGACTCTTATACATCGGCGAGACCAAACGCAGACTGAGTGATCGTTTCACGGAACACCTTCGCTCAGCCTCCCTGAAACTACCTGATCTCCCTGTTGCAGAACACTTTAATTCTCCTTCCCATTCCTACACAGACCTTTCTGTCCTAGGTCTCCTCCATTGTCAGAGTGAGGCTAAATGCAAATCAGAGGAACAGCATCTTATATTTCACTTGGGGCAGTTTACAGCCCAGTGATATTAATATCTTGATTCCTCTCACGTCAGGTAGCTTTGGCATTCCCTCTCTGTATCCCTCCTGCATCCAAGTCGCACTAGTTTCTAATTTTCACCCCACAAACAGCTAACAATGGCCTGTTTTCAATATCATCATTAATTTTTTGCATACCTTTCATTCATTGTTCTGTATCTCTCCATCTATATCACCATCTAGATCTCTCGTTTTCCTTATCCCTAAGCACTGAAGGGTCATGTTATGTTACAGATGTACAAGGTGCAGGTGAGTCGATTTTGGAATGTGTTTTCAGTTTGTCACCCTGCTATAGGAAGGATGTTGTTAAGCTAGAAACAGTGCGGAGATGAATTGAAGGCCTGAGCTATAGGAAGAGGTTAAGCAGGCTCGGACTTTATTCCCTGGAGCACAGGAGGTTGAGGGGTAACGCTATGGAGGTGCATTAGATCATAAGCAGAATAGATAGGGTAAATGCACAGAGCATTTTACCTAGAGTTGGGGAATCAAGAACCAGGAGTCATTGGTTTAAGGGTGAGAGGGTAACGGTTTAATTGGAACCCGAAGGGTAATTTTTTCCACACAGAGGGCGGTGTGTATACAGGACAAGCTGCCTGAGTAGGTGGTTGAAAAGGGTCCTACAACACCATTAAAGACATTTGGACAGGTACGGATAGGAAAGATTGAGGGATATGGGCCAAATGTAGGACTAATATAAATAGGGTATTTTGGTTGGCATGGGCAGGTTGGGCCGAAATTGTGCTATATTCTATTGCACTGTACCTATAAATCATAATAATAATACATTTTATTTATGGGCGCCTTTCAAGAGTCTCAAGGACACCGTACAAAAATTTAGCAGGTAGAGGAAAAACATGCAAGGGGAATGAAATAAATAGTAGAGACATGACTAGTACACAAAGTAAAGACAGAATTCAATTCAAAATCATGAATACTTCTTTCAACTTTTTGCTCGGAAGTAGATGAAAATTAGAACATTATTTTAATGTTTATGATTGTTTCTAAAAATAAATCTTACGACGAATACCATGCGATCCGCTTAAAAAGCCTGATTATACTTCAAAATCAAACTCATTTTTGTATAACAAAAAAAAAAAAATTCATACAGAAGAGCAGAGTACACCCATATTAAGTCAAAATTAAATTTGCTGACCCTATAATTAACATCCCATGGATAAAACAACTATTTTCAGTATCATCTTTTGTTATCCAATACAAAACACTCGGTTACTAAAGGTCACTCTGTTACCAAGTCCAAAAAAGGAGGTTCTTCTTGACCTGTACTAGGTTTTTTCCTCTTGACCCATCTTTCAATAGTAATAATTTATACAGTGCTATAAATCAATGAGTACCAGCAAAAATTAAACACTTTGCTTAAAGTGTCTGTGCATGACTCCAGACTATTAGCAGGCTATGCAAGGACTGTTTCAAAGCCAGATCGCACAATAAACACACACCCTCTAATATCAAAGTAGGAATCTACATGATTTACCTCCAATTTACTTCAGGAGCACGATGTAATACTCAATTTCTATGCAAGTCACAATTTGAATGCATTTACAAACTTGCTTAATTTGGACATTAACCAAAATGTTGCATCTCCAATAAGACTCCACATAGGTTCAACAAACTGACCTGCTGACTATAAGGTCGGTAACTGGGATGATATTGCCTAAAACATCCAGAGGAAGGTCCTCTTGATAAAAATCCTGTCATCCAAAAGTTGAGGAAATTTATGACAGTTGTCACGGCAATAGGGAGCTGCTGTGAAACCAAATAGAGTCCAGCATTGTACAATAATGGGATATTAATTATCTGGTAAAGCACATCACCCAACACCCACACCCCCCACCGCCATCTGCATTTATATTAGATATTGTTATCTGAAAAACACATCGTCACCACAAAATGTTGCTCAGAATTAATGCTGTTGAGTAACATATAAATTTGGAACAACAGTATCATGCCACACCTCATCTGGATGAGTTGTGGCATGATAGATGTTAAAAAAAAGACCTTTCTCCAGTTTTTCAGACAGGCCATTATCAACCCTTGAGAATGCTTTTCTAGATAGGTATATTGTAATTAGCTGAACTCCCCAAACTGGATATGCACCATTGATATGGTGCAAGGCACATGCCAGGATGCTTATATAGTGTAAAATAAAGAGTAAGAGGAAAGTTGAGCAAATGGGCAACAACTTGGTTCTTTCGAAACAAGGATAGCAGAATAGATTTCATTACATGATATACTTCATTCCCCGTTAATTACGACCCAGCAGATATTATGAATTCTAATTCAGCAAGCTAATCAATACATCACAATTCAGCTTTGGCTCGAAAATTCTCACTCAGATAGTTTATAATATTTAATACAAATTACTAGATGGTCACTCCACGGGCCGCGTGGTAGAACGTTGCTCCTGATGGACCACGGTCATGCCCAATAACAGGCTTGCTTGCTGCCATGGCAATGAGAATCAGAAAGGAGAGGTTGCTGCTGAGCCTGGCCGGTAAGCGGATCGGCAGCAGGTGACAGTGTAGGGCCTCGACGGTGGAGGAGGCCACTGGAGGCCCTGCAGCAGCCTGGGGCTCGGCCTGTTCACCCCGTGGATCGGAAATCGTAGAGGTGGTGGAAGAAGGAGGTGGACATTGGACATAGGTCCCGGTAAAAAGAACGGGGGGGGGGGGGGGGGGAAAAAAGAAAAATCTTACATTCCATACCCTTGAGGTCAGCAGCAGGAGGTGCCCCCCCGGGAAACAAGGGCTGAAGAGGGCCAGGTGAGGAGAGGGACATCGGTTCGCGGGATGACGGAAATGGAGGTGTTGGCTGCAGCAGGCCTTTGCAGCCAGCTACAACAGGAACTGTGAAATAGCGCCTCTTGCATACAGACTCAGTACGGTGTTCTGAATATTCTCTACTGACCGGAGTGATGTGCTTATGTACGGGGATAGTTTTGCTGAGTTGTATGCAAAAAGTGTATTTCACTGTATCCAGTACATGTGACAAAAAAGAAACCATTAAGGCCATTAAGAAAATTCTCAAATCTAAAGCCAATGCATTAAACTGAAAAATTTGCAATGCACTTTAATCTAACTATTGCTGAACATATATATATATATATAAATATTACAGACATATATATATATATATATATAAAAATAAAGAAAATGATCTGCAAATTTGAAGTTATTTAAAACCACAAGCGATATTTCAATTCAGGAAAGAGAACAATCGTTGTTTCTTGCCATTATTCCTCTGACCCTCATTTCCTGAAGTGTATGAAACGTCCACACAATCTTAACCAAAAGACAGGTTTATTTATGATTTTCATATATCTAGTATAAAGTGATATGCTTCCTTGTGCACATTTTCATTGTCCAAATCAGTGACGTCAAACAAACCACATTAATTTAAATTTAAATACTTTAGTACCCAACTCTTAGACACCAAAAAGCATCAAGTTTCATTAAATGCATACTCTCTGTGCCTTTCAAGCCACAGACATTTAGCAATCATTTGATAATACAGCAGTAACCTACCATTAATGAGGAAGAAAAATGCACCAGTTTCATTTGCAACTGCACGAGCAATAAGGGTCTTGCCAGTTCCTGGGGGGCCATACAAGAGAATACCTCGTGGAGGCTACATTGAGAAAAGAGAATAAGTTGAGAATATAAATAATATTTCAGTTCTGTGCACTAATCAGGTCACTAATCATATCCTTACTAATTACTAACAGAACATCCCAATGTGGTTTACACCCAGAGTTGTGAATCTGTGGAATTCTCTGCCACAGAAGGCAGTAGAGGCCAATTCACTGGATGTTTTCAAGAGAGTTAGATAAAGCTCTTAGGGCTAACGGAATCAAGGGAAATGGGGAGAAAGCAGGAACGGGGTACTGATTTTGGATGATCAGCCATGATCATATTGAACGGTGTTGCTGGCTCGAAGGGCCGAATGGCCTACTCCTGCACCTATTTGTTGCTATGTAACAGGAAGTAAACAATGCAAACATCCTGCCTTTTTTCTTGTGTAATTATTGTAGTATTTCAGGGTGCAAGTGAGGTCATGCCTGCTCTACCGAATAGAATTTTGGTCTCCATGTTTAATAAAGGAGGTACTTGCATTGGAGGGAGCGCAGCAAGTGCATTCCCAAGATTTACAAAGTACAGTTGAGCTGTACTCACCAAATACATAAAGGGAGAACAACCTAAATGAAGCACAAAATTTGGTGGGGGATTAACAGGTTGGATCCACTCCCTACACATAATGGGCAAATTACAGAAGCCAAAGTCTTTGGGATGCGAGAGGAAATCTGAAGGAAATCATTACGGCCACAGGGAGAATGTGCATGGTCAGCACCCAAGGTCAGGACCGAATCCAGGTTTCTAGCACGCTGCGAGACGGCAGCTCTACCAGCCGCGCCACCATGCCACTGTCAAGAGAATGTTTTCCTCTAGTCGAGGGCGTCGATGACCACCACCTAAACTTGCCCCGCAAAATTCTCTATCACCTTGTAACTACACCCTGCAGTTCTCGATTTCCCTGCAAAAAATGGTGATATCCACCTGGTGTTCCTCATAATTTTCTATGCCTCTGCAACATCATCCCCTCAGTCCCCAATGTTCCAGTGAGATTAAACACAGCCTAGCCAATAATCTCTCCTTATAATTTGAGATTCCGCTAAAAGCACTATTCTAGTGAATCTCTATTGATACAAGATCCTTCCTGCAGTGCAGACCAGAACCGTATAAAACCCAAATGCAATTAAACCAACATTTTATATGACTGCAACATGTCTCAACATTTAAACGCAATGCCTTGGCTTATGAAGACAAGCATATCAAATTATTTATTGATTACTCTAATCATCTGTGCCACCATTTTCAGGGAGTCAAGGAGATTGAATATATTCATGTCAAAAAGTTAGACATTTAAGGTATCAACTGGTGATATTATGAGGAGAAATGGAAAAATGTGAGGGTAAGAATGGATTAGCCAAACAGAACAGACTTTCTATGTTCTCATATGGAGCCAAAGGCAAGCCAAGCATTATTTGCCCATCTATCAAGGAAGGATATAAAAGGTCATTGTGAACCATTGTCAAGCATATTGTGAAAGTGCTACGAAGGGAAGTATGGAGTTCCACGATTTTGACATTTGGACAGTACATCCATGTCAGGATGGTGAGAGACATGAAAATAATGAAGTGACATACTTAAGGGGTTGGACAGGCTAGATGCAGGAAGATTGTTCCCGATGTTGGGGAAGTCCAGGACAAGGGGTCACAGCTTAAGGATAAGGGGGAAATCCTTTAAAACCGAGATGAGGAGAACTTTTTTCACACAGAGAGTGGTGAATCTCTGGAACTCTCTGCCACAGAGGGTAGTTGAGGCCAGTTCATTGGCTATATTTAAGAGGGAGTTAGATGTGGCCCTTGTGGCCAAGGGGATCAGAGGGTATGGAGAGAAGGCAGGTACGGGATACTGAGTTGGATGATCAGCCATGATCATATTAAATGGCGGTGCAGGCTCGAAGGGCCGTAAGGCCTACTCCTGCACCTAATTTCTATGTTTCTATATACATTTTGCCTTTAATCTTAGAAGGCACTGCTAAGGTAATGTGGGAGAATTCCTGCAATGTACCCCAAAACAAACAAAATGCACTGATGGCGAAAGTGCATATTTTTAAGTTGGCAAACTAGCTGCTGATCAAGCAGACTGCTTTGCCCTGGGGATTGGCCAGCTTCAGTATTGGTACAAATGCAAAAATCCAAACAAGTAAAAAGCATTCCATGTCTAATCGAGAATAGAAAACTGTTAGTTTCAACTCCCCATCTGATATGAACAAAAAAAGACAAAAAGGTCTCATAACTTAAATGTAGGTTCTTTTGAACATTGAATTATGTATTTGCAAATGAAGATTTTTTAAATCTTTGGCTAATACTTTATACTCTAATGGGGATGGAACTGAATTCAAAGCAAATTAAACAAACTTCTGAAGCACATTTCAAATGTCCAAAAAATAATAAATAAGTAAACACAAATAATATCTATCTTACCTTGACACCAATAGCTTTGAACAGAGCAGGATGCCGAAGAGGCAGTTCCACCATCTCTTTGATCTGAGCAAGCTGCTTTCTACAACCACCGATATCATCATATCCAACTTCATTCAAAGATTCTTCCTCATCCTTGAAATGGAACCAAGAACAATTGCATTTTTAGTTAAACCTCGTCAAAGAAAATTTCATTGATGTGAACTGTCACAAGGTTTCTGCATGGAATCTTGCGATTTGCGAAGTTAAAATAACATAACATTCTTTGAACATTTCTGAACATTTAAATTATGCACCATTACACAACACAATGGCCGACACGATGGCGCAGCGGTAGAGTTGCTGCCTTACAGCATTTCCAGAGCCAGTGACCCGGGTTCGATCCCGACTACGGGTGCTGTTTGTATGGAGTTTGTACGTCTCCCCGTGACCGTGTGGGTTTTCGCCGAGACCTTTGGTTTCCTCCCACACTCCAAAGACGTACAGGTGTGTAGGTTAATTGGCTTGGTGTATGTGTACATTGCCCCTAGTGTGTGTAGGATAGTGTTAATGTGCGGGGATCGCCGGTGAGCCGAAGGGCCTGTTTCCGCGCTGTATCTCCAAACTAAACTAAAAATGACATTCAACAATCATATAGTTAAAAATAATTGCAAATTGTGTTTTCTTATTTTTTAAATGACTTAATTCCAGTCTTTAGAGTAACCTCTGTTCTTTGTTTACTCAAATAAAACTATAAATAAGTTAAAATAAAAGTCAATTTGCATGTCCTGAAACATCAGCATTCAAAACTGACAATTACTACACAGCTGCAGTAATTTACCCATCAGCTGAGAAGGTTTGCTGATCAGTCCAAGGCACCACAATCTTCTACACAGGAAAACTTCCCACAAGTGTACAGAATGTTACAATGGCCAATCCGAATCAGATCTTGCGTGTACCTCTCTCTTGATGGGTTCACCCTCACAGTGAATGACAGTGTCTGGAGCAACTATACAGTATGGGCTTGGATCAGTTTCCACAACTTTGAATTCCACAGCACGCATTCCACCACGAACCAAGAAAATATCACCTTTAAAATAAATACAGGCAAATTAGTTGTCATCGTCATGTTCTGTGGAATATATTTATAGAACATTTCAAAATTGTTTGTAACTTTTCACCTTGTTATCAAAATGGCAAGAAGTCAGTAAGATAGAACAAATTATGTGGGGAAATTAAATGTTTCAGAAAATATTTTCAAGCAGACCAAATGTTTACCTTTCCTTATTGGTCTGTAAGCTTCCAGGAAATATGGTTTGAGATAGACCTCAAATAAGTTTCCAGTAATCCCCTCAACCGTGTCATCAATGGGAAGTACGTGGATTCGTTTGCCATACTTTACATCCGGGCATGGTTGAATGCTGAAGAATAAGAGTGAACATTTTTCAAAAAATATCCTTTCAAAAGTCACTCTAAGTTGTAATAAAAATGCACTGCAGAGAGGGAGTGTTCGTAGAAGTTACTTAAAATTAGAGAATTAACTGTTGGGTTGTGAGCTACCCAAGCAAAAGATGAGGTGCAGTTCCTCCAAATTGCGTGTAGCTTCACTCTGGCAATAGATGAGGCCCAGGACAGAAAGGTCAGTGTGGGAATGGGAAGAGGAGTTAATGTAGTGAGCAACCAGGAGATCCAGTAGGCCATGGCAGACCTAGCGTAAGTGTTCGGCAAAGTGGAACTTGTTGTGTCTGAGAGTTCCATCGATGACAGTCGGGGCGGGGGACCACATGCACTAGAGAGCGAGGACATCTCAGATGTCCTCGTATGGAATGCCTCATCTTGGGAGCAGATGCAGCGGAGACAGAAGAATTACAAGGGATAGTATTTTTGCAAGAAACAGGGTGGGAGGAAGTGTAGTCAAGATAACTGTGGAAGTTGGTAGGTTTCTAGTAGATGTCAGTCCATAGTGTATCCCGTGATAGAGACAGAGAGATCAAAAAAGGGCAGAGAGGTGTCAGATAGTTCAGGTGAATTTGAGGGCAGGGTGGAAATTAGTGGTGAAGTTAATGGTCCATGAGTTCTGCACAGGTGCAAGAGGCAGCCCCATTGCAGTAGTTGATGTAGCGGAAAAGAGAGTTGGGGAATAGGGCCCGTGTACACCTGGAACAAGGACTGTTCGACATGACCAACAAAGAAATAGGCTTAGCTGGGGCCAATGCGAGTGCCCAGGGCTGTACCTTTAGCATGGAGAAAGTGAAAAGTCGAAAGAGAAGTTATTGAGGGTGAGGGCAAGTTCCATCAGGTACTGGAGAGTGTTAGTAGAGGGAAATTGATTGGGTCTCTGTTCAAGGGAGAAATGGTGGGCCTTTGTAGCTTCCTGGTGGAGAATAGGGATTTCTGTGGGGCAAGAGCAGGCAGAGACCTTGGGTCTGCCAGGGCAGTTCTATGTGGATTTTTCGGAGGAGGTAGAAGTGGGCAGTGCAGGGCTAGGGAAGGCAGATTGCAAGAGGTGATGAAATCAGAGACAGTCTAGGAGATGATAGCCTGGTGGTCGTCTGTGGGGTCATGGTCAAGGGGTAGGTGTGATGTGGTGTGGCAAGAGCTGGCATCTGGCCTCAGCACAGTGGAGGTCAGCACGGCCGACTACAAAGGCACCTCCCTTGTCAGCAGACTTATCACACTAAGTTGCGCTTCACCTATCTCCAATACACACTCACCTCACAATGTCACCCAGTCTAACTCTCAAGTTGTTGCGCACAACCCTGTTCATGCGAACCTTTTCATCCGAGCACGTATCATCGGATAGAACAATACAAACCGTCTCTCTTCTCTTTTTTCCTTTTAGCAACACTGTATCCCCTCTGAAGAGCTGAAGCTCATCCATCTTCGCCTGTTAAATTTATAGATTTTCACTCATTAAGTAATGATAGCATCCAATGCAAAATAAAATGTTAAACCATTTAGCTGACAACACAAAATTGCATGAGCAAGTTGGAGGTTATGTTGCTGCAAGAGGATTTTTTCTGTAGTTGACACAGGCACAATAGTTGGACTCTTAATACATATTTAAAAAATATTTCTGCAATGAGTTACAAAACAAATTCCCAATAAATGTAGCATTTCTCATACAACATGCCGCATACAATTCCCTGGAAATATCAAAACAAAATAAAATTGACGTTACTGTTTTGCTATATCCTCAGGGGTATGAAATTGTAGGTTGTTTTAATTCTCAAATGGCAACCTCTGGCATACCTAGGGTCAAGACTTTCAGGCTGGACAATGAACGGGCATAATGTTGACAGAGCAGTGCAGTAGCTTGGAAAGTTAAACCGCTTATATGAGCAAAAATGTTTTCATGCCAAGGAGCAGGAGTCAAACAGCAACCAAACGACATCCACTTAAAGTGACGGAGCAAAACTGACTAGTTACTATATACCATCAGCCAAGGTTCAGAGGGAGATGGAACATACCTGCGGTAGACAAGAAGGTTGTTAAATCAAGCAAGTCTTCTGATCCTACTAGCATCAAAAAACTGAACAAAGTACTCACTTTTTGGAGAAATTCCAGGTCATTTTTAGGATTATGTATTCATTCCATTTTCCTTGATGTCAAGAAATTTGCAATATGCGGCTTTTATAACTAGGACTGAAGAAGGGTCTCGACCCGAAACGTCACCCATTCCTTCTCACCAGAGATGCTGCCTGTCCCGCTGAGTTACTCTAGCTTTTTGTGTCTATCTTCATTCTAAAGCATGTCCTGCTTTAAATATTTTATGATCTTCTTGCTTGTTTTTCAGTTAGACCACTGAATGTGTATTGAATCACCTTTCCTATTTCTTTTTCCTCTGAAAGATTTATGCACAAAATCTCCAGCACATTGACAACTGCCTAATGTTATACAAGAGTTTTGGAAAGCTATTTTAACAAATGTCAGCGGTATGTCAGATAAATGAAAAGTACTTTAATGGACAATTGACAGTGAAATGTCTCATGCTGTTATTCAATGCATTCTGATGCAATTTTTAATTGAAGCGATTCAAGTTAAACGGAAAAGGAAAATAAAGGTGCAAAATCAAGTCAAGTTTTTTGTGCTTTTCTTACACACATAAACGACAAACCAAAACGGGTCAAAATAATTTTCAAAATGCATGGCGTTAGTCTGCATAAAAAAAAAAATCAAGAGACTGGCAGCTTAACTTTGCAGGTTATAGATACTACAGGGATGATAGAAGTGGAAGTTCATTTTTCATTAGGGAGAGCATCATGGCAGTACTTTGAGAGGATAGTCCACTTAGGCTTCATGGGTGGCACTTTGAAATAAGGGGTATCACTTTAATGGAACTGCATTACAGGCTCCACAATAGTTTGCAGGAAGTAGAGCAGCAAATGTAGTTAGATCACAGGCAGTTGCAAGTATAATAACATTGTAATAGAAGGTAATTTCAACTTCCCTACTATTGACAGGGAATACCATAGTGCCAAGGGCATGGATGGGGCAATACATGTGCGTCTAGGATTTTTTTTTGTGCCAGGGACTCCTGCTGAGTCCACTGTTGTTTGTTATCTGTATTAACAATTTGGATAGCAGTGTTGTTTTCATGGCAAGCAAACTTGCTGATGACACCAAAGTTGGTGTTGGTGGTATGGTGGACATACAACAGGATCTAAATCCACTGAGGAAAGGGAACCAAGGAATGGCACCTGGAATTCAACGTGGGCAAGTGTAAAGTGCTGCATTTCAGCAAGTTAAACTGGGACAGGACTTGCGCAGTAAATGGTAGGTCCTGGATAATGTTGTAGAATAGAGATATATAATACATAATTCACTTAAAGTGATGACAGAGAGAAAGGGTTGGTGAGGCATTTGGCAAGTTTGGGCCAAAGGGGCTGTTTATGTGCTGTATGACTATAACTCTAAACGGTGTTTGACTTGACGTTCTTGATTCGCTGTTTCACTTCCCAATGGGGATTTTTATTCCTGCTAACCAAACGTCATCCTATGCTTTTACTTGGTTTCATCTTACTCACTCAAGTTTATTGTCTTCATAACTATGACATTTGAGCCATTTACATGAAAGAAAGGCATAAATGTGCGCAGACAAACTAGACATATCATGTTTCACACATAATCGCTTTCCAGGCAAGATGCATGATAAGATTACTTACAATCAATAAGTCTTCACTAAAGTGAAGAAACTGAAGAACGATTTCTGAAC
Source organism: Leucoraja erinaceus (assembly GCF_028641065.1). Lineage (NCBI taxonomy): Eukaryota > Metazoa > Chordata > Chondrichthyes > Rajiformes > Rajidae > Leucoraja > Leucoraja erinaceus. The sequence goes on from NC_073377.1 coordinate 42,328,734, forward strand.
ACAAACACAAATAATCTCATCAGGATGGGTACAATATCTCATTAGCAATCTTAGATAGGTATTTTCCATGGGCAGTTTGCTCATTTCATCCGCACTAGTTTCATAAAAATAGGAACAATGGATCACTTTCAGTATGCAGACCTTGGAACGGGTAATTTGTAAATATTGGCTTTGTGGTGTATGTTATGCAAATACAAAAACACATGAATAGGTTAGTTTGTGGAATATTCTCTTAGATGCAAACAAAACCAGGAGAAGAAATTGTTGCCAAAAGATGTTGTGGCATTGATCTTCAGTCCTATGTCCATGTTAGCATTCTGGAATATCACCGTCTGCGATTAGCTGTTAGGACATCAAAGTTTGAATTGTTTGTCTCAAACATCCCAAAAGGCACTGAAAGATCATTTTGCACAATTGCAGCATAGCCACATGACAGATAATACAGGCTGTCCCCTGAACGTGTATGTTTCCACAAATGGCAGAATGAGTTTCCTTAGAGACAGTGCTGGAGAACATTGGCAGGTCAGGCAATGTCTCTGGAGAACGTGGATGGGTGTTGATTGATTGGGGGTGAGAGCGGGAAGAGAGATAGGGGTGGGATAAAGCCTGGTAAGTGATAGGTGGATATAGGCACGGGTGGTTTGATTGGAAGATGGGTGGACAAAAGCAGGAAATAAAAGGACAAAATGCGGTGAGGTAAACAGATTAGGTTTATTCTCGTCACGTGTACTGAGGTAGTGAAAAGTTTTGTTTTCCAAGTTATCTGATCAGATAATACCAAACATACATGTAATCAATTCAAACTCAAGTACCATAGGTTGAGCAAAGGGGAAGATACAGAGTGCGGAATCTAGTTCTCAGCATTGTAGTGCAACAGTTCCATTGACAAAGTTCAATGTCTGCAATAGGGTAGAGATGACTTGGACAGTGCCTAGATTATGGTGGAGCCGTTCATAACCTTGATAACAGAGGGTAAGAAGTTGTTCCCAAGTCTGGTGGTATGTGCTTTCAAGTACCTGTGCCTTTTGCCAGATGGGAGGGACAAGTCTTTAATTATGTTAGATACTTTTCCGATGCAGCATGGACACCTATAATACTCTGCAATTTATTGCAGTCTTGGGCAGATTTATTCCCAAACTGAGCTGTGATGCAACCGGACAATATGCTTTCAATGGTGCATTTGTAGAAGTTTGTAAGAGTCATTGGGGACATACCCAATTTCCTTAGTCACCCAAGGAGGTCAGCGGGCCTTCATGGCTGTCGCTTCAATGTGCTTGATTCACAATAGAGCATTGGTAATATTAACGGTAAGGAGCTTGAAGATCTCAACTATTTCCACTTGCTGATTGGGCCATGTACTCCACCATTCTTCCCAAAACAAATAAACTAGTGCCTTTGTCTTGCTGACATTGAGGGAAAGGTTATTGCCCCAACATCTCGTTACTAACTTCTCTACCTCCTTCCTGCTCCCAGTCTAATCACGGTTTGTGATTCAGCCAACTACAATGATGTATTCTGCAAACTTGCAGATGGAGCTATAACCAAATTTTGGCAATGCAGCCATGAGTGTATAGGGAGTTGAGTATAGTAGGGGACTGAGAATTCATATTTGCTTGGCTACGATGTTAAGAATTATTGCGAGGGGTTGTCATCGGGTATCCTCACCGATTGCGATCTGTGGGTCAGAAAGTCGAAGATACAATGGCAGAGGAAGGGGTGCAGATTCCCAGATCCACGAGTTTGGAATGAGCTTGGATAGGATTAAGGTGTTGAAGGCAGAACTGTAGTGTATAAATAGAAGTCTAATGTAGGAGGTCCTTGTCTAGGTATTCCAGAGATTAGTTTAGGGCTCGACAGACGCCATCTGCAGTGGACACGTTGCAATGATAACCATGTTGCAGTGGATCATGGCTTGCTGGGATGCTGGAGTTAATGTGCGCCTTCACCAGTCTCTCCAAGTTCTTCATGATGGTGGATGTCAAGAGCCACATGATGGTACTCATTAGACACCCCACCTTACTTTTCTTTGGCACTGGTCTTCTTGAAGAAGGTTGGGACTTCAGAATGGAGGAGTGAGAAGTTAAAGATTTCTGCAAATATCTCTGCCAGCTGATCCACATTGATCCTGAGGATGCGGTCAGGGACACTATCTGGACCAGTTGCTTTCCGTGGATGGCTTGAAATCTGAAGCCAGAGGAAGGGGTATATGATGAAGGAGAATAAGTGGCAGGAATGTGGGAGAAATAGGCGTGTATCTAAGCGAGCAACAGGAAACAGGGGGAAAAGGGGATGTGTTTGTTAGTTCATTTCCTTTCTCTGTCCACTTAATTTTTCTTATCAATCTCATGCTTTTACCATTTGTTACAACATTGTGGCAGTTTGGTCACTATAGTGATTTGTTAGTATTTTCCAAATTAAAGAAATTGACTTATGGACATCTGTAAAAACAGGAACCATTTGTTATCTTGGATAGCCTGCATACAATTGCCAACAGCCTTCTCGTGGCCAAAAAAGGATGCATCAAATGCTATTTAATCAAAGGGAACTGTGGCAATAATTCTTTAAGAAAACCTGCTGATTTTGTGACAAATCTATGTATCTCAACAACAATTTAAAGTAGATTACAAGCATCTCTGGGAACCAAAACTTCATAGCAGGAGCAGTGATAGCAGCAGACACCAATATGAAGTTCTCTGCTTGGAGTCAAAATATCAAACAAAAATTTGAAGGGTTTAAAATATTTAGTTGTGTTACAGTTATTGGGCACTTTTAAAATCAGTCCAAGACCATTTCTCCTCTATTACCATAATCTGTGATACTGGGCAAAATATAATGTTGTCATGCAAGTGAGCGCTGCTAATAAAATTCCACAAACAAAGTTCACTTCCGCATTATACAATAGCCACCTATCAAAATATGAACCTTATTCGACATTTAAATTTCTGGACAAAATTGACCGTTAAAAAGACCCACTCGTCCACCCACCTCAATGCACGATTTAATTTGGTTTGCTATGCAAAACAGTAGCACAAAAGCTCAAGCTACTGTAATCTTTTTATTTCATGCAAAAAATATATTTTATTTGCTCCATAATAGCAGTGTGATCTAATACACTGAAGAGAAGGTGGACCTGAACAAATTGAAATGGCCAAGTTTGCCACTGCTGCACATTAAATTGACAGTAAATGAAAAATGCAGATGTTGAAATCCAAATAAAAAGCAGAGCGCTAGAAATTCAAATTTCCAAAATGATATTAGCTAGTAAAACAGTTGAGGTCACGAATAATGAACAACCCTTTACATTAAATATTATGAAGTTCCTTTGAAACACCATTTCAGCACTCAGCAAATATGGGGAACATGGGGGGGGGGGGAAAAGTGAGGTGTTAGTTTTGCATCTTAGCCTACTGCATAATTACTAGCATACCTGAGACAGCGAAACCACACTGTTGTCTTCATTAATTGCTTCATCAACAATTAATCGATTAGGTCTATGCTTCTGCTTCAGAATAGCAGTTGATAAATCATCAGATTTAACCCTACAAAATAGAAAAGTTTAGATTTATTATTTATTATTGTCATGTATGCCAAGGTACAGTGAAAAGCTCATTTTATATGCAATCCAACCAGATCAGATATATCATACATAAATACAATCAAATCAAACACAAGCTTAATGGATAGAGTAAAGGGGAACATGGAGTCAGTTAGACGAGTTTGCAGTATTGTGGCGCATTGTAGATCCATACACAAAGTCCAGTGTCCTCAGTGGGGTAGAGGTGACATGGACAGTACCCCAGCTCATGGAAGAACCGCTCAGAAGCCTGAATATGGAGGGGAAGAAGCGATTCTCTGTCTGGTGGTGCACGCTTTCAAGCTTCTGTACTTTCTGCTGGATCGGAACAAGGAGAAGGAGAAATGACAAGTGGGACAAGTCTTTGATTATGTTGTCTCCCTTTCCAATGAAGCATGAAGTGGAGTCAATGGTAGAAAGTCTGGTCTGTGTGACAGACTGGGCTACACCTACAACTCTGTAATTCTTTACGATCTTCAACAGAACTGTTCTCAAACCAAGCTGTGATGCATCCCAACAACATGCTTTCAATGGTGCACCTGTAGAAGTTGTAAGAGTCACTGGTGGCACATCAAATTTGCTGAAACACTCAGATGGGTCTGGTGGAAACGCACTCCACTGCACATTTCCATCTGAAGTCGCTAACAAACGCCATGCACTCGTTCAGTTCCATTGCCGAGTCATTGAACATCGCTCACTCTGACTGACTGAAACCCTGCAGTCATTTCTCTGCCTGCTCTGACCAGCTCTGTGCAGTCCTCACCACTAAGACTGCACTCTTCAATCACTGGCTTTGGAAGAGAGAACTGAGTTTGGGGAGCTGAGGGTGGGCCATATCTCTGTGAAACAGAGCACATAGCATTCCAATGTGGTTAGTCTGCGACAGATCAATGTTAGTAGTAATGCCAAGTACTTGAAGCTCTCAACCATTTCCACTTCCACACCATTGATGTTGGCGAGAATATGTACTGCACCATACTTCCTGAAGTCGTCAGCTCATTCACCTTGCTGATATTGAGGGAGAGGTTATTGTCCCGACACCATGAAGTATTTCATGCTGGATTCCACTGCTTAAATTTCACGATACATTCAATTATATTAGCATTTGATCAACAATTCAAAGGCTTCCAACTAAATACATACCGGATGACAAATCGGAGAGATATTAATGTTTTTTAAAAATCTGCCATTCTCTCTGCTGCCCCTGCTGGAGGGAGGGGGAGGGACTATAAAATCAGGAAGTGGTGTGCCTCACTCAGTCTCTGCAAGATAGATGAAGCCAAGGGTAACGTCTCTCTGAGCTCTGAATAACACTGAACAAATGTCTACACAACTGTGAGTCCCCTTAATGTGGTTTGAAAATGAAAATATGGTTTGTTTGAAGTAAAAAGGCGCTGCCTACAAATGGTTGTTTGGGTGCTTTGGCTTGAAGTTGAAAGGCATTTCTTACTGCAAATGGTGGCTTGGGAGCTTTGGCTTGAAGTTGAAAGGCATTACTTACTGCAAATGGTGGCTTGGGAGCTTTGGTTTAAAGTTGAAAGGCACTACTTACTGCAAATGGTGGCTTGGGAGCTTTGGCTTGAAGTTGAAAGGCACTACTAACTGCAAATGGTGGCTTGGCTGTTTTGGTTTGAAGTTGAAAGGCACTACTTACTGCAAATGGTGGTTTGGGAGCTTTGGCTAGAAGTTGAAGCACTACTTACTGCAAATGGTGGCTTGGGTGCTTTGGGTGCCTTGGCTTGAGGTTGAAAGGCACTACTTACTGCAAATGGTAGCTTGGGTGCTTTGCTTAGAAACATAGAAAATAGGTGCAGGAGTAGGCCATTCGGCCCTTCGAGCCTGCACCGCCATTCGGTGTGATCATGGCTGATCATCCAACTCAGTATCCCGTACCTGCCTTCTCTCCATACCCCCTGATCCCTTTAGCCACAAGGGCCACATCCAACTCCCTCTTAAATATAGCCAATGAACTGGCCTCAACTACTCTCTGTGGCAGTGAATTCCAGAGATTCACCACTCTCTGTGTGAAAAATGTTTTCCACATCTCGGTCCTAAAAGATTTCCCCCTTATCCTTAAACTGTGACCCCTTGTTCTGGTCTTCCCCAACATCAGGAACAATCTTCCTGCATCTAGCCAGTCCAACCCTTAAGAATTTTATAAGATTCTCTAAGATCCCCCCTCAATCTTCTAAATTCTAGCGAATTCAAAAACCGAGTCTATCCAGTCTTTCTTCATATGAAAGTCCTGACATCCCAGGAATCAGTCTGGTGAACCTTCTCTGTACTCCCTCTATGGCAAGAATGTCTTTCCTCAGATTAGGAGACCAAAACTGTACGCAATACTCCAGGTGTGGTCTCACCAAGACCCTGTACAACTGCAGTAGAACCTCCCTGCTCCTGTACTCAAATCCTTTTGCTATGAATGCTAACATACCATTCGCCTTCTTCACTGCCTGCTGCACATGCATGCCTACTTTTAATGACTGGTGTACCATGACACCTAGGTCTCGTTGCATCTCCCCCTTTCCTAATCGGCCACCATTCAGATAATAGTCTACTTTCCTGTTTTTGCCACCGAAGTGGATAACCTCACATTTATCCACATTATACTGCATCTGCTATGCATCTGCTATGCATCTGCCCACTCACCCAGCCTATCTAAGTCACCTTGCAACCTCCTAGCATCCTCCATACAGCTAACACTGTCCCCCAGCTTCGTGATATCCGCACTCTTGGAGATGTTGCATTCAATTCCCTCGTCCAAATCATTAATATATATCGTAAATAGCTGGGGTCCCAGCACTGAGCCTTGCGGTACCCCACTAGTCACTGCCTGCCATTGTGAAAAGGACCCCTTTACTCCTACTCTTTGCTTCCTGTCTGACAGCCAGTTCTCTATCCACATCAATACTGAAATACCGTGTGCTTTAAGTTTGTATACTAATCTCTTATGTGGGGCCTTGTTGAAAGCCTTCTGAAAGTCGAGATATAACACATCCACTAGTTCGCCCTTATCCACTCTACTAGTTACATCCTCGAAAACTTCTATAAGATTCGTCAGACACGATTTACCTTTCATAAATCCATGCTGACTTTGTCCAATGATTTCACCACTTTCCAAATGTGCTGCTATCCCATCCTTAATAACTGATTCTAGCAGTTTCCCCACTACCGACGTTAGACTAACTGGTCTGTAATTTCCCATTTTCTCTCTTTCTCCCTTTTTAAAAAGTGGGGTTACATTAGCTACCCTCCAATCCTCAGGAACTACACCAGAATCTAAAGAGTTTTGAAAAATTATCACTAATTCATCCACTATTTCTGGGGCTACTTCCTTAAGTACTCTGGGATACAGCCTATCTGGCCCTGGGGATTTATCGGCCTTTAATGCATTCAATTTACCTAACATCAATTCCCAGCTAACCTGGATTTCACTCAGTTCCTCCATCTCATTTGACCCCCGGTCCCCTGTTATTTCCGGCAGATTATTTATGTCTTCCTTAGTGAAGACAGAACCAAAGTAGTTATTCAATTGGTCTGCCATGTCCTTATTCCCCATGATCAATTCACCTGTTTCTGACTGCAAGGGACCTACATTTGTTTTAACTAATCTTTTTCTCTTCACATATCTATAAAAGCTTTTGCAGTCAGTTTTTATGTTCCCTGCCAGTTTTCTTTCATCTATTTTCCCTTTCCTAATTCCCTTCCCTGCCCTTTGTCCTTCTCTGCTGGACTCTGAATTTCCCCCAATCCTGTTTTTTCTAGCTAATTTGTACGCTTCATCTTTTGTTTTGATACTATCCTTGATTTCCCTTGTTATCCACTGATGCACGACCTTCCCTGATTTTTTTTTTTGCCAAACTGGGATGAACAATTGTTGTAGTTCATCCATGCAGTCTTTAAATGCCCTCCACAAATTCAAGTGCAGTTTTCTACCACTTCAAGCAGGGTGCAAGGCCACCTAATTCAAGTGCAGCTGCCTTGAAATTGAAAGGCACTACTTACTGCAAATGGTGGCTTGGGTGCTTTTGCTTGAAGTTGAACGGCACTACTTACTGCAAATGGTGGCTTGAAGGTGCTTTGCTTTGGCTTGAAGTTGCAAGGCACTACTTACTGCAAATGGTGGCACGAAGTTGAAAGGCACTACTTACTGCAAATGGTGGCTTGAGTGATTTGGCTTGATGTTGAAAGGCACTACTTACTGCAAATGGTGGCTTGGGTGCTTTGGCTTGAAGTTGAAAGGCACTAATTACTGCAAATGGTGGCACGAAGTTGAAAGGCACTACTTACTGCAAATGGTGGCTTGGGTGATTTGGCTTGATGTTGAAAGGCACTACTTACTGCAAATGGTGGCTTGAGTGCTTTGGCTTGAAGTTGAAAGGCACCACTTACTGCAAATGGCGGCTTGGGTGCTCTGGCTTGAAGTTAAAAGCAACTACTGCAAGTACACTTACTTCCTGTTTGCACTGTATATTGATTTTAGATAAAACGCTACCACTTACGGCTGTGATTTTTGGCCATCTTACTCAGTCCCCCCCCCCCCCCCCCCCCCCCCCCCCACTCCCCTCCGCTGAGCAGGTGCAGAGAATTCTTCCCATCAATGAAAAATAAAAGTGTTATTAGTGTTTAAAAAATGTCGAGAATCTCTCTCCTGTCAATCACGACATGAAAGCCACACCTTTTCCAGTGGGAGACGGTATAAAACCCGGAAGTGTGGGTGTGGCTCAGTCTCTGCATGATGGGGGAGGGAGAGGTCATGACTCTGTCTGAGCTGTGAATCAACTGAACACACTAAGTGTCTATTGAACTGTGAGTTTGGTGTTTTGTGTGGTTTTATGGTGGTTTCACCCTGCATGAAATGGTATGAAACTGCACTTGAATTTGGCGGCCTTGCATCCTGCTTGAAGTGGTAGGAAACTGCACTTGAATTTGGTGGCCTTGCACCCTGCCTGAAATGGAATTTCAAGGAATAGTTATGTCAATTGCCAGCCCACCAGCCATGAGTGAGCTGCCAGCAGATCAAGCTTGAGGGACTGAGCTGCCACCCCAAGAACCCATACCAGCACTCCAGAAAGCCCCCCACTGGCCACCAATATTGGAATTGGTGGAGAGGGGGAATATTGCGTTGGGGGACCAGCCCTCCCATGTGAACATGGGACCCAACGGGTCCCACTTAGTCTAGTATTCAATAAATTTCCACACCAATTTCAGAACAGCATTAAAGAAATAAAACTTATTCAGCCATACACGGGAATAGAATAGAATATGGAAAAAAAATCCCAGAATCACCTCATTTTCTAGATTAGTTAATTTAGTTTATTGTCTTGTCACCATGGTACAGTGAAAAGCTTTTGTTACATGCTTATCATTCAGCAGAAAGACAATTCATAATTACAACCGAGTTACAATAGCGGCAGCTTAGACCCAGAAGTCAGATCAAACTTTAAATCCAAAATAGACCGTGGGCCGAGGTGCTTATTCGGTTCATTTTGTGACCCAAATCACATATCTACCTGAATTTATAACTGTGTTAAAATATTATAGAAATCACACCTGAAACTCGTCAAGAAAAAAACCTGCAAATGTTTTAAAAATGAGAAAAACCTCCAATTGTCCGAGTAGTAATTGTCCAATCAAAGCATGTTTGACATTGAGTCGGACGCTAATTGACCAATCACGCACTTTGTTTCATGCTAACGAGGCAGCGAGCATGGCTGCCTCCTAATAACATCAAAGCAATAGCACAGTTTTGAAGGAATAAAGGTAATGCCAACCTTGCTGATAATTTTATTTTATAACTGATTTATCTTTGTAAAGTTGTGATGTGAACTGTTAAATAAAAATGTAGAGTTAGGATTAGGGTTAGGGTCAAGTCAGTCGGTCGGACTGTCGGCCCACCGGGTACTGCGAGGTGTCAGGCTGTCGGTCCGCCGGTAAGTACTGCGAGACGTTGGTCAGCCGGTGGGTGCTGTGAGGGATCGGTCGTGCTGTCGGCCCGCCTGTAAGTACTGCGAGACGTCGGTCGGACTGTCGGCCCGCCGGCGGGTGCTGTGAGGGGTCGGTCGGGCTGTCGACCCGCCAGTGGGTGCTGCGAGGGGTCGGTCGGGCTGTCGGTAGGCGAGCGGGCGGACTGACTGAGTCGGCGCTATAGGGGTGCTAAAGGCGTTTCGGGCGGCGTGCAAGGCAGTGCTGCTCCCCACCATCATCACCATGATGATCCGGAAGGGCATGGTGGCCTAGATGGGCGCGCTGAGCCCACAGCTGGTCCCAAAGCGGCTCTAACTCCAGCCGTGGGCAGCTCTTGAAGGGGGTGGTGAGTTAGGGTTAGGCATTTTCCTCTCAGTGGAAGATGCCCTAGCCTTCCCCCAGCCTGGCACTGCCCCAATCCCACTATGGCCGTGACTCCCACTCTGCACACTGGTAGTCAGCAGTGTTCAGTAAACAGGGGAGTTCACAGGATTTGCCCTCACCCATTAATTAGGCAGGTTCAGGAGCCGGTGAAACCCGGGACCTCTGCGGCAGTCTCGCTCAACATACAAACTCACAATTATATTCATTATATTATTTTTATATAATACTAGACCAAGTGCAGACGGGGTGGAGGAAGAGGGGAAAGAGTGGGGAGGGAGAGGAGGAGGAGGAAAACGGGACAGATTTGGGAGGGAAAGGCGAGCGGGTTAGGGGGCGTTTACGGTGGGGGGGCTGCGCCATCACACTCACATTAACCACCCTCCAAACACACAGGTGGGGGGAGGGGTGGTGAGAAGAGGGGAGGGAGGGGAGAGGAGGAGGAAAACGGGAGAGATTTGGGAGGGAAAGGAGAGCGGGGTAGGGGGTGAGAGAGGGGGATGGGGAGAGAGAGATGTGTGGGAGGGGGGGGATAGAGGGAGAGAGGGGGGTGGGAGAGAGTGGGGGGAGAGAGGGGAAAGAGTGGGGAGGGAGAGTGAGAGAGGGGGAAGGGGGGAGTGAAATGGAAGAGTGGGGAGTGAGGGGTAGGGGGAGTGGTGGAAGAGGGACAGAGGGGTAGAGGAAGGGGGGCGGGGGGAGAGGAAAGGGGGCGGGGTAGAGAGTGAAGGAGGTGGTGGAGAGAGGGATGGGTGGGAGAGGGAGAGAGGTGAGGAGAGGGAAACATAAGATTCGATAAGATCACCCCTCAATCTTCTAAATTCTAGCGAATACAAACCGAGTCTATCCAGTCTTTCTTCATATGAAAGTTCTGACATCCCAGGAACCTTCTCTGTACTCCCTCTATGGCAAGAATGTTTTTGGGCATTGGGCATTGTGACACCATACGATGGAACGTTCACCAGGGGCTGGGGCTGGTGCAAAAGCATATGTAAATTGATCCATTCCGATTGCTCATCTGCGAGCATTGGGCATTGTGACATCACACGATGGAACAAATCAAAATGCGGAAAGGCAGCCGGACGGACGGACGGCGGCAGGCACAGAGTTTTATATAATAACTTGACCAAGGGCAGACCGTGGGTCTGCTCCCCCACCGCAGCCGTTCCCTACCCGTAGCCCCCACAACAGAGACATGGTCCTCCAACTCAAGCTGCTCAGGAATGAGCAGTGCGGCTGGTTTTAAATGGCATCTTTGAGGCGAGATGCGGGCACCAGCAGCCATTATGCTCGCTGGCCAGCAGGAGGCGACAAAATGAGTGAGTGGGGGGGGGGGGGAAAAGGATTTAATGAAAAATGCGGACATAAACATAACGAAATCTAATGAGGAGTGGATAGTTGGAATGAAAAGTGAAATGTCTACCGAAATGGCTGCTTCTATGGGTGAGAAGCCAGTTTATTTTTGAAATATTGGGGGGTGGGGGAGAAGGATTTGATTAAAAACGTGTACTTAAACACGACGAAATGTAATGAGGAGCGGATACTTAGAAAGAAAAGTGAAATCTCTACCGAAATGGAAAAGATCTCGGCGATTGTGCGTCTGGATTAGGCGTGGCAAGGAATCAAAGGAAGAAATGCAGCCGGTAGCCGTACATGTAAATGGATCCATTCCGATTGGACATCTGCGAGCATTGGGCATTGTGATTGGACATCTGCGAGCATTGGGCATTGTGACATCACACGGTGGAACAAATCAAAAGGCAGAAAGGCAGCCGCACGGCAGGCAGGAGCCACAGAGTTTTATATAATAACTAGACCAAGTGCAGACCCGTTGGGTCTGTTTCCCCAACAGCGTTTGCGGGGGGGGGGGGGGGGGGGGGGGGGGGGGGGGGGGGGGGGGGGGGGGGGGGGGGGGGGGGAAGAGGGGAGGAGGGAGGAGGAGGAAAAGGGGATAGATTTGGGAGGGAAAGGAGAGCGCGGGAGGGGGGGGGTGAGAGATGGGGAGAGATATGTGGGGGAGGGGGGGGATGGGAGAGGAGGGAGGGATGGTGAGAGGTGTGGGGGGAAAGAGGGGGAAGAGTCGGGAGGGAGAGTGGAGGGGAAGGGGGAGAGAGAAGTGGAAGAGTGGGGAGGGAGGTGGAGAGGGGTAGCGGGAGTGATGGATGAGAGGGACAGAGGGATAGGGGGAAGGGGGGGGGGGGGAGAGAGGGAAGGGGGTGGGGGGTAGACAGGGAAGGGGGGGGTGGGGGAGAGAGGGATGGGAGAGGAGAGGGGTGAGGAGAGGGGGGGAGAGAGTGGGAGAGGTGAAAGAGTGGGAGAGAAGTGAAAGTGTGGGAGGGAGGGGGGGAGGGGGTAGAGGGGTAGCGGGAGTGGTAGAAGAGGGACGGGGGAGTGGTGGAAGAGGGACAGAGGGGGTAGGGGATGGGGGGGGGAGAGAGGGGAAGAGAGAGGGGTGGGGGTGGGGGAGAGGCGTGGGGTAAGGGGATAGAAGTGGAAGAGTGGGGAGGGAGGGGTAGGGGGAGTGGTGAAAGAGGGACAGAGGGGTAGGGGGAAGGGGGGTGGCGGTAGCGGAGGGAAGGGGGGGGGGGGGGGGGAGAGAGAGATGGGTGGGAGAGGGAGAGGGGTGGGGAGAGGGAAACATAGAAATTAAGTGCAGGAGTAGGCCATTCGGACCTTTGAGCCTGCACCACCATTCAATATGATCATGGCTGATCATCCAGCTCAGTATCCTGTACCTGCCTTCTCTCCATACCCCCTGATCCCTTTAGCCACACGGGCCACATCTAACTCCCTCTTAAATATAGCCAATGAACTGGAGGAGAGAGGGAAGGGGGTGGGGTAGAGAGGGAAGGGGGGTGGGGGAGAGAGGGATGGGTGGGAGAGGGAGAGGGGTGAGGAGAGGAGAGGGAAACAGAGAAACATAGAAATTAAGAGCAGGAGTAGGCCATTCGGCCCATCTAGCATGCAACACCATTCAATATGATCATGGCTGATCATCCAGCTCAGTATCCTGTACCTGCCTTCTCTCCATACCCCCTGATCCCTTTAGCCACAAGGGCCACATCTAACTCCCTCTTAAATATAGCCAATGAACTGGCCTCAACTACCCTCTGTGGCAGAGAGTTCCAGAGACTCACCACTATCTGTGTGAAAAATGTTTTCCTCATCTCGGAATGAGTTAGTGAAGAATTTGCATAATCGCTGAGCGTTCTCTATGGCAACAATGTATTTGAACATTGGGCATTGTGACATCACACAATGGAACGTTCACCGGGGCTGTGGCTCCTGCAAAGGCATATGTAAATGAATCCATTTCGATTGGCCATCTCTGAGCATTGGGCATTGTGACATCACACGATGGAACATTCACCAGGGGGCTGGGGCTGCTTCTATGGGTTAGAAGCCAGTTTATTTTTGAAATATTGAGGTGGTGGGGGGGGGGGGGGGGGGGGGGGGAAGGATTTGATTAAAAAAGTGTACTTAAACACGACAAAATGTAATGAGGAGCGGATACTTAGAAAGAAAAGCGAAATCTCTACCGAAATGGAAAAGACGTCGGCGATTCTGCGTCAGGTTTCGGAGTTGTGGAGAATCAAAGGAAGAAACGCGGCCGGAAGCCGTACATGCAAATGGATCCATTCCGATTGGACGTCCGCGAGCGTCGGGCGTCGCGATTGGACGTCCGCGAGCATCGGGCATTGTGACATCGCACGGCGGGAACGAATCGAAAGGCAGGAAGGGATCCGTACTGCAGGCGGTCGGATGGGGCCAGAGTTTTAAAAGTATACTAGACCAAGTGCAGACCCGTTGGGTCTGCTCCCCCAAAGCGAAATCTCTACCGAAATGGAAAATATCTCGGAGATTGAGCGTCTGGATTGGGCGTGGCAATGAATCAAAGGAAGAAATGCAGCCGGCAGCCGTACATGCAAATGAATCCATTCCGATTGGACATCTGCGAGCATCGGCCATTCCGATTGGACATCTGCGAGTATCGGGCACGAATCGAAAGGCAGGAAGGGCGCCGGTCGGCAGTCGGTCGGATGGGGCCAGAGTTTTAAATATATACTAGACCAAGGGCAGACCCGTTGGGTGTTTCCCCAACAGCGTTTGCGGGGGGGGGGGGGGTGGGGGGAGGGGGGCGTGAGGTGTGAAGAGGAGAGGGAGGAGGAGGAAACGGGATAGATTTGGGAGGGAAAGGAGAGCGCGGTAGGGGGTGAGAGATGAGAGATGGGGAGAGAGATGTGGGGGAGGGGGGATGGGGAGGAGGGAGGGATGGGGAGAGGTGTGGGGGGAAAGAGTCCGGAGGGAGAGTGGAGGGGAAGGGGGAGAGAGAAGTGGAAGAGTGGGGGAGGGAGGTGGAGAGGGGTAGCGGGAGTGATGGAAGAGGGACAGAGGGATAGGGGGAAGGGGGTGGGGGGGAGAGGGATGGGAGAGGGGTGAGGAGAGAGTGGGAGAGAAGTGGAAGAGTGGGGAGGGAGGGCGGGGTAGAGGGGTAGCGGGAGTGGTGGTAGAGAGGGACGGGGAGTGGTGGAAGAGGGACAGAGGGGTAGGGGAGGGGGTGGGGGAGAGAGAGGGGAAGAGAGATGGTGGGGGGTGGGAGAGGCGTGAGATAAGGGGATAGAAGTGGAAGAGTGGGGAGGGATGGGTAAGGGGAGTGGTGAAAGAGGGACAGATGGGTAGGGGGAAGGGGGTGGTGGTAGAGAGGGAAGGGGGTGGTGGTAGAGAGGGAAGGGGGTGGGGGAGAGACACCCCGATTGGACATCTGCGAGTATCGGGCACGAATCGAAAGGCAGGAAGGGCGCCGGTCGGCAGTCGGTCGGATGGCCCCAGAGTTTTAAATGTATACTAGACCAAGTGCAGACCCGTTGGGTCTGCTCCCCCAATGGTGCGATTCCCCCAACCCAATATTCCACCATGCACCCGTCTCCTCCAATGGAACTGAAGCCGTTGCCAAATGTAAGTTTCCAGCACTCCCCTGCCTCCCTCAATTGCACCTCCCCTGCCTGCTGCAGCAGTGAAAAGTTCAGTGTTCCTGTCTTGCAACTTTGTTTCGAAGTGTGTTGGAAGCTGATAGGAAGGAGCAGCCGTCAACGAATCAAAAGGCAGGAAGGGATCCGTACTGCAGGCGGACGGATGGGTTTGAGTTTTATATATTAACTAGACCAAGTGCAGACCCGTTGGGTCTGCTCCCCCAATGGTGTGATTCCCCCAACCCAATATTCCACCATGCACCCGTCTCCTCCAATGGAACTGAAGCCGTTGCCAAATGTAAGTTTCCAGCACTCCCCTGCCTCCCTCAATTGCACCTCCCCTGCCTGCTGCAGCAGTGAAAAGTTCAGTGTTCCTGTCTTGCAACTTTGTTTCAAAGTGTGTTGGAAGCTGATAGGAAGGAGCAGCCGTCAACGAATCAAAAGGCAGGAAGGGATCCGTACTGCAGGTGGACGGATTTGAGTTTTATATATTAATAGATAGATAGATAGATAGATTATATATAACTAAAGTCATATTAACAAGTGTGCGTGTATACAAATATATACACACACACCCACACACATATATATACACATACATATATATATGGTATAATAATATGGTTTAATTAGACCACAGCACGGAGTTTTTGCCTCACATCACAAGCCTTACATCTACAATAGAGTAATACGAGCATTGATCACTAGATGGCGCTTACTTTTTGATCTAATTTTCTAATTAGCTTAATTAATTAGCATGCAACTTTTGGCACTGACGAGTTATGAATTCCTTCTCAATTATATTTTATCTAAATCTGTGCCAAATTTTAAGTGGTTACTAGACATGGGTCACGAAAGATAAATTCTAGACACATTTTCGATGCTCGGCCCACAATTAGCTTTCTAATCAGAAATGCCACTAATTCTAATAGTTGCTCAGGCTCCAGGAAGTATCCAAATTTTAAGTAGTCAGAACCACAATGCTGTGTGGCAGTTTAAGACTTGTGCATTCACACATTTGTGTAAGGAAGTCCTCAAAAACATTTGCGTTAGAAAAGGTAAATGGTGGAAGTTTCACATGAAGCCTTTGCACCAATGTCTTTAATAAGGGGTATGAAACAAACCCCTTTCAACCCTGAGTTTCAGCTGCTGTCATTTTAATTCCCCATGCCACTATCAAATAGAAATGCAATAAAAGTATGAGAAATAGTACCTCGATTTTTAGCTAAGTACATTCCAGCCCAAATTCAACAATGCAAGTAATTTTACATTTCCAGTTATGTTTAATTTCTCACCAGATAAATGTGAAATACTGTCCATTTCTCTTCACAAGCATGGCATATCCTGCTATTTACAACATTTTCTCTCTTCCCATGTTTCACTTTCTATTTTGTCTCATTTCCTTTCAAGCTATGGATGAAAAATTGCTCAGAAAAATGTTGATTGAACCAAGCATGAAGAATGATTTTTGTTTCTAATAACAAACCCCTATCAATCTCCACTTTAAAATAAACCTGTGTAAATAATTTCCATATGCAACGTTAATAAAGATGTCACAAAATCAAAATAACCTGTCTGTCTGATAAAGCTAAGGTTCTTAAACTCCTATGTAAGAACGGGTAGGATGAATAACATATAATAACAAGTCATAGTAAAGGAGGGAGAATGAAAATCTGTGGATAGGTGACAGAACAACAGCAACAAGACCACAGAGGTGATCTTCAGAAGGGTTAGCCAAGGATCCCCAAGCCCATCTTCATCGACGGGACAGCACTGCAGAGAGTCAACAGCTTCAGGTTCCTGGGCATGCATCTCTCTAAAGATCTATCCTGGGCCAAGCACATTGATACAATCAGAAAGAAAGCTCAGTAATGCCTGGTCAGCCTTAGAAGATTGATAGGCTATTCAGTACGTCGACAAATACTCTCTTGAACTTCTACAGGTGTACGATGGAGGACGTATTGACTTGGTTCAGCAACTTACACACCAAGGAAGGAGATTACAGAGAGTGGTAGACACTACCACAGGAACTGACCTCTCTACCAAAGGGATCCATACGATGTGCTGGCTCAAAACAATGTCATCAAAGACCCATACTAGCGAGGCAACATTCTCATTTCACAACCATCATCAAAAAGTGCAGAAGCCAGACCATCAGGTTCAATAACAGTTTCTTCGTAACAGACGACAGATATTTAAGCAGCGGGGGATCCAGGACAAAAATGTATAACTGGTGTTTTAATGAAATTTGTTACTCTTTTGTGGCCAAATCAGTTCCTGACCCCTTCCCCCTGCCCACCTCCACCCCCCATTATGCTTTAACATGTCAGCTCAGTGATGACAGTTTTGCTGCACATCCCAAATAATTGCACATTTTACCTGAGCAAAACAGCCATGCTAATAAACAGAATCAACTGCATTACCTATACAATCAAATGGTATTTGTGAGAATTGCTTCAGAAGTTCACAAATACATTAATGAACTGAACTGCCTTTACCACTGATGTGTCCAAGCTAGTCGCATTGAAATGTACAAGATTCAGCATATCTCCAGGCCATATTTAGAATTTAAATGTATAGCTGTGTCAAATTATATATATCAACTTAATTTTCATCCATTATAATTACAATGTTCCTATATCTTTCATCAATTTATACTTATAATGCAGGCAGTATTTGGCCCATCCCAGTTCAGCAATCAAATTTGTCCCCAAGAAGGGTCTCCACCAGAAACGTCACCCATTCCATCTCTCCAGAGATGCTGCCTGTCCCGCCGAGTTACTCCAGCATTTTGTGCCTATCTTCGATTAAACCAGCATCTGCAGTTCTTTCATACACATTTTGTCCCTATCCTTCTCCCCCCCCTGACACAAAAAAACCCGAACCTGGTGGCGCAGTGGTAGTTGCTACCTTACAGCGCCGGAGACCCGGGTTCGATCCCAACTATGGGTGCTGTCAGTACAGAGTTGGTACCTTCTCCCCGTGACCGCGTGGGTTTTCACCGAGATCTTTGATTTCCTCCCACACCCCAAAGACGTACAGGTATGTAGGTTAATTGGCTTGATGTTGGGTAAATTGTCTCTAGTCTGTGTTGGATAGTGGTCATGTGCAGGGATGGCTGGAAGGTGTGGACTCAGTGGGCCGAAGTGCCTGTCTCCACGCTGTATCTCTAAACTAAACTAAAACCAAAGATAATCCAAAAAATAAAGTTCTCCGTGCCCCTGGATTCTCCTGAAAAATAGAGTCCCTAATCCTTTCTCCAATACTCCAAGTAATGTCTAATTTGAACTCAAGACTGGAATCTGAAGCAAAAAAGAACTCAGTCAGGGTGGAGTAATGGATTTGTTTAAATTTCAGGTCAAGACCTTGCATCAGGATTAGTCCAGAGGGAGTGTCTCAAACTGAAATATTGATTATTCATTCCTCCATTTGCTCCACCTCCCCCACCCGGTTCCTCTCCGCCCACTCTCCCGGCTGTTCAAATCTCAATTCCCCAGCAACTTGTTTTTCCACTCTGGATCTTCACTTTAACAACTTTAATATAATTTGACTCCACATTACATAATTAGATATTAGAAGAGATTACCGAAAGGTTGGCTGGTCAGAGGTGGGTCTTAAAGAGGAAAGAGATCAAGAAAGCAAATTCTATAAATGCCTTACAACTGATCACAGACGGGAAAGTAATTAATAGTGAAGTGAAGTGATTAAAACTGGGTGTTGGTAACAGAAAGAGTGTTTGTGCATTATAGGGGTTGAATTTGGTACATACGCTTTTCCTTTTGCTTTATGTGTTGTACTTGAGTTTGGCTTGATTGTATCTATGTATAGTATCTAATTTATTTGGATAGCATGCAAAACAAAGCTTTCCACTGTTCCTCAATGCGCGTGACAATAAACCTAAACATAATCAAAAAGGGATCACTGGAAGACATACAATGAAATCAGCAGTAGGACCCTGAAGACTGCTCTTTTAAATGATCAACATCGTGGATGAACAAATTATATCCTCATTATGCATTCCTGTTTACCCCGTGACAATTTTCACTTCCTTATGTTCAAAAGTATTAAGACACTTCTTCCACCACATTTGGTTCCAAAGAATCAAAACGTTCAGAAACACAATTTCTCTCAGATAGACAACCACTTGTTTTTAAATATAGTCGAGAATTTCCAACAAGAGGAATCATATACACCACATTAAGACCTCTTAGCCGTCCCATCTTATTTCATAAAACATTCTTCCCAATCCAGGTATCATTCTAGTTAATCTCTTGTGATGCCCTACGTTGCCGAAACATAATCTCCCTACCTCTGTATTCAATCCCCGTTACAAAAAACCTTATTCTCCATCTTGTAACAGCACTCTAGCGTTTTGTGATACATACGCGAGGAAATCGGATCCTTCTGCAATTACTCACTGATTAGAAAATATGCTTTTGTGGCACGACGATAAGCCCGAAATGAAGGCGAGGAGCCAGGTGTTTCGGGAGGTATTTTATTCGCTGTTGTTCTCTTGTCCAGTCAGGTCTGCAAGAGAACAATCGCGCCTATACCCCTGCCCTTTATACCTGTAGCTAAGGGCTGCCCACAGTTCATTCCCGTGCCAATGGGTTCGATAGAGGAATAGCCCGACCCTTGGGAGCCGCCACAGGACCCCCCCCCCCAGAACAGGAGGCACGAAACGCACCGGCGGGCATACAACCAGACCGGACCACGTACGGAAGTCGTCCGACAGAGGCGCAGGAGAGCCGCGAAGGAGGAGCAACCTCGCGGCCGAGGCTGAGCCACCAGCACCGGCTGGTCAATGTCCAAATGTGCCGGCTTTAACCAGTCAATCGACATGGCCTCTGGCCGGCCCCCCATGTCCAACACAAAGGTTGTCTGTCCGTTCTCCAGCACTCGGAATGGGCCAACATTCGGCCTCTGGAGTGGCGTCCGGTGGGCATTGTGGCGCAGGAAAACATTGGGGCAGTGCCGGAGGGCGGATGGCACATGCGGGCGGAATGTCCCAGGGTGGGACGTCGGCACGAGCATGTAGTCCGGGCCAGAGAGTCGCGCCTTCAGCGCTGCTTTGAGCTGCCGGTGGAACCTCTCCACCAGGCCATTTGCCTGCGGGTGATAGGCCATGGTGTGGTGCAGCCGCACACCCAACAGGTGAGCCATGGCCGACCACAGCTCGGAAGTGAACTGTGGCCCCTGGTCCGAGGAAATGTCCACCGGCACCCCAAAGCGAGCGATCCAGTGCGCGGACCTCGCCGGAGCGCATGTAGCTGTCGAGGTATCGGCCAGTGATATGTCCTCCAGCCACCGCGTGAAGCAGCTCACCACCGTGAGGAGGAGGGTGATGCACCGGGACGGCGGGAGAGGCCCCACAATGTCCACGTGGATGTGGTCGAACCGCCGGCGAAGTAGACCGAATTCCTGGAGGGGCGCCCGGACGTGGCGCTGGATTTTTGCCATCTGGCACGGAATGCAGGTGCGGGCCCAGTGGCCAACCTGCTTGCGCAGACCATGCCACATGAACCGAGCAAAATAGGAATCCAAGGACGACAGGGGGCGTGCAATCGGGTCATCCAGACGCAGCGCAATTGGCTCCATCGTGGCGGTGTGGATCAAGCGCTGCCGTCTGACGTCCACGAGGAGGGAGTGATCCCGGAGGAAGTCGGCACCGAGCAACGGCTGGGAGACATTGGCGATGGTAAACCTCCACGAGAAATGACAGGAGCCAAAAACGATCTGGACCGTGCAAACCCCATACGTATGGAAGGGGCTGCCATTAGCCGCGGTGAGGACGGGCCCCCGCTTAGCAGAACGAATGTCCTCCAGCGAAGGGGGCAAGACGTTCAGCTCCACCCCGGTATCCACGAGGAAGCGACCCCTGGAGTGCCGATCCCAGGCGTAGAGGCGGTGAATCTGGCCGGCTGCCGCGGGGACTATTGGCAACCGGTCCCGGCAATTCCTGGGGAACCTGCATGGCTGGTGGCATTGTCGTGCTGCAGCACCCCAGCGCTGGTGGCGCTTGGAGCCTGTTGATGCGGGACTGCAGGTGCGGTACCCGCCACGGCTGCGGGGGGGGGGGGGGGGGGGCGATCGTACAGGTCTCCGGGGCGCAACTGTCACTCCCTCCACAGTTCCACCGTCCAACCAGAGGAAATTGGGCGCTCCCGGAGTGACGGCCAGCGCGCTGACGTCATCCCGGCGCGCCATCCACAGCTGGTCAGCGTGCCTGCTGAGGGCCCTGGTGTCAACCAATGAGGCGTCGGTGAGCTGCAGGCGGATGTCAGCCGGCAGCAGATGCAGGTAAGTGTATTAAAAAATTAGGCACTGCGTGTGCCCATCCAGGAGCTCGACCATCTCGTTAAGGAGGCTTGATGGCCTCCGGTCGCCTAGGCCCTCCATATGAAGGAACCTGGCAGCCCATAAATCTGGAGCAGGAGCTCCTTAGTTGGTAACAGGATACTGAGTTGGATGATCAGCCATGATCATTTTGAATGGCGGTGCAGGCTCGAGGGGCCAAATGGCCTACTCCTGCACCTATTTTCTATGTTTCTATGTTTAATGCCGTGGTATTTCTCGGTGGCCAGGGGGTCTGCGAGAAACTCAGTGATTTCTCCGGCCGTGTCCTGGTCGCGGGCCCCTACCAGGAAGAAATAGCGGGTGTCATCCACCGTAATGCCCCGCAGCTGAAATTGGGCCTCCGCCTGCTGAAACCAGACGCGAGGCCAGGCAGTCCAGAACGTAGGTAATTTGACGGAGACCGCGTCGAGGGACAGGGTCTTTTGACTCCTTCATGACACCAATGGAGCGTCGGGGTTTTTTGTGGTGCGGCGATAAGCCCGAAATGAAGGCAAGGAGCCAGGTGTTTCGGGTGTTATTTTATTCGCTGTTGTTCTCTTGTCCAGTCGGGTTTGCAAGAGAACATTCGCACCTAAACCCCTGCCCTTTATCCCTGTAACTAAGGGCCGCCCCCAGACTAGTTCATTCCCCGTGCCGAGGGCTTCGATAGAGGAATAGCCCGGCCCTTGGGAGCCGCCGCACTTTTTCAATTTTTCCTGCTGCTGATAACAATGACAGGAACTTTCAAAATTCAGGCATTGTTTTGACAGAAGTCACTAATGACAAGAATGGGAGAGACTACCTTTATAACAGACAAGGTGACCGATTCGCTGAATACTAGCGCTCTGCCCACCAAGGACTGATGGTTATTATACATTTTCATTCTCCTTCCTCTCTTTGGTCTGCATTGCCCGAGTGAGGTCACACACAAACTGGAAGAAAAGTACTTCATATTGTGCTTTCAAGTAATAAACCCTCATCCCTTCTCTCCCCCCACTGTGCATATACCTTTCTCACTACTTTCCATCACCTTGCATTCATATTGCCCATCCCAGCGCCATGAATTTATTTTTTACTCATGGTGGGGAATCAGAAACTGAATTATGAAGAGTGGATATTTGGCTGTTTTTAAGTTGGTTGCAAGGTGCCAAACATGATCTTGAATAAAATAATTAAGCAATTCTATATTGGAGAAATGTATATTATACCATAAATTGAACCAAATACTATTCCAGGGTAATGCAGGCTTTAGATTTGAGGCACAGCACCTTCGTGAGCCATACTCTATCAAAAGAGACAACTTGAGGATAATGGTAAAAAATTGTTCCAGTTCTGCAAAATTAAAAATGCTACAAATATTTGACACTCAAAACTAAGATGCTGTTTTAATCTTGCAGTCATTCACCCTCGATTCATACCAACTGATCGAATAATGACTGCATGAAAATGATTTGACAACCTTTCATTATTACTTATTTAAAATAAATGAATAGCATAAAATTGAACAAAGGGAGAAACATGAAAGCTATTTCCATTTGTTGCAGCCAAACCTCAAGTAATTAAAACCAAAAATTGCCCACACTAGAAACCTGAAATAAATACTGAAAATGCTGGAAACACCCAGAATGACTTGCTCAGCATTTCTGGTTTTAATTGCAATAGTTATTGGCCAATTCAATGATTTTGAAAGAGGTTTATCTAATTCAAATGATAATTTTAGAATTCAACTCAATGTTAATCAGGAAAGTTTGAAGAAAATAATCAATATGATTAATTTATGCTAAGGTGTCGTTTCAACATATAGAAGGAAATAATGTGACGGACAAGTCGTCCAGAAAAAGTAGTGCGATATCTTTAATTTGTTTGTTTAAGGAGACTATGGTAAATTCTATTTTTTGGAAAGCTTTGCAAACTGCTATACAGGCACACCATTATATGATTAGCATTGCAAGAGTTTTTAAATCTAGGTATAGAACATTTGGGTGGAATTATTCACTGAAATGACCGTGAATAAATAAACTTTGCAAAAGAACTAAGATTACCATAATATGATCATCTCCACTATTTGGGAAGACAACTGGGTGTAAGATATGTATACCCACATAGTAGACAATCTCAACACGAGCTTAAACATGCAACATTAGAAAAGTTGGTGGAGATTTCCTCGATAAATATTGGGTGCCACAGGTACACAAAATTGCTGGAGAAACTCAGCGAGTCCTCCTCTCTCCGGAGACAGTTTCATTACTCCACTGCCACAATTGTCTGTCTGGTGTCCTCAATTTCCTTCTATGTATAGAGAAACATACAATTGCTGAATGGACAACAGAACATATGAAACATCTACAGCCTTCCTTTTTAAATACTGGTACGACCAAAAATAATTTACATACATGATGTGTAAATATACAATTTGTCACACCTATTTCCTTTATATAATTTCGTACGTATAAAAGTCACGGTGTCGTGGATAATTAAGAGGAAGTACGGGAGTAGATTCCCAATAAAACCGAAACTGAAATAAATTGTTATTTTCCAATCTTTCCGTTCTAATTATTTCCGTCCACCAGTGCATGTGACATTTTTAAATGTC
Source organism: Leucoraja erinaceus (assembly GCF_028641065.1). Classification (NCBI taxonomy): domain Eukaryota; kingdom Metazoa; phylum Chordata; class Chondrichthyes; order Rajiformes; family Rajidae; genus Leucoraja; species Leucoraja erinaceus. Next base: position 42,352,552 of record NC_073377.1, read on the forward strand.
AGGCGTCAAGAGCAGCGAAATATTAGATATATGACCGGGCAAACACCGGCATGGGATTTGAAAAATGTGTGTGTGTTTTTTTTAAATCATTTAGAGTCCACTGATCACGATCCCTGCGATATGTCGAGCAGCGATCGAGGAAACACCTCGAGGCCCCGGGAACTAGGCCCTGACAAAAAAACCCTCGTCATCCCGGTGGATGCGGCCCGACGTGACCGCCTCCCCCCTGCCTCCCTCAGTGCCGGCGCTCCGGGCACGGGGAAACGGGCGGGCGGGTGGCCGGGCCCAGCGGAGCGCAGAGTGGGCGGCGCTGGCACCTAGGCCCGAATGACACAGTGAAATTGGACGGCCCGGCCTCTCTCTCAACACTGCAGTGTACGAGCCTGAGGCCTACCGGCCTTGAACGACAGGAGGAGGGGGGTGGGGAACAAACATCGCCTCCCCGACACATCCACCCGACCCCGGTGCACACTCACTCTACTGCCGATGCCATGGCCGATCAGCCTTCCTCCTCGACGTGCGCGCTGGGTTTAGTGACCGTGCGGCGGACGTGATTCGGCCCCGTGTTCCGGCTGCTCTGCTGCTGCTGCTGCCCCGTCACTCGCTGCTCACACTGAACCTGCGCGCCCCTCCCCCACCCACAGCGCCCGGCACCCGGCGCGTCACACAGCCGGCCTGCCCAATCCAGAACCTTCCTCCGGCCGCTCGCGTCATCCACGTCGAGGCCCCGCCCTCGCCCGGCTGCGTCCCTGCGTCACCCCATCCCTTCCCGCCGGCTCACGCGGCTGCGTCCCTGCGTTCACGGCCTCGCCCGGCTGCGTCACTCCGTACCCGCCCGGCACACGAGGCTGCGTCACTGCTATAGGATCTTTGGTTCACACGGCTACGTCCCTGCGTCACTCCGTCCCCGCCCTCCTCGCCTGGCTGCGTACGTCCCTGCGTCACTCCGTCCCCGTCCTCGCCTGGCTGCGTCCGCGCGACGGGTCCCAGTTAGTCCGGAAAGAACCAAATGTTGTCTTTTGTGCAGACTCATGCAACCATGCATGTTCCCCGAAGACCGTTAAAATATTCATATTTGGCAAGTCCAACTAACTGTAGCTCATCAAAATGGTTTTAATTTAATCAAATCTAAAACCAAATTTACCAGTGGTCGTTAAATACACGAAATACAGGGGTGCCAGAAGACTGGAGAGTGGCAAAATGCTATGCCTCTATTCAGGAAGAGCTGCAGGGGAAATGCTGGGAAATGTAGGCCAGTGAGTTTAACATCTGCAGTTTGAAAGTTACGAGACAGTATTCTGAGGGGTAGGATATACAGGCATAGATGGACAAGGCTGATTAGGGATAGTCAGCATGGTTTTGTACGTGGGAGGTCATGTCTCACAAATCTGATTTGAGTTTTTTGCAGATGCGACCAAAAAGGTTGACAAGGGCAGAGCTGTAGACTTCAGCAAAGCATTCGACAAGGTTCCACATGGTAGGCTGCTCTGGAAGGTTAGATCGTATGGGATCCAAGGAGAGTTTGCTGAATGGATTGAAAATTGGCTCCATGGAAGGGTGATGGTGGAAGGTTACTTCTCAGACTGGAGGGCTGTGACTAGTGGTGTGCCTCAGGATTTGGTGCGAGGCCCGTTACTGTTTGTAATCTACATCAATGATTTGAGGCTAGGGAGGCTATTTGGGTGGAACTGAGAAATGGGAAAGGGGTAGAAACACTTATAGGGGTGTACTGGGGAGCGAGAATTGGAAGAAAATCTACAGATCAAGATAGTGATTGTGGATGAGGGAAACACATTCTGTAAATGGGCATGGTACAAAATTGTGCAGGATAGTTTTTTTGCAGAAACATAGAAGTACATTTCGGGGCAGTTGGACCTCAATGGGGTCCGAAATGACAATTAAAGTGATCTCCATTAGACTCTCTGGAGAGGGACAGAACTGATTGAGATTTTTGACAAAAGGCTAACTGGAGATGCGAAAGGATTTTTGGGACAGATAAAGATGTGGAAGATGGAGTAGTCAAAAATTGAATCAGTCCCTGTTCGGTTGAGGATCTTGATCCTCAGGGAAATTGGACACTTGGTTTGGAAAAAGAGAGAGATCTACAATACATTGCTGAGGAGTATAAAGAATGTAAAAAGAATAAAAAAAAAAAGCTAAAAGATTTGCTTTGAGTATGACAGTAAATCATTTCTAGAATTACAGCAAAAGGATAACCCATTCGAGCAGCTATCTGCACCAAAAGAGATCAATGTATTTTCTCATTCCGGAGAAGGATATTGAATTATGTGAGGTAAGGGAAACCCGCAAAGAAGAGGAAGTACTGACATTTTGAGAAATATTAACTTAAGTCTCCAGGTCGGACAGGACCCTAGGATATTGGACAAAATTTACAGAAATATTTCTGTATACCGGGAATAGCCAATGGAATTTTTATACAGAGAAATGTGTTGCATTTTGGGATGTCTAACATGGGCAGGACCTACACAGTGAAAGGTCGGGCTCTGGGGAGTGGTGTAGATCAGTGGAAGGTCATCTAACAGTAAGAGGTTACTTGGGAAATTGATGAGGGTAAAGCATGGATCCATTAAAGGCCTTTGAGTCCTCACAGGTTGGTTAAGGAGGTTCAATAGATAGGATGATGGATTCAAAAATGGCCATTGGCAGGTGGGAGGCCATTGGGGCCACAGGGATCTATTGAGTACATCATGATGGGGGTATTGGATTAGTATATGAGATGTTAAGTGATGGTCAAGTTAGATAAAGTCTACAGAGAGATTTATAAAGACAAAGATGGCGAGGGCAGGACAAATCGGACGTATTGTATTCAATTGTGGGTACCATAAGTGGAATCTCATATAGGAAAGAAAGCTTTTGGTGTGCTGGCCTTTATGTCAGAGCATGTCAAGCTGGAAAGGGTGTACAGAGAAGATTTAGACGGATATGATACTAGAATGTTGCCTGGGTTTCAGCATATAAAGAAAAGGTCATGGGAGGCAAAGGTAGATAGAGGTATTTAAAATGTAGGGATACACAGTTTGACTGGATAAGCCCAGAGAGTAGGAAGAACAAACAAGGGGACCAGAGGATATAGGGACAGAAGTTTAGGTGACAGGGGGGAAAAGATTTAAAAGGAATCTCTTCCAGGGGTGGTGTAATCTTTTTTATCACAAAAATAAATTGGTGGGACGGGGAGTATGGAAACAATGGAACTGCCAAAAGAGGTCGTTGAGGCTGGGACTATCCCAACATTTAAGAAACAGTCAGGCAGGTACATGGATAGGACAGGTTTGATTCTCAAGAGGGATTTAAAAAAAAAAATGTTGGAGATACAGCAAGAAACAGGCCCTTCGGCCCCGTCCGCACCGCCAGATACCCGGAATTAACACTTTAGGGACAATTTACACTGTAGATAGGACGATCAAAAAGGCCATTGGCATTGGGGTTGGCATCAGGTGTATAGAAGTTTGTGTCAAGTTGGGGCGAGGCGAAGGTATTCAGTTCCTTTTTCCACACAATATCACTCTGTTTACTATGTTACCAAGGGGACCAGGTTTAGGGTCTCAGCTATAAAAAGATGGAGGTTGGGACTCCTTGGAGCGCAGAATGAGGGGGTGATAAATAGAGGTGTATAAAATCATCAGAGGAATAGATTGTGTGGTGGGTGTATGGAACAAACTGCCAGAAGAGGTAGTTGAGGCTGGGACTATCCCAACATTTAAGAAGCATTTAGACAAGTACGTGGATAGGACAGGTTTGGAAGGATATGAGCCAAATGGAGTCAGGTGAGACGAGTGTAGGTGGGACATATTGGCCGGTGTGGGCTAGTTGGGCTGAAGGGCCTGTTTCCACGCTGTAAAGGGCAACTTTTTCACACAGTGGTAGGTATTTGGAAAGAGCTACCAGAGGACGTAGTTGAGGCAGGTACCATAGCAACATTTAAAAGACATTTGGACAGGTATATGGATAAGAAAGGCTTAGAAGGATAGGGGCCAGACACAGGCAGGTGGAACTGGTTTAGATGGGGCTGCTTGGTCCACACGAGCAAGTTGGGCTGAAGGGCTTGTTTCCATGCTGTGTGGCTATATAACTCTTTGTGTCTTTAGCTGTGTCTCACTGAATTCATAGTGTAGTTTTATAGGTACAATAACTACATTTAAAGGACATTTGGACAGGTACATGGATAGGGAAGATTTAGTGGGAAATGGAGTAAATACAGGCAAATGGGACTAGCATAGATAGGAATGTAGGTTGGCATAGAAGAGTTGGGCCAAAAGATCCGTTTTAATGCTGTATGTCTCTGAAAAGTAATAGTAATAGTAATAGTGTCTTTATTGTCATTGTAACATGAACCATGTACAACGAAATTTAAAAATGTCAGCCAGTCAGTGCACCATTCAAACATTTCTAAAAGCTAACGATACATACAAGATAAAATATTAAAAGATAAACAACTAAAATAAATATCACGAAAATAGCACGCATAAACACCCAACCCTCCATCCTTCTGTCGATTTCACAGTGTACCACAGTCCCTTAGTATGTCTCGCCCCTGCGTTCCTTGGCGGCTACATTTAGTGCTTTTATAGCAGTGGGGTAAAAACTGTTTTTTAGTCTGTTCGTCCTTGTCCTTGTAGATCTGCACCGTCTGCCTGACGGCAACAGTTCAAACAGGGAGTGTCCGGGGTGGGAAATGTCCTTTATGATACTCTGGGATTTTTTGATGCAGCGGGAACTGTGTAAGTCCTCCAAGGTAAGGAGAGGGCAGCCGACAATCCTCTGGGCGTTGTCAATGGCCCTCTGGAGCGCTTTCCTCTGAGCTGCTGTGCAGCTGGTGTACCACACGCATACACAGTATGTTAGTATGCTCTCAATGGAGCACCGATAAAAGGACAGCAGCAGTCTCTGAGTGATGTTGTTCTTCCTGAGCACCCTCAGGAAGTGCAGTCTCTGCTGGACCTTTTTCAGCAGTGCAGTGGTGTTCACGCTCCACGTCAGGTCCTCCTCAATATGGATTCCCAGGAAGCGGAAATCCGCCACCCTCTCCACACAGTCCCCTCTGATAATCAATGGTACCATGTCCGTTTTATTCTTCCTAAAGTCTATTATTAATTCCTTTGTCTTTAAGGTGTTGAGGAGCAGGTTATTTTCTTCACACCACACTGTCAGCTGCTCCGCCTCATCCCGGTAGGCGTACTCGTCCCCCCCGGAGATGAGTCCCACCACCGTAGTGTAATCCGCCAATTTGACAAGGTGTTGCTGTGGTGGGCGGGGGTGCAGTCATGTGTGTAGATGGTGTAGAGCAGGGGGCTCAGTACGCAGCCCTGTGGAGAGCCGGTACTGAGGCTGAGGGCCGTGGATGTATGATGGCCCACTCTGACATTCTGGCTGCGACCCGACAGGAAGCTATTTATCCACGTACAGGTGGAGTGTGGAAGTCCCAAGTCCCCCAGTTTGTCCACCAGTTTGTGGGGAAGGATGGTAAAAGGATTAACAGATTAAACCAGTGATTCTAGGATAATGTGATTGAACAGTCATCATGAATTTATGAAAGGGAGATCATGTTTGATAAATTTAGTTTAGTTTAGTTGAAGATATAGAGCAGAAACAGACCCTTTGGCCCATCGAGTCCAACCAGACCTGCACATGAACGCTATCCTACACACTATGACTGTATGCATGTAAATAGATTTATTTATTGAAATCATATTCTATGTCACTCTTCCAGGGAGATGCTAACTGCATTTCGTTGTCTCTGTACTGTATACTGACAATGACAATTAAAGTTGAATCTGAATCTGAATCTGACACACTAGGGACAATTTACAATTATACCAAGCCAATTAACCTACAAACCTGCACATCTTTGCAGCGTGGGAGGAAACCGGAGATCCCGGAGAAAACCCACGCATGTCATGGGGAGAATAAACAAACTCCGTACAGACAAGCATCCGTAGTGAGGATCTAACCCGGGTCTCTGACGCTGTAAGGCAGCAACTCTACCACTGCGCTACTGTGCCACTCTATCTTTTGGAGTACTTTAAGACGTAGATAATAAAGTCAATGAAGGGGAGCTAATGGTGCAATGAATTTGATTTTTAGAAGACTCAACAAGGTTCTGCACAAGAGATTGTGAACATAAAATAAGGGATATTATACAAGCATCATTATAATTGTAAAAATATACAAGGTCTCAAGTTGTAGATACGAGTCTGCGACTCATGGAGTGCTACAGGAAGTGGTGCCAGGGTCCCAACTATTCATAATCTGTATTGGTAATCTGGTTGAGGGGATGAAATAAAATGTACAAGTTGACCAGTGACACACAACTACGTGGAAATGCAAGCCATATTCAGGATGAAGAGGGATGTCAGAGGATATTTAGAATGGCATGGAACCAAGCCCTTCGGCCCACAAGTCCATGCCACCATCGATCACTCATCCCCACTAGTTCCATGTTACCCCATTTCACATCCACTCCCTACATGCTCGGCATAATTTACAGAACCCAATTAACCTACAAACCCACACGTTTTTGGGTGTGGGAGGAAACTGGAGTACCTGGAGGAACCTTTATGGTCACAGCGAGAACGTGCAAACTCCACTCAGACAATACCCAAGGTTAGGATCGAACATGGGTCTCTAGTGTTGGGAGACAGTAGCTCCACTAGCTGCCTCACTGTGCCAACCTATACAAAGACAAAATATGTCTGCCGATATTACAAGAGAATTTAGAATTAACAGCAGAAAAGAATGCAATGGTATAGCTCCTCGGAGTGACCTCACCTGGAGTACTGTGTAATGTTTGTGTCTATTAATGTAAGATGGGGTGTAGCTGACACAGAGAAAATGCAACTAAAATTCATCAGATTGGTTCCAGGGATGGCAGGTTTTAAATACGAGGTAGAATAAATTAGCAATGTACTCTCTAATTCATACAGGGCTTGGCAGGCTGGTTGCAGAGCGCATGTTTCTCCTGGCTGAGGAGTCTGGCACCAGAACCAGCTGTCACGGTTTCAGAATAAGGAATGAGCTGTTTCGGATTGAGAGGGGAGACATTTTGTCCTTCAGTGTGATGAATCTTTGTAATTCTCTGCCCCAGGCAGCTGTGGAGACAGTCACCGAGTGCATTTCAGATAGAAATCAATAGATCTCTGGATCTTTAAGATGAGATAGGGTGATAGTGCAGGAAAATGACACGGTGATAGATCAGCCAAGATTTGTAGGAAGGAACTGCAGATACTGATTCATACTGAAAATAGACAAAGCCAATTTCTAAGAAGCCTTTTTCTAAGCCAAGTCTTTAGAAACTGTACAATTAGAGAGGACAATATTTGCACTGCCTTTTTTTTGGCCTTAATTGAAACCCGTTTCCCGCTAACATACATGTTTTTGTGTATCTATGTTCAATTCTTACCTAACTATTCTGGGTGTTGGAGTAAATTTCGGAACTTGAGATGATGTAGAGATACTTGACTATGTGGACACTGCAACATTCTTACTGAAACATTAACTTTGTTGGCTAAATTCCAAGCGGTGAATTGTGCATAGCCAAGTCACAAGGCCAGATGCTGAGTACCTGCAATAGCCAAAATATAGATAGGGTTGAGCCGCAATGACTAAAACAACGTGATTAAGTTGCTATGGGGCTGCTAAGGGTTAATTCACTGAGAAGTTGCTCAGGGATTGATTGGCTAGGGAGTTGCTGTGGGATTGACTGGTCCTCACCCAGTCAATTGTTTGATAAAATATATATAAACCAGCTGTAAGGATCACTCAGGGAGAAGGTGCTGACAGGCCGCAGAGTCTTGACTTTTGTCTCATGGCTCTGTTAACAAAAATGTTGCTGCTTTTCTCTCACTCAGGTGTCAGTGAATATTTTCATCAACACGGGCCATGGAAGTTGGTTTCGCCATCATCCTACATTTGTAGCTCACTACTGCACAAGGGTGGTCACTCAAACTACACAATCAAGAAGGGACTTCATCCGTGTTTCCTTCAGACCATGGGGACAAGCGGTACTGACATGGACTTTCACTTCCCAGAGGAGATACTTTGATTGTATTCATGATCATTCAGAGATCTCCCTGGTAACCTTTGGTCAGGAGCAGCTGGATGAGTCCTGGTGCATGACAACCTCAATAACGAGAACACAACAGCCCACCTCTTACACCACTAAATACTTGTTTTTTTTCTAATTACCTTATGAATTGATATCTTGATTTTTTTTGCAGAAAGTTAATGAAATGTATGTATAAATTGTTTATGTGTTTCTCCGAGTCCATGTGCCTGTGATGCTGCAGCAAGATTTTCCAATGTACCTGAACCTCAGCGTACTTGTGCATTGACAATAAACTGCACTTGAGGGTTTCTGTGCGCTCTTGTAAAATGTATATGATTCCTGAGCGCATTGCTCTTCACCAGCCTGTCAGGTCCTTCTCAAGGAACACTCTCACTTCACTCTCATCTTGCAGCACCCATTCTTTCAATTGCAATTCTCTCCTATGTCTGGAAGAATCCGACTTGTATGTTGTGTAGGAAGGAACTGCAGATGCTGGTTTACACCAAAGATAGACACAAAATGCTGCAGTAACTCAGCAGGACAGGCAGCATCTCTCGATAGAAGGAACGGGTGACGTTTCGGGTCGAGACCCTTCTTCAGACTGAGCGTGAGTGGAAAGGAAGTTACAGAGATAAGGAAGTGTAAGAGATCAAAACAGATGTAGATCTGTAGAATAGATGGAGACAAATGTAGAATAGACCATTGTTAGCTAGGAGGTGACAACAAAGCAGAGAGTAGAGACAGTGTAATCAGAGGGACAGTCAGACTGGTGGAAGAACTGGGAAGGGAGGGATGGAGAGAGAGGGAAAGCAAGGATTACTTGGTTAGAGAAGTCAATGTTCATACCTCTGGGGTGTAAGCTACCCAAGCAAAATATGAGGTGATGTTCCTCCAATTTGCGCTGGGCCACACTCTGACAATGGAGGGGGCCCAGGACAGGAAGGATCCCACCACTAACCACATCTGATAATCTCCACCCCTTTCCGCAGAGACTGTTCCCTCCACATCTTCCTGGTTAACGTCCCTTCGCACCCAAACCACCGCCGCCCCAGGTACCTTCCCCCGCAACCACAGGAGATGCAACACCTCTCCCTATACCTCCTCCCTTGACTCCATCCAAGGACCCCAAGTCTTTTCAGGTGAGGCAGAGGTTCACTTGCACCTCCTCCAACCTCATCTACTGTATCTGCTGTTCCAGGTGTGAACTCCTATATATCGGCGAGACCAAGCGCAGGCTTGACGATCCTTTCGCTGAACACCGCCGCTCAGTTCTCCTAAACCTACCTGACCACCCAGTTGCTAAATACTTTAACTCCCCCTCCCATTCCCAGACTGATCTTTCTGTCCTGGGCCTCCTCCGTTGTCAGAGTGAGGCCCAGTGCAAATCTGCATTTCCTGATCTCTTAATATTCCTTATTTCTGTAACTCCCACTCCCCGCACGTTTAGTCTGAAGAAGGAACTCATCCCGAAACGTCGCCTATTCCTTCTATTCAGAGATGCTGCCTGTCCCACAGAGTTACTCCAGCATTTTGTGTCTATTTCCGACATATATTGTGGTATAAACATTTCAGAGCTATCTTCACAATTACAGTCATAAAAACATTCACACCTACTTGGCTTAATGCCGACAGCTGCAAGAATTTCTCCTACAACCTAAGTTTCAGCACTGTGTTATACAGGGGAACTCAACAATGCATTTCTATTAACCTTGCAATCAAAGACTTGGATCATGCTGCCACATTCAAAAGCAGCATTAGGGCGACTATAGGACTGATTCATTGCCAAAATTGAATCCATCACACAATCATCACTTCCAGAGTGAAGGATGCCTCCCGATCTGGTCAATCCCTTTTCTCTCTTCCAACTTCTGAAGAAAGATGCAAGAGCTTGAAAGCCCGGCCATTCAGATGTAAGAACAACTTCCTCCCCACTACTATCAGACACCTGAACCAATCCTTTTACACCCTATTCCTGGAGGTGCTCTTAACTTTTAATTTTACCTTATTCTATTATTACGTTATTGTACTTTTTTTTGCACTACCCCAGATTGCACTACAATCTTGTATTGTTCTGCTTATTTGCACTCATTGTATTTATCATTACTCTATTTATACAGACAATCGCCGACTGACGTAATATACAACGTGTAAACTTGTACTCAGCCCCCAGTGCAGTCAAGGGATGTGGCCAGATACTGCTGTGACAATTAATACTCTGGGTGAGTTTTTTCAGGGCACGCGATGGGGATGACGATTCCTACTTACGAAAAATCTGACTTGCATAAAGGTTCATGAAAAGTAACCCTCGCGTTGTCAGGTAGTGCCTGTAATATTTACTCTGTGAACAAAGAATCTTATTGCACTGGTGAACATGACAATAAATCAAATTAAATCTGAATCAAATTCATTTATTCAGCCTCCTCTATTGATGAAAAAAATGTTTCTTTTCATAAACAACCCTTGTGTCCCTATTTCTTCAATCACCCAGCACAATATTAAGACCTGTAAATAACAAATTGAATGCCATTGACGTAATTATCCTCAAGCTCGAAATATCTAGGCCATGGATCTTTCCTTCCGTTGACGCCTTCCATTTATCTGAGGCCTTTGTTTGTAAAATTTATTTTTGAATGTTGATAACTTGTTTCAGAAATTCTATTTAAATGGGAAGAAAAATGTCAGGAAGGATTTGAGATTGATGCGAGTTGTGGAGGAAGCTGTTAAAGGTGGGGGTGGCACAAAGCCTGGGTGGCGATAGGTGGGTACAGGCCAGAGGGGGGTTTGATTGCCAAATGGGTGGAGTAAGTGACAAAGGCTAAAGGTGAAGAGTCAAAAGGGTGCAATGATAAGGAGAGAAGAGTGAAATGTGAAGCACGAGGGAGGGATAAAGGTGTAAGGGGACAGAGGGGATAAAAGTGAAAATTCTCGATTTGAAATACATCCCTACAGCTCCTCTTTCCTTTCACCCCCCCCCCCCCCCCACCAACTTACACAAATTTCTCCCATCTCCCAACACCCTTGCCACTCTGCTCCTTTCCCCATCTTCATACACTAATTATCCATCCCCGTTGCCCTTTCATCCTCCCTCTTGCCCCTTTCCAACCATATCCCGGCCTCCGGCTTTACATTTCACTCCTCCATTTCTCTCCTAATCGGATACCCTTTTTATCTCCATCCACCTTCGCCTTTGGCACTTACTCACACCACACGCCAATGAACCACTCCCCTCCCTCTCACCTGAAGCCACCTATCACTTGCCAGGCTTTGTCCAGCCCCTACCTCTTTTTTCCAACTTTCTTCCCCTCACTCCAAGCAGACTGATGGCCTTCTATCCATCCCTACCACAGATGCCGCTTGACCCACTGAGTTCCTCCAGTACTGTATTTTGCACAAGATTCCAACATCTGCAGTTTCTTGTGTTTGTATTTCTAACCTTCCCCGTTGCCCCACAATCCTTTATCGTATTACGCCGTCTACGTTTTCTTTATGCCATCTATTATGCCATCTATTTTTTCCCAAAAAACTTGTTTACTACTTGTGAATAATTAGATATATAACTTTACTTTAGATACAGCATGGAGACAGGCTCTTCGGCCACTCAGTTCACGCCCACCAGCGATCACCCCGTGCACTTACATTATGCTACACACTGGGGATAATTTACAATTTACAGAAGCTAATTAACCTACAAACCTGTACATTTTTGGACTGTGGGAGGAAACTGAAGCACCCGGAGAAAGCCCACGCGGTCACAGGGAGCGCGTACAAACTCCGTAACGACAGCGCCCGCAGTCAGGATCGAACCTGGGACACTGGCGCTGTAAGGCATCAACTCTACCGCTATGTCATTGTGCAACGCTAGGTTTTTATCTAAGTATGCTTTTGTCAAGGTGTGATGCAATCTTCATTAATATCAAAATAAAATTCTGATGCAAAAAAAAATATTTTCATTCTAAAAGACTAGACTGGACACTGACATCATCACCAGGGCAGGTCGACCCCTGCCACTGCCAGAACATTGGACTTTTAAGGCCAAGTTCAGACTCTACATTTTTAAGAACATTGAACTTTAAGGATACAAAATGGCATCAGAAACGTGGCAACTCGTGCACTGCCATGGTATAATCGACTATTACACTCATGTACTTAGGTAGGATTGTTCAAGTTCAAGTTTGTGTTTATTGTCACTTAACCAACTAAGGTACAGTGAAATTTGAGTTACCATACAGCCATACTAAGTGAAAAGCAACAATACACGCAATCACATAAAATAACATTTAACATAAACATTCACCACAGCGGGATCCACATTCCTCACTGTGATGGAAGGCAATAAAGTTTAGTCATCTTCCTCTGTTCACCCATGGTCAGGGCCTTTGAACTGTCCACACTTGCCGCTGCCGAACGTCCGATGTTCAAGCCCTCTCGTCGGGATGATCGAAACTCCGGCATTGGGATGGATCGGAACACTCCGTGGCATGGAACTCCCGAGTCTGCTTCTTCTTACCGGAGACTGCGGCTTCATGGTGTTAAAGTCCATAGGCCCCACGGTCGGAGCTCCGCTGGTGATCCTCGGCAAAGGATCTCAGCTCCCGATGTAAAAGGTATGTTAGCTTTCATTGCAAAAGGATTTGAGTATAGGAGCAGAGTGGTTCTACTGCAGTTGTACAGGGTCTTGGTGAGACCACACCTGGAGTATTGCGTACAGTTTTGGTCTCCAAATCTGAGGAAGGACATTATTGCCATAGAGGGAGTGCAGAGACGGTTCACCAGACTGATTCCTGGGATGTCAGGACTGTCTTATGAAGAAAGACTGGATAGACTTGGTTTATACTCTCTAGAATTTAGAAGATTGAGAGGGGATCTTATAGAAACTTACAAAAATTCTTAAGGGGTTGGACAGGCTAGATGCAGGAAGATTGTTCCCGATGTTAGGGAAGTCCAGGACAAGGGGTCACAGCTTAAGGATAAGGGGGAAATCCTTTAAAAACCGAGATGAGAAGAATTTTTTTTTTTCACGCAGAGAGTGGTGAATCTCTGGAACTCTCTGCCACAGAGGGTAGTTGAGGCCAGTTCATTGGCTATATTTAAGAGGGAGTTAGATGTGGCCCTTGTGGCTAAGGGGATCAGGGGGTATGGAGAGAAGGCAGGTACGGGATACTGAGTTGGATGATCAGCCATGATCATATTGAATGGCGGTGCAGGCTCGAAGGGCCGAATGGCCTACTCCTGCACCTAATTTCTATGTTTCTATGTTCTAAAAGACCCTGCCACACCATCGGTTTGAAGCTCCGGGCCGGTCTCGAGGAAAGGCTGCACCACTCCACGTTGTAGGCCACAGGGGACGGACGGAGATGTGACATGGAGAAAAATCGCATCTCCGTCGAGGTAAGTGACTGAAAAAGGTTTCCCCCGATTCCCCCCCACCACCCCGCACATAAAACACATCAAGAAACACTAAATCATACCTTTAAAACATACTTTAAATAATAAAAACAGAGAGGGGACTGACAGACTGTGGGTGAGGCAGTCACCCGATGAAAAAAAGTAAGATTTTACAGAATTATATACATGAATATCTATATTACTAAAAGTCGGACCTTGACCCTGTTGTTCTGTATATTGATTTTAGAAAAAATGCTGCCACTTACGGCTGTGACTTTTGGCTATCTTACTCAGTCCCCCTCCGCTGCGCAGGACAAGAGGATTTTTCCCACCGATGAAAAATTAAGAGTCAACACAAATGTTGAGATTCTCTCTCCTGAAGGCCACGCCCCTTCCGAAGGGACTATAAAACCCGGAAGTGTTGAGTGCCTCAGTCAGTCTCTGCAAGATGGGGGAGCGAGAGGGTCACGTCTCCCAGTCTGAGCTGTGAATAACACTGAACACATACTTCTACTAAACTGTGAGAGGTTTTACTGACCTGTCAGTGCCCTTAATGTGGTTTGAATATAGTTTGCAAATGCTAAATGCTAAATACTAAAGCTGTGTTGCCTTTGGTTTGGAAATGCTAAAACTGTGTTGCCTAATTAAAGATCTTGCCTAATTAAAGTTGCCTTGTGTGGCGTCAGCCTATACACAGACCACTTATGGTCGAACCCTCGTCAGTAGGCACGAGGGCTGGCACGTGATGTCATGGGCTAGAGGGAGTGTCCTGCTACTTAAGGTTATCTCACCTCGAGACCTTAGCAGTCAACAGGTAGCTGAGCCCGAGAGAACAACCTCGCTCAGCTACAGCAGCAATGATAATATAGTTAGCGGACCAACCTAACGTGTAGAACCTGAATACACGACTGTTTGAACCTGCCTGACGTCTGGCCTTATTCACCACGTTTGGTGCCACTGCATTGGTGACCCCCAACTGCCCAAAATGAAATTTGGATTTCTCCTGCCGCACGCAGCCTCGGGAGATCGGATGTCTGCAGTCGACTGACCAGCCCTGCTGAACTACACTGCCGCCAACCCAGCCCTGCAATAAGGTATGCCGCTACATTTGGGATGCAGCCGCTTCCCCACCAGCTGCTGCTCACCGGGGCTGAGAAACGGCGGCTTCCGCCACTTTCCTGCTCCCGACGAGGGACCTGGAGCCGGGGCCTCACAGCGGACCCGGCGTGGCAGGCCCGGCACTGGGACGAGCCTTACCCCTCCAGGCCCTGCACAACAAGACCCGGAGCACGGCACCTGCATCGGCGCGGCGTAAATAGCCGCGGGCACAATTGTTATCACCTGCCGGGGGCTCTCCACTTTGGGCTCTGACTTTGACACTGACATCGGGGGGTTTTCCAGTGCAGGGGAGCTTTACCTAACCTGCACCATGGATCACTGGACAATTTGAATATGCCACTTGCACGTGATTGCTCACTGTAATGTGTGTTGTTTCTGTTAATTTTGTTTTCACTGCATCACCACGCCAGGTTCAGCAATCAGTTTATTTATTTTATTTAGGGTTTTTTTCCCGCATTTTCTCAATTAAAGTTACCTTGCCTAATTAAAGTTGCCTCGCCTAATTAAAGTTGCCTCGCCTAATTAAAGTTGCCTTGCCTACTATATAATTAAAAGTCTAATCTTGACCACTTCCTGTTTGCGCTTTATATTGATTTTAGATGCCGCCGCTACCCCACCGGCTGCTGCTCATCGGAGCCCGAGAAGCCGCGGCTGCCGCCACTCTCCTGCTCCCGGCCAACGGACCAGGCCCATGCATTCAAAAGAGTTATTAGTGCCTTGTGTGACGAGCGCCTCTCTCCTGTCAATCACGCCATGCAGCCCACCACCTTTGTGATGGGAGGTTGTACTATAAAACCAGAAGTGTGGGCGTGGCTCAGTCTCTGCAAGATGGAGGAGGGCGAGGTCACGACTTGCTGTCATTAGTGGCCTTGCACCCTACTTGAAATGGTATGAAACTGCGCTTGAATTTGATGGCCTTGCACCCTGCTTGAAGTGGTACGAAACTGCACTTGAATTTGGTGGCCTTGCACCCTACATGAAATGAATTTCGGCTGTGAGTCAACTGCAGCCCACCACCTGATCAGTGAGCTGCAGCACAGCGGCCTTGAGTGAGGTGAGCCGCCAGCCCAAGAAACCTCTCGGCCCCAGTCACAGCTTGGAAAACCTGCACCATGGACACTGGACAATTTGAACTTACCACTTTGCACATGATTGCTCACTGTAATGTGTGTTGTTTCTGTTAATTTTGTTTTCACCCCATCGCCACGCCAGGTTCAGAATCAGTGGATTTATTTTATTTAGCGTTGGGGGACCAGCCCTCCCGTGTGAACATGGGACCCAACAGGTCCCATTTAGTCCATCTTATAACTAAAACTCCGTTCAACTTGTGCACACACACCCACAATGCAAAAATAAAATCTTCATTCAACGGGTTTAAAAAACAGCTAACAATGAATGACCTGTGGAGGAAGGAACCGCAGGCCACACTTTTTATGGATGGAGGGAGGGAGGTAGGGAAACCTGAGGGTGTGGGCGGGAGGGAGGGAGAGGTGAGGGAGGGATTAGGGGAGGGGACTTGCTGAGGAGTGGCCTTGCACCCTGCTTGAAATGGTATGAAACTGGCACTTGAATTTGGTGGCCTTGAGCCTACATGAAATGGAATTTCAAGGAAGGGCCGTGAGTCAACTGCCAGCCCACCAGCCGTGAGTGGTGAGCTGGCCAGCACAACAGGCTTGAGTGACTGAGCCGCCAGCCCAAGAATCCATTCGAAGGCATAATGTACATACTAGGGGATAGGGGGAAAGGAGTCCCTTCAGCCCGAATAGGATACTAGCGGGAGTGAAAGGAGGGAGGGAGGTAGGGAGTGACTGAGGGTAGAGGGGTGAGGAGAGGGTGAGGAGGAGAGGGAGGGGGTGCTGGAGGATGAGGGGAATGAGCCGGAGAGGCACAGTTGGGGGGATGCGTGAGTGGTGAATATTGGGTTGGAGGGAGAGGGGCATTGGGGGAACGGTGAGGTGTAGTATTGAATTGGGGAAAGGAGGGGGTTGGTAGGGAGTGGGGAATCCGTGGGACAGGAATCCAACGGGTCCCAGGTCTAGTGTTTATATAGTTACTGAATTGGTACAGGTACCATGGACCATAGATAAAATTATTTATGGGGGGTAAAATTAGGAATGATATGAGGGTCAATGCTATCTCAAAAGGAAATAGTTGACTGACGGATTACGCTCAGGAGAGGGGAATGTCTGAGGGAGGGTCCCGCTAACTCTCCGCTCCCACATGGATCAAAGTTCTGCTGGTCTCAGCCTTGAAATCTAGTCAATACTTCTGACTTCACAGGTTTCTGGGATAGGGAATTCCAAAGTTTCATTATTTTCTGGGAGAGCTGCTTCATAGCATACCACAGAAATTAGTGTAATCCAATCCTATATTATTCATTACACATTGGTATATGAAGTACAACCTTCTTCTGTCACAAATATATTTGCCATGGTCAAATCATGCATCAGACAGTAGATGTCTTTGTTTCAAAATAATTTAATATGGTTGTTTATCTAGTAATGTTCCATACCGTTTTCTTTCAGATGGACCTGGATAATGTATGAAGATCATAAATAAGACATGGGTCTCAGAAACTCTGCCGTTGATTTCTCTTTAGAATGATGGATGTAATGTGTATGTACCATTTTAGAAACTGCTTCTTCCTCTGAAGTACTTACTTCCTTGAGATGAGAAATCAAGAATAAGGGGAATTTTCTGAAAAAGAAACATACAAATGTTTTTTATAATTCTGAAATGACAGTGCTACAGAATTAAATACTTTAGATTGAAACCAATCTTCATGTATAAGCTTCAGGACAAATGTAAATTAACCAGTCCTGAATATCACCTTTACAATGTCTTAAGGGCCTGTCCCACTTAGGCGATTTTTCAGCGGACTGCCGGCGACTGTCAAGTTCGCGGCACTCGCCTGAAAAACCGGGAACTGGAACGGCGACTGTCAGAGTGGAACACACACACACATCACAAAGGCGGGGGCCAGGGAAAGTGGGGGGGAGCGCTGTCTGAAATTCACATGGTGCAAAGCCAAGGTGATACAGACACACACAGGAAGGTTAAGACAGCTAGCACAGTGTACAGTAAGAGGGGGGAGGGGAGAATGCGGGGTGGAGAAGGGAGGGGGGGGAAGAAGGAGTGGAGACACTTTTAAGAAGCCAGCCAACTTTGAATAAGCCAGAGATACACAGCTGTGAAGTTTAGCGGGCATTTAACATTACCGGTCGGTTATCCTTGGTTCTGAAAACTCGTGCTTTTTTTTCCCCCAATGAGCCAATGAAAATGTCCAGTTCAATTTTCTCCATGGCGACCAGTTTTTGGTCGCAGAAAAATTTTCAACATGTTGAAAAATCTGCGGCGACCATACAGAGGCTGCGACTATTTCCCAGAATGCGGGAACTCCTCGCGACCATGAAGGAGACTCACCAGAGACCACCAGCGAACATGTGGTGACCATGTGGAGATCATGTGGCAAGCGCAGAGTCTCCTGCACTCGCCTAAAAAGTCGCCCAAGTGGGACAGGCCCTTTAACCTTAGCAAAGTATCCTTTACTGATCAGAATACATTTTCTCGTGTGCTGTATGTCCTTGAGATCAAGTGTGGACTCAGCGATCGTTTCGGTGAACACTTGTGCTAAATTCAGTGAGGCCTACTGGATCTCACAGTCGCTAACCATTTGAACTCCCATTCCAATTCCCACACTGACCTTTCTCGCATGGGCCTCCTCCATTGCCAGAACGAGGCCACACACAAACTGGAGGAACAGCACCTCATATTCCGCTTGGGTAGCTTACAATCCAACGGTATGAATATTGAATTCTTTAATTTTAGGTAAGCTCTAACAACCTCTCCCTCTCTTCCGCACACGCCAATTTCTCACCCCCCCCCCCCCCCCCCCCCACCGATTTCTCCCCCTTTCCCCCCCACCCCCATTCCTTCCTCTGGCTTCACAATTTGTAACTTTTCAATAAGGTCATAAGGAATAGGTCATAAATAGAATTAGGCCATTTGGCCCATCAAGTCTACTCCGTCATTCAAACATGGCTGATCTATCTCTCCCTCCTAACCCCATTCTCCTACCTTCTCCCCATAACCTCTGACACTCGTGCTAATCAAGAATCTATCTATCTCTGCCTTAAAAATATCCACTCACTTGGCCTCCACAGCCTTCCGTGGCAAAGAATTCCACAGATTCACCACCCTCTGACTAGAGAAAATTTCCCTCATCTCCTTCCTAAAAGAAAGTCCTTTAATTCTGAGGTTATGACCTCTAGTCCTAGACTCTCCCACTAGTGAAAACATCCTCTCCACATTCACTCTATCCAAGCCTTTCACTATTCTGTATGTTTCAATGGGGTCCTTTTCAATCCTTTTCTGTTTCAATCTCTTGCTTTTGTTCCAACTCTCTGCCTATCAAACCTCCTCCCCTTCCCCGTGTTCACCCATTACCTGCAATGTCCTGACTCTCCCAGCTCTCAGTATCCCTTTCTGAAATTATCCAAACTCATTTTGGTGAAAACACTTAATTATCATCATGATTTAAATATAAAGTGTAAGGTATAAAATACTTTTCTAATACCTTGCAGCCAACATTTTCACATGAAGAATCAGTCTATAAAACCTAATATGTATATATTGTTTCCATCGAAAGCAATGAAACTATTAAGCAAATTGCTGATGATTATAATAATGGGCAAAGCTATCCAATTTTTCCAAGTGATTGCTCTTTCCCCATTGCCCAACATCATTAACTTCCTTTTTAATCCAATTATTTTTTATGAAAGTACAAATAATTCTGCTTCCAGACAATGTTCAAGGGAAAACAATCCAACTTTTAACTTCCATTCTCATTGCACTTATCTTCCAGAAGTGTTATGCCCCCGAGCACAATACTCCAACCTAGGTCTCATCAATATTTTATGCCAAACCTTTGCATGTTTTCTGTTTTTGTCCTTGATATAGCTCTTTAATATTTTGGGCTTTAATTATGTTAACATGTTCATTCGGTGGTCAAACAACTTAAAAAGTGTGGACAAAAATGCTGGAGAAACTCAGTGGGTGAGGCAGCATCTATGGAGCGAATAAAATAGGCAACGTTTCAGGTCGAAACCCTTCTTCAGACGAAATGTTGCCTATTTCCTTCGCTCCATGGATGCTGCCTCATCCGCTGAGTTTCTCCAGCATTTTTGTCTACCTTCGATTTTCCAGCATCTGCACTTCCTTCTTAAACTTAAAAAGGGTAATCTTCTGAGGAAAAAAATGTTCTACATCATGGTGTCATGCAAATACATTTATGAAATTGGTGATGAAGAGTCACGACCCGAAACGTCACCCATTCCTTCTCTCCAGAGATGCTGCCTATCCCGCTGAGTTACTCCAGCTTTTTGTGTCTATAGAGAAATGAGGAAGGTTTCTCAAAATGATTGCAATTTTGGATGCAATTTGCCTCTGTATCACCAATTGAACCTGAGAAACTACTGTAAATGGTTTGCTTTGGTCACCAACAGAGAACTTGGTGCTGTGTGGACATGGTGGTGGTGGCTTAAGTCATAGGGTGGTACAGCACAGAAACAGACCTTTCAGTCCATAATGTCTGTGCTGACCATCAAGCTCCTATTTTAATCTTATTAATCCTATTTCATTCTCCCCACGTTCTCAACGGCAACTTTTCAGATTCTAACACTCACCTGCACACTAGGAGCAATTTACAGAGAACAATTAAGCTACCAACCCACACGTCTTTGGGATGCAGGAGGAAACTGGAGCAGCCAGAGGAAACCGACAAAAAGGGAGAAACTGCAAACTCCACACGCATTACTAGCGGTCAGAGTTGGACTGGGTTTGTTGCTAGAGCTGTAAGGCAGCAACTCCACTAGTTGCACATTGTCCTAAACAACTGAATTTGCAAATTACAGTCAACTGCAGTTCAACAGCAGTATAGAAGTTGGGATGTAATGTTAAAATTGTACAAGGCATTGGTGAGGCCAATTCTGGAGTATGGTGTACAATTTTGGTCGCCTAATTATAGGAAGGATGTCAACAAAATAGAGAGAGTACAGAGGAGATTTACTAGAATGTTGCCTGGGTTTCAGCAGCTAAGTTACAGAGAAAGGTTGAACAAGTTAGGGCTTTATTCTTTGGAGCGCAGAAGGTTAAGGGGGGACTTGATAGAGGTTTTTAAAATGATGAGAGGGATAGACAGAGTTGACGTGGAAAAGCTTTTCCCACTGAGAGTAGGGAAGATTCAAACAAGGGGACATGACATGAGAATTAAGGGACTGAAGTTTAGGGGTAACATGAGGGGGAACTTCTTTACTCAGAGAGTGGTAGCTGGGTGGAATGAGCTTCCAGTGAAGGTGGTGGAGGCAGGTTCGTTTTTATCATTTAAAAATAAATTGGATAGTTATATGGATGGGAAGGGAATGGAGGGTTATGGTCTGAGCGCAGGTATATGGGACTAGGGGAGATTATGTGTTCAGCACGGACTAGAAGGGTCGAGATGGCCTGTTTCCGTGCTGTAATTGTTATATGGTTATATGGTTAACATTTTCAAACACCCAGATTTTTAAAAATATAGCAAATAACAGAACCCAAACCTCCAAGCTTAATATATTCAGGCATGTTTCATTTACCCTTACAAAGCACCTTACTTCAAACACCTACTCATGGCAAGAGGTTTTTTTCCCCCAGTGTTCCATGCTAACATCATGCTTATTTTAATAACCATTAAGCATTAAGAGCTCAATCTGAAAGGTTTCTGGTAAATTGACATGTGTAAGGATTCCTTTAAAAACTTTCCCGGGTGCTTTGGATGCCTTAATTAATGCAAAGTAGGAAATCAGTTTCACTCACTGGGAACCACTTGCTTGCTGCACCTTTTCAGCTGCTGCTTTCGTTGAGCTGTAGTATTTTTTCCAGAAAGAGACAGCTTCATCCTTCCTTTTAAGCTTCCACAGAACTTGTACGAGATTATATGCTGCTTCCATGCTATCTATAAAGGAAAATCATTTTTTTTTTAAGGATAAAGGTTTTATAAGATGTTAAGACTCCAAACAGAAACAGACATGTAGAGTTGGGCAGGAATTTATCTCATGTTCCAGGCAGATCGTATAATTTTGCTGTTACTGCCAGCCAGTTCCCTATTACTGACAAATGCTGCAGCTAACAACAGAGCTGACCTAACCACATTGCCAGTCCTATAAGAGCCTGTATTTGCTACATTCCTCTCTCCTTCTGATCCACTCAGCTGCTCCCTTCCCCCAGCTGGTTGCACCTGTCTTCCACCCACTAGACCAACAGGGCCCCCTTTCCCCTTCCCCAATCAGTCCCATTTGCACATCATCCATCCCTTATCCATTTTCATTTATTACCTTCCTTACCAGATTCCATCATCTCCAGCCTCGTGTCTCCTCATCACCTTCGGTTAATTCTGGACTAATTGGAGATGCCAGGACATAAAAATTGAGTAAAGGCTTTGGTGCTGCTAGGCCATTTGGTCAATTGAAATGTGCCTTCTGCAGAAATGGGACACGGGACCACCAGAATGGTGCTCCCCTTGGGCTGGTGCCCAGATAAGAGTTGCCCACAGGGAAAGAATGTGCATCTGCAGATTCTTACAACCCCCAGTAAATTGCATGAAACGGATTCCCAGATGCAAACCTCCAGTCCATTTGCTTTTAAATCCAGAGGGGGTCTTTGCCCGCTGGTACGCAATCTGAGCTTCTTCTCGGGCTTATACACCCGCCACTTCTCTCAGTTAGATAATCAGCTGCTCCTGAGTGCGCCTAAAACTAAGCTGAAGCTCAGAGGGAACCGGGCTTTTGCTGTTTGTCGGCACCTGCTATCCCAGGGGAAACTTCCTCTGGATTATGGAACGATCGGCCTCTCCACATTAAACAGGCCTCTTCTCGGTCTGTTTTTAAATCACTTCTAAAGCACCTTCTCTTCTCCGTGGCTTTTGATACCCAGTAAGATGTCGACTTTATTTATTTACTTGATTTAATTTCTTCTTTTTTTTGATTGCTTTTATTCTGTGGCTATTATTTTTACTCATGTTTTATGTCTTTTAATTTATTGTTGTACTTCATATGTAATTTTTGCGCCTCATGTGAACTGTTATGGTGTTTGTTTATGATGTCTTGTTTATTCTTCTGTACAGCACTTTGGTCAACATTGGCTGTTTTAAAGTGCTTAACAAATAAAGTTGGATTGGATTGGATTGGAAACCTGACATACCAATTGTATATCATGTTGTAAAGCTTTACTTTGCTAGGTTGATTGGGTTAAGTGTTGAGCCTTGTCTGGGTTTCTTGAATATCTAGGCAAATGTTACTATGTTTGCTTCCTTCCAGAAGCTCCTTTCGAATACAATGTATTAGTCGCTATGTTATTGGGTTTGGGAAATGTCTATCATGTACTGTGTTAATCGATATTTGTTATTGGACTGTAAAGAGACCGCCGTACTGTGCTGTACTGTTCGATGCCTGAGAAACATGCTGAAAATTCAATATTGGTGAGTGTACCTGCAGGGTAGGAGAGATGATAGAAAAAGCATCTCTGATACACTTCCAGTTCAGTTCAGTATGCTTTAATATCAAGTGTACCGAGCTACAGTGAAAAGCTTTTGTTGCGTGCTAACCAGTCAGTAGGAAGACGATAAATGATTACAACTGATCCATTTACAGCATATGGATACATGATAAGGGAATAACGTTTATGTTATGTAACGTTTACCTTTATGTTGCAAGGTACGATCAAGGATAGTCATAAAAGAGGTAGATAATAGTTCAAAACTGCTCTCTGGTTGGATAGGTTGGGAGAGTGGGTAGAGGAGTGGCAGATGGGATATAGTGTTTACCTTTACAGCAAAGTCCGATCAATGATTGTCCAAGGGTCACCAATGAGGTAGCTAGTAGTTCAGCACTGCTCTCTGGTTGTGGTAGGTTGAGGTGTTCCATACCAGGACTGATAACAGCTGGGAAGAAACTGTCCCTGAATCTGGAGGTGTGCATTTTCACACTTCTGTACCTTTTGCCTGATGGGAGAGGGGAGAAGAGGGAGTGGCCAGGGTGTAACTCGTCCTTGATTATGCTGTTGGCCTTGCCAAGGTAGCGTGAGGTATAAATTGAGTCAATAGAAGGGAGGTTGGTTTGTGTGATGGTCAGGGCCACATCCACAATTTGCTGCAATTTCTTGCAGTCTTGGCTAGAGGTGTTCGCAAACCAAGCTGCGATGCATCCTGATAAAATGCATTCTATGGTGCATCTATAGAAGTTGATGAGTGTTGTAGGGAAAATGCCAAACATCCTAAGCCTTCTAAGGAAGCTGGTATGCTATCGTGGTCTTAACCAAAAAATATAAATTAATGTATTCTGGTGAAAGTTAACATGTTTATTCATTCAAACAATGGGGATTTTTAATCTTAAGAAAAATAAAATTGTTTATCATCTCCTGCCAAAGGTTATCCAACTCATCAATCTACTCCTCTAAAACAAGATCAGAGCAGTACACACATTTATTTGCTGTTTATACTTTCACCAGTTGCTCCTTCTCTAACTCTCCCCATTCACATTGGCACCGTGCTTTCCTTCCCTCAATTCAGTCTTGTTGCTCTTGTCTTCCACCTACCTAATAAGAGGTTGATACTGTATTGTACTCCACTCACATCCAAGCTGATGCTGTGGGTAATGACCCAAATATCATCTTTGTGTTGCACTACTGAGGTACACACAAGGCAAATTACAGGCGGGCTGAGTTAACGCCAGTCTTCGTTTTGAAAATCATGTGCACTAGGTCCTGGACTTACAAATTATTGCTTGCAAGCAGGAACGGAAATCGCTATCAAAATATGGGGGGGACCAGGAGACAGGTGGGACACAATTTCTTGGCGGCCGCACGCGCATGCGCACACTCACACGCGAGGCTTCGGAGGCTTCAGCCGTGGGCCCTGTGAACGGTAATTACAGCTCAATCCAGCGCTAAATGCAGCTTAACTCTGCCTGTCTCGCCAGGTTAACCTACAGCCCTGCCTGGACACCAGCCTGGAGTTGTGGAGCTAGCGCAGCTTCTCCGCGCTGGCTGTAAACCTGGGCTGTCATTCCTGTAAGTCCAGGCAGGGCTGTAGGTTAACCTGGCGGGACAGCCAGAGTTGAGCTGGGTTTAGCACTGCTTCTCTGCGCTAGCTGTGGGCCTGGGGGTACCACTCCTGTCTGACTCCCGACGTCTCTGGCCACCTTCGGGCGTGGGGGAGTGGTGGGCGGGGGACTTGGGTGGGGATGGGGATGGTCCAGTGGTGGTTTGGCAGCGTTTGCAGCACCGGAGCGGATGAGGTGCAGGTCTGTGCAAAGATCCTATAGTTATGGGATCTTTTGGTCTGTGTCCAGGGCTGCCGAGAGTGTTTTGGCACGTCTCCAATCATTGCGCTCTATTCTCAGTCCCAACCACTTCCGCCTCTGACTGACACCTCCCTCCTCCAATGATCGTGCTGAATCATCCTGTCCCGCCCCCATTGCCTGCTGACCGACGTCTCTCTCGTCCAATCGGCGCCCTCGATCAGCAATCCGACCCAGATTCAGATTCAAATTGGAGATTTCAATTTTTAAAATCCGGATGTCAGTGTACAGTACAGAGACAACGAAATGCATTTAGCATCTCCCCCCCCCCCCCCATAGCAAACGATTTGAATAAATAATAATAAGTGCCGATTATTTAACGTGATTGGCAGTCACTGAGGTAAGGACCAAAGTTTCAAAGAGTAACATACCAGCCAAGCTTGAAAGAAGCTGAAAATTCTCGACCTGCTGGTTCTTGACCTCTTTCGGAGAGACCCTGTAGCGCCTCCCGGATGGTAGGAGGGTAAACAGTCCATGGTTGCAAGTATTTAATTTCCATTATGAGAGCAGTATCAATCTGATGCTGAGCGCCCTCCAAAGACAGCGCTTAGCTTTGGACAGACTCAATGGAGGGGAGCAAGGAACCGGTGATGCGTGGGGCAATTTTCACCACCCTCTGCAATGCCTTCCGGTCTGGAGAAATTTGCAGTTCTCCCTACCATACTGTGATGGGTTTTGGTAAGTATGCTCGGATGGTGCAGCGGTAGAAAGTTGAACAGGATCTGAGGTTACAGATGGCTCTTCTAAGATTCTCCCTAGGAAGAAGATAGTGATGAGCCATTCTTTCCCAGACTAAGGTATTGTGGGTCCAAGAGAGGTCATCGGAGATGTCCTGACTCCCAGGGGCCTGAAGCTACTTGGCGGTTTTTTTTTTTTTCTCCGACCTGCCGGCATCATGGATGGGGGTGTGCGTCATCCGCCTCTGGGGCTTCCTGAAGTCTACAATGGGCTCCTTGGTCCCAGCATTCTTGGAGTTAAGGGCCAGGTTGTTTTCACCGCAGCGCACCATGCTGCTAAGTGGTGGACCTCCCCCCTTTAGTAACCCCCCCCCCCCCCCCCCCACCAAGACAATTGTTGGCATATGTGTGCCGATTATTTAACGTTTACTCACTGGAAACAAGGACCAAAGTTTCAAACATAACATACCAGAACAAGCTTGTAAGCTCAGATGAAAATTCTGCAGAGCTTCTCGATCTTGACCTCTTTCTGTCAGCTGCATTCCCTTTCCCACAAAAGCCAACGATTTCAGCTTTTGCAAGTATTTAATTTCCATTATGTTCTCTTTCAAAGTATCAATCTGATTATTTGGCTGTCCTGCAAAATAACACTTTAGAATTACTCAGTGCCTTGCATAGAAGCATTTTGTTACAATTCCACAGTTTCTACAGTTGCTGCCTTACAGCTCCAGAGATCAGGGTTCGATCCGGACTTCAGGCGCTATCTGGAGAAATTTGTACGTTCTCCCTGTCACTGCATGGGTTTTCTCTGAGTACTTCGGTTCCTCCCACACTCCAAAGATGAACAGGTATGTGGGTTAATTGGCTCTGGTAAGATTGTCCCTAGTGTGTAGGATAGTCTCAAACAAGAGGACATGACTTCAGAATTATACTCAATGGACAGAAGATCAGGGGTTTTTTTGATATCAAGAGGAGGCTGTTCTTCTTTACGCAGAGAGTGGTCAGCGGTGTCCTCCCGGAGCTCCCTCTGGAAGTGGTGGAGATCAGGTTCATTGGTATCATTTAAAAACTAATTATTGAATAGGAGCTGATGGAGCCAGACAGTCAATGTGTACAGGGTTATAGGGGGCTGAGGACGCAACCAGGGGGACCTGTGGGGTGAGGGACTTCGATGTATTCCCTCCCATCTGGACTTGTAGGGCCGAGATGGCCTGTTTCCGTGCAGTACCCAGTTACACAGGGATATGATAGTGTTGCCATCCAGTAGCTTCCCTCTACTAAGTCTGGTGGGGACTATCGTGTGAAGGCTGAACTGACCCTTCAAGGGCCTGTAGCCCCCTTGGCGGTCCAGATGGGAGAGGCGACTGCCGGCATCATTGACTCACGTATCAGGTCACCGAAAAATTTGGGGCGTGATGACGTGTGACGCGTGGTGTTTTTTCAAGTGTCCCAGCATTTTTTATGTTGCAGCTGGATTTTGAAATGTTCAAAATCTTTTGGCGACACTGATGTAACGCAGGCAGTCGCCGAAAAAAAAATCGCCAAGTGGGACAGCCCCTTAACAACTTCTCCTTCGACTCCTTCCACTTCCTCCAAGTCTAAGACGTAACTATGGGCCCAGCTATGCCTGCCTCTCTAGGGTACGTTGAACAATCCCTGTTCCAGGCGTACACTGGCCCTATCCCAGAACTCTATCTCCGTTACATTGATGACTGTATCGGTGCTAACTCCTGCACCCATGCAGAACTCATGGACTTCGCCACCAATCTCCGACACCTCCTTCCCCTTTCTTGATCTCACAGTCTCCATCACAAGAAATAGACTATTGACTGACGTCTATTGCAAACCCACTGACACCCACAACTATCTCGACTACACTTCTTCCCACTCTGCTTCCTGCTAAGACTCTATCCCCTACTCCCAATTCCTCCATCTACGCCGTAACTGCGCCCAAGATGAGGTGTTCCATAACAGGACATCCAAAATGTCCTCATTATTTATGGAATGGAGGTTCCCTTCTCCCATTATAGGCCCTCACACGTGTCTCCTCGGTATTCCGCAGCTCCGCCCTTGCTCCCCCTCCCCCTAGTCGCAGTAAGAGACAGAGTCACCCTAGTCCCTCCCTTTCAACCCATCAGCCGTCGCATATAACGAATAATCCTCCAAAATGTCTGCACCTCCAACGGAATCCCACCACCAGCCACATTTTCCCATCTCCACCCATTTCCGCCTTCCACAAAGACCGTTCCCTATGCAACTCCCTGGGTAACTCATCCCTTCCCACCCAAACCACCCCCTCCCCAGGTACCTTCCCCTGCAACCACAGAAGATGCAACACTTCACCCTATACCTCCTCCCTCGACTCTGTCCAAGGACCCCGACAGTCCTTTCAGGTCAGCAGAGGCTCACTTGCACCTCCTTCAACCTCATCTACTGTATCCGTTGTACAAGATGTGGACTCTTATACATCGGCGAGACCAAACGGAGACTGGGTGATCATTTCGCGGAACACCTTTGCTCAGCCCGCCTAAACCAACCTGACCTCCCTGTTTCTGAACACTTTATTTCTCCTTCTCATTCCCACACAGAGCTTTCTGTCCTCAGTCTCCTCCATTGTCAGAGTGAGGTTTAACGCAAATTGGAGGAACAGCATCACATATTTCGCTTGGGCAGCTTACAGCCCAGTGGTATGAATATTGATTTCTCCAACTTCAGGTAGCCCCGGCATTCACTCTCTCTATGCCCTCCCCCACCCAAGTCACACTAGCTTCTCGTTTTCACCCTACAAACAGCCTGTTTCCTTTATCATTGTTACTTTTTTACATATCTTTATTTCATTCATTGTTCTTTATCTCTCTACATCATTGTCTATATCTCTCGTTTCCCATATCCCTAACTAGTCTGAAGAAGGGTCTCGACTCGAAATGTCACCCATTCCTTCTCTCCAGAGATTCTGCCTGTCCCGCCCACTGAGTTACTCCAGCTTTTTGTGTCGATCTTAGTGTACGAGGTGATTGTTGGTCGACGTGGACTCGATGTGCCGAAAGGCTTGTTTACACACTGTATCTCTAAACCCCCCCCAGAAAATCTAGCCACTGATTTATGCTTTGTGGTATATTCTTAATAGTAAAATTTTACCCAAGTTTGTTGGCCTATTATTCGATGCCTGGCATTCACTATTACTGGAATGGAATTTAACACTACCTCAGGGCGACTGTGGGCTTTGATAGCAAAGGCTGAAGCTCCCCAAGTTGGGAAGAAGGCGCAGCAACCCAAGATTTGACCACATCCTCTGGTTCGTTTACTATGGCATTCCATGCCTGGAAAACGTACATAATTTTGGATTGTTCTTCTACATAAAATCATTATCTTATAGGTTACGGTCAAGGGTTCAGAACAAATGGATCAAAATGTTTACTTTTTAAAAATTCAGCTATTATTCTTTGTTTGAATAAACAAACAATATAAGAACAAGAAATAAAAACATGTCTTTGTGAATTTTGATTTAACAATACCCATTAAATTGACTTTCTATTTTGATACAATGGTTGCAGGCCAGGGAAACAAAAACATTCCTCATTCAACTGTCAATAAATTATGGGTTGGTAGAAAGGTTCATTTAAACTACATGCATACAAAAGCATCCCTGCGCACATTGGTCCACATAATTAAAAAATCACAATCTAAATCTAAATTCAAGTTAATGATTGTTAGTTTTCGATAAATTTCTATAACTTTAAATAGGTTAACGGAGTAACTTTGAAAGAAGTATTCATCTCTAATATAAAATAGAGCTTACCTGAATCAGAAGGACCAACAACTTGAACTTTAAGGAGCAAATTAACACATCTGCAGAGGAAAGTTATACAATTACTAATATGATCAGGTCAAGTCAAGTCAACTTGTGCACATACACATACAAGATGTGCAGTGAAATGAAAGTGGTAATGGCTGCGGATTGTGCAAAAACTACAGAACAGAACAGAACCAGTATTTACATTTTAGAAAAAAGACACAACACAATAGTAAATTAGTCCCTGATGAGATAAGGGTTTACAGTCCTGATGACCTATACGGTATTGGGGGTTCAGTATTGATGTGGATAGAGAACTGGCTGACAGACAGGAAGCAAAGAGTAGGAGTAAACGGGTCCTTTTCAGAATGGCAGGCAGTGACTAGTGGGGTACCGCAAGGCTCAGTGCTGGGACCCCAGCTACTTACAATATATATTAATGATCTGGATGAGGGAATTGAATGCAAACTGATAGGGATCCAGTGTGGGGGGTAGGCAGCTTTTGAGGTGTGCCAGGACCAGCCTCTCGAAGCACTTGGTGATGATGGGGGTAAGTGCAACTGGGCGGAAGTCGTTGAGGCTTGCCACAGTGGGGTGTTTTGGCACTGGCACGATGGAGGTGGCTTTAAGGCAAGTGGGGACAACTGCTTGGGCAAGTGACAGGTTGAAGATGTCAGTCCAGACGTCTGTTAGCTGCGCAGCACAGGCCCTGAGCACGCGCCCGGGTTGACGTCAGGGCCAGCAGCCTTACGTGCATTGATCCCGCTCAGTGCCACGTACACGTCGTAGGGGGTGAGTGTGAGGGGTTGGTGATTGGCAGGTAGCACAGCCTTGATGGCTGTCTCTAGATTGTCCCTGTCGAAGCGGCCATAGAAGTGATTAAGCTCCTCAAGGAAGGAGGCGTCGCTGGATGTGGGGGTGATGTTGGAGGGTCTGTAGTCCGTGATGGCCTGGATGCCTTGCCACATGCGTCGGGGGTTGGAGTTGTTGTTGAAGTGCTCCTCAATCCTGAGCTTATGGCAGTGCTTGGCCTTCCTGATGCCCCTCTTCAGGTTAGCCCTGGATGAACTGTAGGCTCGAGCATCGCCTGACCTGAAAGCGGTGTCCCGTGCTTTCAGCAGTAGCCTGACCTCGCTGTTCATCCATGGCTTCTGATTCGGGTATATGGTCACCTGTTTGAGGGAGGTGACACTATTGATGGTGGAGTTTATAAAGTCCAGAACAGAGGATGTGTAGGAATCAATGTCCGTGTGATGCATGGCAGATGCAGTATAATGTGGATAAATGTGAGGTTATCCACTTTGGTGGCAAAAACAGGAAAGTAGACTATTATCTGAATGGTGGCCGATTAGGAAAAGGGGAGATGCAACGAGACCTGGGTGTCATGGTACACCAGTCATTGAAAGTAGGAATGCAGGTGCAGCAGGCAGTGAAGAAAGCGAATGGTATGTTAGCATTCATAGCAAAAGGATTTGAGTATAAGAGCAGGGAGGTTCTACTGCAGTTGTACAGGGTCTTGGTGAGACCACACCTGGAGTATTGCGTACAGTTTTGGTCTCCTAATCTGAGGAAAGACATTCTTGCCATAGAGAGAGTACAGAGAAGGTTCACCAGACTGATTCCTGAAATGGCAGGACTTTCATATGAAGAAAGCCTGGATAGACTCGGCTTGTACACGTTAGAATTTAGAAGATTGATGGGGGATCTTATAGAATCTTACAAAATTCTTAAGGGGTTGGACAGGCTAGATGCAGGAAGATTATTCATGATGTTGGGGAAGTCCAGAACTAGGGGTCACAGTTTAAGGATAAGAGGGAAGTCTTTTAGGACCGAGATGAGAAAATCATTTTTTACACAGAGAGTGGTGAATCTGTGGAATTCTCTGCCACAGAAGGTAGTTGAGGCCACAGTTCATTGGCTATATTTAAGAGGGAGTTAGATATGGCCCTTGTGGCTAAAGGGATCAGGGGGTATGGAGAGAAGGCAGGTACGGGATACTGAGTTGGATGATCAGCCGTGATCATATCGAATGGCGGTGCAGGCTCGAAGGACCGAATGGCCTACTCCTGCATCTATTTTCTATGTTTCTATGACCTGTGGGAAGAAACTCTGTCTCATCCTCTGTTTTTGCAGCGTGACAGTGGAGGCGCTTGCCTGACCGTAGCAGCTGAAACAGTCCGTTGCTGGGGTGGTAGGGGTCCCCCATAATGATGCTGGCTCTGGATCTGCACCTCCTGGTGTATAGGTCCTGCAGGGGGTTGAGTGTAGTTCCCATAATGTGTTCGGCCAAACGTACTACTCTCTGCAGAGCCTTCCTGTCCTGGGCAGAGCTGTTCCCAAACCAGATTGAGATATTGCCAGACAAGATGCTTTCTACAGCCCCAGAGTAGAAGCACTGAAGGATCCTCAGAGAGACTCTGAATTTTCTCAGCTGCCTAAGGTGGTAAAGGCGCTACGATGCCTTACTCACCAGTGTGGCAGTGTGTGTTGTCCATGTTACCTATTATTACAAATATATAAATGAATAGATAACATCCAACTAGCACCAATCAATATCTTCAGCAAGGGGGTAGCTTTGTGCCAGTGCCAGTCCTTTGGGGAAAACAACTATCCAGATAGCTTCACTGCTTGAACTCCATCACAATAGCCTTGCTATCTCAAGTTTTTAAGCACTTTGCAAAATCTCCTGAACACCTGTTTTCACTTTTTTATTATGGGGTATTGTATGTAGATTGAAGATAAAAAAATGAATTTAATCCATTTTAGAATAAGCCTGTAACGTAACAAAATGTGTAAAAAGTGAAGGGGTCTGAATACTTTCTGAATGCACTGTATCTATGTATTGCCTGGCAATTTTGTGGTATGAATATTACTTGCCATTTTGTCCATGTTGTAATGTTACCTGTACCTTTTTGTGTACAGGTGCATGCTGCTTGATGTGTTGCAGTTTGTAACTGAATAGTGTGCAATTATCAGCTAGCATATCTACATCTGACCTCATGAGGAGAAAAATGGTGTACCACAGGGAATTACACTGTTATTTGTCACATACATTAAAGGCTTGGATGTGAATGTAGGAAGTATGAGTAATTAGTCTGTGGATGACAAGAGAATTTAGGATTTATTTAGGATAATGAGAAAGTTTGTCTACGGCTACAGCAGAAAATAAATCAGATGGGAAGTTGGGCAGAGCATTGGCTGAAGGAATTTAATCCCAACAAGTTCAAGGTGATGCATTTTGGGTAGGAAAATGGGTACGAAACGTTGATGAACGGAGAGACCATGCGATTCAAGTCCATAATTCCCTTGGTGTGGTAAGACAGATAGAGTGATGAAGGTGTGTGGCATGCTTGCCTTCATAGGTCAGGGCACAGAATATAAAAGTTGCAACATTATGTTCGCAACTTTACAAAACATTTGGAATATTGCATTCAGTTCTGGTTTCCACAGTGTAGGAAGGATGTGCTTACTCTGGAGAGAGGACTTTAATTATGGGGAGAGATTGGATAGGCTGTCGTTGTTTTCCATGGCATGAAGACGGCTGAGTGGTGACCAGATGGAGGAATGTAAAATCATGACAGGCACTGATGAAGTAGACACAATCTTTTTCCCGTGGTGGAGGTATTGATTTAAGGTGTAGAGAAAGAGTTGTGAAACTAATAACCATATAACAATTACAGCACGGAAACAGGCCATCTCGGCCCTACAAGTCCGTGCCGAACACTTATTCTCCACTAGTCCCATCTACCTGCACTCAGACCATAACCCTCCATTGCTTTCCAGTCCATATACCTATCCAATTTATTTTTAAATGATAAAATCAAACCTGCCTCCACCACTTCCACTGGAAGCTCATTCCACGCAGCTACCACTCTCTGAGTAAAGAAGATCCCCCTCATGTTACCCCTAAACATCTGTCCCTTAATTCTGAAGTCATGTCCTCTTGTTTGAATCTTCCCTACTGTCAAAGGGAAAAACTTATCCACGTCAACTCTGTCTATCCCTCTCATCATTTGAAAGACCTCTATCAAGTCCCCCCTTAACCTTCTGCGCTCCAGAGAATAAAGACCTAACTTATTCAACCTTTCTCTGTAACTTAGTTGCTGAAACCCAGGCAACATTCTAGTAAATCTCCTCTGTACTCTCTCTATTTTGTTGACATCCTTCCTATAATTGGGCGACCAAAATTGTACACCATACTCCAGAATTGGTCTCACCAATGCCTTGTACAATTTTAACATTACATCCCAACTTCGATACTCAATGCTGATTTATAAAGGCTAGCACACCAAAAGCTTTCTTTACCACCCTATCTACATGCGATTCCACCTTCAGGGAACTATGCACAGTTATCCCTGGATCCCTCTGTTCAATTTGCTACCATTTATCATGTACGTCCTATTTTGATTTGTCCTGCCAAGATGTAGCACCTCACACTTATCAGCATTAAACTCCATCTGCCATCTTTCAGCCCATTCTTTCAAATGGCCTAAATCTCGTTGTAATCTTTGGAAATCTACATCATTATCCACAACACCACCTATCTTAGTATAATCTGCATACTTACTAATCCAATTTACCACACCATCATCCAGATCATTGATGTACATGACAAACAACAGTGGACCCAACACAGATCCCCGAGGCACCCCACTAGTCACCGGCCTCCAACCTGACAAACAGCCATCCACCATTACTCTCTGGCATCTCCCATTCAGCCACTGTTGAATCCATCTTGCTACTCCACCATTAATACCCAACAATTGAACTTTCTTAACCAACCTTCCATGAGGAACCTTGTCAAAGGCCTTACTGAAGTCCATATAAACAATATCCACTGCTTTACCCTCATCAATTTCCCTGGTATCCCCTTCAAAAAATTCAAGAAGATTAGTCAAACATGACCTTCCAGGCACAAATCCATGTTGACTGTTCCTAATCAGACCCTGTTTATCCAGATGCTTATATATATTATCTCTAAGTATCCTTTCCATTAATTTGCCCCCCACTGAAGTCAAACTAACAGGTCTATAATTGCTATGCTTACTCTTAGAACCCTTTTTAAACAATGGAACAACATGCGCAGTACGCCAATCCTCCGGTACTATTCACGTTTCTAATGACATTTGAAATATTTCTGTCATAGCCCCTGCTATTTCTACACTAACTTCCCTCAATGTCCTAGGGAATATCCTGTCAGGACCTGGAGACTTATCCACTTTTATATTTTTCAAAAGTGTCAGTACTTCTTTTTCTTTGAATCTCATAGTTTCCATAGCTACTCTACTTGTTTCCCTTACCTCACATAATTCAATATCCTTCTCCTTGGTGAATACCGAAGAAAGGAAATTGTTTAATATCTCCCCCATCTCTTTTGGCTCTGCCGATAGCTGTCCACTCTGTCTCTCTAATGGACCAATTTTATCCCTCGTTATCCTTTTGCTATTAATATAGCTGTAGAAACCCTTTGGATTTACTTTCACCAAAGCAACCTCATATCTTCTTTGAATTTTTCTAATTTCGTAAGATTCTTTTTACATTCTTTATACTCAAGCACCTCAGTTACTCCATGCTGCCTATAATAATTGTAGATCTCTCTCTTTTTCCGAACCAAGAGTCCAATTTCCCTTGAAAACCATGGCTCTTTCATAGAAACATAGAAATTAGGTGCAGGAGTAGGCCATTCGGCCCTTCGAGCCTGCACCGCCATTCAATATGATCATGGCAGATCATCGAACTCAGTATCCCGTACCTGCCTTCTCTCCATACCCTCTGATCCCCTTAGCCACAAGGGCCACATCTAACTCCCTCTTAAATATAGCCAATGAAATGGCCTCGACTACCCTCTGTGGCAGAGAGTTCCAGAGATTCACCACTCTCTGTGTGAAAAAAGTTCTTCTCATCTCGGTTTTAAAGGATTTCCCCCTTATCCTTAAGCTGTAACCCCTTGTCCTGGACTTCCCCAACATCAGGAACAATCTTCCTGCATCTAGCATGTCCAACCCCTTAAGAATTTTGTAAGTTTCTATAAGATCCCCTCTCAATCTCCTAAATTCTAGAGAGTATAAACCAAGTCTATCCAGTCTTTCTTCATAAGACAGTCCTGACATCCCAGGAATCAGTCTGGTGAACCTTCTCTGCACTCCCTCTATGGCAAGAATGTCCTTCCTCAGATTTGGAGACCAAAACTGTACTCAATACTCCAGGTGTGGTCTTATCAAGACCCTGTATAACTGCAGTAGAACCTCCCTGCTCCTATACTCAAATCATTTTGCTATGAAAGCTAACATTCGCTTTCTTCACTGCCTGCTGCACCTGCATGCCTACTTTCAATGACTGGTGTACCATGACACCCAGGTCTCGCTGCATCTCCCCTTTTCCTAGTCGGCCACCATTTAGATAATAGTCTGCTTTCCTGTTTTTGCCACCAAAATGGATAACCTCACATTTATCCACATTATACTGCATCTGCCAAACATTTGCCCACTCACCCAGCCTATCCAAGTCACCTTGCCATCTCCTAGCATCCTCCTCACAGCTAACACTGCCCCCCAGCTTAGTGTCATCTGCAAACTTGGAGATATTGCCTTCAATTCCCTCATCCAGATCATTAATATATATTGTAAATAGCTGGGTTCCCAGCACTGAGCCTTGCGGTACCCCACTAGTCACTGCTTGCCATTGTGAAAAGGACCCGTTTACTCCTACTCTTTGCTTCCTGTTTGCTAGCCAGTTCTCTATCCACATCAATACTGAACCCCCAATGCCGTGTGCTTTAAGTTTGTATACTAATCTCTTAAGTGGGACCTTGTCGAAAGCCTTCCGAATTCCTGTTTGCTAGCCAGTTCTCTATCCACATCAATACTGAACCCCCAATGCCGTGTGCTTTAAGTTTGTATACTAATCTCTTATGTGGGACCTTGTTGAAAGCCTTCTGGAAGTCCAGATACACCACATCCACTGGTTCTCCCCTATCCACGCTACTAGTTACATCCTCGAAAAATTCTATAAGATTCGTCAGACATGATTTACCTTTTGTAAATCCATGCTGACTTTGTCCAATGATTTCACCACTTTCCAAATGTGCTGCTATCCCATCTTTAATAACTGACTCTAGCAGTTCCCCCACTACAGATGTTAGACTAACTGGTCTATAATGCCCTGTTTTCTCTCTCCCTCCCTTCTTAAATAGTGGGGTTACGTTTGCTACCTGCCAATCCTCAGGAACTACTACAGAATCTAAAGTTTTGAAAGATTATTACTAATGCATCCACTATTTCTGGAGCTACTTCCTTAAGTACTCTGGGATGCAGCCTATCTGGCCCTGGGGATTTATCAGCCTTTAATCCATTCAATTTACCAAACACCACTTCCCGGCTAACCTGGATTTCACTCAATTCCTCCAACTCCTTTGACCCGCGGTCCCCTGCTATTTCCGGCAGATTATTTATGTCTTCCTTAGTGAAGACGGAACCAAAGTAGTTATTCAATTGGTCCGCCATATCCTTGTTCCCCATGATCAACTCACCTGTTTCTGACTGCAAGGGACCTACATTTGTTTTAACTAATCTCTTTCTTTTCACATATCATATTTCCAATTTTTACTATTTCCTTTCAACCAAACAGGGACATAAAGATTCTGTACTCTTAAAATTTCCCCTTTAAATGTCCTCCAGTTCTCTTCTACATCCTTCCCACAAAACAAAATGTCCCAATTCACTCCTTTTAAATCCTTTTGCATCTCATCAAAGTTAGCCTTTCTCCAATCAAAAATCTCAACCCTAGGTCCAGTTCTGACCTTCTCCATAATTATATTGAAACTAATGGTATTGTGATCACTGGACCCGAAGTGCTCCCCAACGCATACCTCCGCCACCTGACCCGTCTCATTTCCTAACAGGAGGTCCAGCACTGCCCCTTCTCTAGTAGGTACTTCTATGTATTGCTGCAAAAAACTATCCTGCACACATTTTACAAACTCCAAACCATCCAGCCCATTTACAGAATGTATTTCCCAGTCTATGTGTGGAAAATTGAAATCTCCCACAATCACTACCTTGTGCTTACTACTAATATCTGCAATCTCCTTACATATTTGCTCTTCCAATTCTCACTCCCCATTTGGCGGTCTATAACACACCCCTATAAGTGTTGCTACACCTTTCCCACTTCTCAGTTCCACTAAAAATAGCCTCCCTAGACGAGCCCTCTAATCTATCCTGCCAAAGCACTGCTGTAATATCTTCTCTGACAAGCAGTGCAACACTTCCACCTCTTGCCCCTCCAATTCTATCACACCTGAAGCAACGAAATCCTGGAATATTTAGTTTCCATTCACAGCCCTCCTGCAACCACTGATCGCCACAACATCATACTTTCAGGTGTCAATCCAGGCTCTAATCTGATGGTTAGATTTTTTTTCTCCCCCACACAGTGTGCGTTCTGACATCTGACCCAGCCATCTTAAAGCACTAGAGAGCTACTAACATTGCCACTTCCGCAAAGTGCTCTACTTGGAGTGCCTTTAATACCATTGTTCAGGGGCCTGATATCAGCTATCTGAAGAATATCCGTCTGCAAACCAAATGTATAAGAAGGAACTGCAGATGCTGGTTTACAACGAAGATGGACACAAAATATTGGACTAACTCAGCGGGTCAGGCAACATCTCTGGAGAAAAGAAATAGGTGACATTTCGGGTTGAGATCCTTCATGTGTTTGATGAAGGGTCTCGACCCGGAACGTCACCTATTCCTTTTCTCCAGAGATGCTGCCTGAGCCGCTGACTTCATATAACATTTTGTGTCCATCTTCTGCAAACCAATGTCAGCATATTGTCCAAGGTCAACACCGCCAGTATTGAGGCTCAGACACTCAGTCAATTGCCTGACCATCATCAAACTCCTGAAACAGACTCTCTTCTGAGATCCAACAGGGCACTAAATCACTGAGACGGGGCAGAGCAAAGATTCAAGGATTTTCACAAAGCCTCTTTAGCCTCGGGTGTCAGAGGTTATGAGGAGAATGGGATCAGGAGGGAGAGATAGATCAACTATGATTGAATGGCGGAGTAGATTTGATTGGGCCGAATGGCCGAATTCTACTCCTATTCCTTATGACCTTTTAAAAAAAAGATTAAACGTTAACCAATTTGTGGCAACCCCTGACCCATGGCCACTGAAATTTGGGATGCCATTCAGAACTGAGCCCGCTCATCTGGTGCACACACAAAGCACACAACTTCCAAATTGTTCAATGTCAAGCAGTTCCAAGCCAATCTTTGGCAGAGTCTGTAGCCACCACATTGGCTTCATTAGCCACCTTAAAAACCCCAGGACGGAGTGCAAATGTGTAAGCACATGAAGTGAATCTGTGTGTAGATGTCTTGCAGTCCTCAGAACCCCAGTGAAAACAAGTCAACCCCGAGTCCAAAATTTTGCTCAAGAAAACATGAAACTTTCCAAAGGCTGGGAGCATCTGCAGCAGTAACTTACCGGCTAAAGTTAGTTAGTGATTCCTTATTATTTCCCAAGAGAGCAAAAGCTTGAGCTTGATATAAGAATGCAGTCGCCATCCACAGGATATAATTGAGTGTTTCTTTCTTTGTGGCACAATGTGTTTGTGACTGATTGAGATGTTCTGAATGGGAACTTTGGCAAACCATGTCAATTTCAGTCCTTTCTAAACAATCTTTAGGCAGCCATTCATTAACAATAATCTCAAACGTTAACTTTTCTGAAAGTAAAGTTGACATTTTGCAGGAGATTTCCTCACAAATGGTGATGACATCATTATATCTCTGGCACTGCAAAAGAGCCACTGCTGCTTCCAAATAAATTTCAGGAATTCGAGGAACTGTGCTGTCCGCTACAAGAAATATCTAGGACAGATTGAAAACAACAGTGAACATACAACCCGACAGGACAATGCATGATAAAAGCCAACAGTACCCATTCTCCTGCTGCACCACTCACCATTTCTCACCAGAAAGGAAAAATAAAAGTGAAGAGATGGAGATTAGGGGGAAGTAGGAAAACAGTTTTGGAAAGATAGCCACGGATGAAAAAGAAACAACCAGAAATACATCCGAAGAACAATATTACAAATGAATAGCCAGATGCTCTCAAGGGTTATTTGTTACCCTGAAGGTGGTGCGTTCAACTAAATATTATAGCAGGAACGTGATCGGTTGGGCAGGTGGACTGATGGAATTTAATACAGGGAAGTCCAAGGTGTTGCATTTTGGGAAGTCGAACCAGGACAGGACCTACAGAGTGAATGGCAGGGCTCTGGGGAACGATGTAGCCCAGAGGGATCTAAGTGTGCAGGATCCTTGAAAGTGGCGTCAGAAGTGGTCAAAAAGGCTTTCAGCACATTGGCCTTCACCAGTCAGAGTATTGACCATAGAATTTGGGAGGTCATGTTGCAGACGTACAAGACATTGGTGAGGCCATATTTAGACCATTGTGTTCAGTTCTGTCACCCTGTTATAGAAAAGATGTTATTAAGGTGAAAAGGGTGCAGAGAAGATTTACAAGGATGCTGCCAGGATTCGAGAGCCTGAGATATAGGGAGATGGTGAGCAGGCTAGGACTCTATTCATTGGAGTGCAGGAAGATGAGGGATGATCTTATTGAGATCATAAGAATATATAGGTTAAATGCACAGAGTCTTTTACCCAGAGTAGGGGAATTAAGAACCAGAACGCATGGGTTTAAGGTGAGGGGGGGCCCGGGGGGAAAGATGTAATAGGGCAACTTTTTTTTTACACAAAGGATGGTAGGTATATGGAATGAGCTGCTGGAGGAGGTAGTTGAGGCAGATACTGTCACAACATTAAAAAAAAAACATTTGGACAGGTACATGGATATGATCGGTTTAGAGGGATATGGGTCCAACGCAGGCAGGTGGGGCGAGTGTAGATTTGGCATGTTGGTCAGCATGGGGTAGTTGGGCCAAAGGGTCTGATTCCATGCTATACGACTATGACAATCCTGGCTCTGATGCAGTCATCTCAATGACATCCCTCTCCAGTCCCCAGATCCTGATTTGATTCATTTGGCTGTCAACACCTTCTCTGCAGTTGTTTTGTTATTATTGGTGATGTTGTGATTTCCCCCTCTTCTAAAGTGATTAATCCATGTTTCGGTTTAACCTGACCCTAACCGCCCATTTCGTTACATTCACCCTTCTATCCCATGACACCTATGTCGCCACCTCCACAGTATAAAACTTGTGCAATACCAATATTTTTTTTAAATAAGCACTCACTTCCTTTTGCGATCCTTCAAAAAACGAAGCCAGAAGATCAAGGTAATATTCCGCTGCTTCTTCAGTTCTAAACAAAAAAGTTAAATTGCGGAAATTAAGAAGAATCCAGAATGTTGAAATAAAGTTGTCTTAAGATTCCCCAAGACATTCCTTACCAGGCTTGGTAGCCGATCTTAATGAATGCAGGGGATGATTTAAATCAGGTGTCGGCAACCTTGTTCTGTATAGGGGCCAGGTCGCATGTCTGTGAGCGGATGGCGGGCCTCATCTATCACGTGTACACTTGATCCCGCCCCTGCGAGGATGCCACTCGTACTCACTCGTCCCCAGCCTATTGACAACCCTGAATCCCAACAGTGAAGCCCAGACACAGAAGGTGCGCGGCCGTGCCGGCGGCTTTGCGCAGGATGCGATACAGCCAGATCTCAGCGCTCGGCCGCGCTTGGCGGCATTCGCCGCTCAGTGCTCGCCGCTGCTCGACAGCTCTGCCATTGCGGCCACCAGCGCAGACCACCTTGCGTCCTTGGGTCACCGTGCCTGGGCACCGCGGCCTCGGACCCGGGAGGTACCCGGAGATGATGGAAGTCTGCGGGCCGGATAATTACGGGACAAAAAATACGCCTGAAGGCCGGATGATTTAGGGTTACGGGCTGCTGATTTAAATGGAGGAGGAAATATCTTATTTAAATTTCAAATCAGTTAGGGATGTAGCTTAAGACCATGTCGTGACTTTTCCTGTGCTTTGTGAACCTTTATGAGCTAGTATGCGCTTAGACAGATTCATTATTTAACAAATGATACATCCAGGCTCGGGTATATCTATATATGTGTAATTACAATTTATGCCAGGAATCTAGATCATTTCAAATTGTAACGTCCTCTAATTAATCAGAAAATGAATTTCTCATGCTCTCTCGTTTAGACACACCTTGATATGGGGGAAAGTCGCTTCCAATTTACTATATCTTTGTCTCATAATTCTGTGTAACTTTTCAGTGGCCTCTTATCTGCAATGAACAAACGCAGCTTAACCAGTCTTGGGGTTTATGTTCACAGAAAGATGTGTGGAACTCGTACAGGTCCACCACCGATTTTCCAGCATCCTTGGTTCCAGAGCCTTTCTGGATAATCTGATTTGCCGTGACCAACAGAGGTCACGGCCTACAAAAGGAGTCCAATTGGACCGGAACAGTCTGCCTAGGCATCCAAGGAGTCGCAACGTCCACTTCGGAAGCCAGCTATGGGAACAAATCTGCCGGCGCCGGCTGGGTCGAAGTTCCAGAGCGCTGGCTGCAGGGGACAAATTTGACCCACAGATCGGCTACGGAGGTCAGCTATGAGAACGGATCTGCCGGCTCAGGCCAGGCCGGAGTTCCAGAGCCTTGGCCACAGGGGGCAAATTCAACCCATCGACTGGCACGGAAAACCGGATGAGGTTGAGATCACCTCCCTTGACCTGGGCACCACGTTTTCGGGGGGGACCTCCGGGGAAGGGGGGGGGGGGGGGATTTGAAGTGTGCTTTCGTAATTTTGTCTGGATTAAAGGAAGTGCTGGACCGCCATTTGCTGAAAAATCTCTGGTGGACCTGTATTCCATGAACTCTTGGAATGGGAGCAATATTGCCTCAGCAGGCATTTAAATACCAGTCCCCAGACCTGACGGATTACCTTCCTGAACCAGTACACTCATCGTCTTACCATGAGCAGTCCATGAAATGGAAATTTTGCATACCTTCCCATTTGAAGACACCTTCTGGCCAGGGAATGTTTTACATACACTTGGTTTACACTGGTCAGCAAATGACTTGTTGAAGGAATCCGAACTAGTTGTTCAGGTTGTATCAATGTTTGAGGTTCAACATGATTGGCATCCTTAGATTGATCCCAACTTTCTAAAAGCTAGGAAAAGAACCATAGCACGTTTAGCATTTCAGTTCAATAGGGTCAAATCAAATGTCAACTACAATATTTTGAAGTTAGAACATGGCGATATACATTATTTAAGCATACAAAATAGATTCTGAATAGAAGGGAAGGACAATTTACAAGCCAGTAATTGGCACTAGTGGTGAGCACCTCGGTTTATTATCGACACACAGTAAATCTGCACCTGCCTTTGGTGACTGTCATTATTGCCTTGCATCCCCAAGCAAATTAATTGCCACAGAACGCTGTGGAGGACGTCAATGAATATTTTTAAGGCAGAGATAGATAGATTCTTGATTAATACGGATGTCAGGGGTTATGGGGAGAAAGCAGGAAAAGGGGGTTAAGAGGGGAAGATATGTCAGCCATGATTGATTGGCGGAGTAGACTTGATGGGCCAAATGGCCGAATTCCGCTCTTATCACTTATGAACTGGGGATGCTATGTCGTTGCGAGAGAAAAACATTCAAAATGATCAGCCACAGCCACACCCCACCCCCATCCCAGCAATTAATTACACGAAGGGATTAGAAACAAGCAACTGGCAGATGGCAGAGCCACAATTTGTGACTTGACCAGATGGCCGTTTCTGAATAAAGTGCAATTACAAATCAATGCAAAAAAAAAGTGCAGTTTGTAAAGTGAAGCATCTAAATGAAACTGTCTCAGTAATGTGCCCAGTGAATTTTTCAAAAGTCCTTGTAAAAGCAAAACTAGATTGCTTTCTTTATAGTTATAAACTGCCCCATGCCACCCCCATCCAGCACCTAATTACAGTTATCCTACACTAACCTCATTTTATTCTCCCGACTTTCCCATCAACCCCCCTCCCACTTCCCACCCTCCTGATTCCAACACTCATCTACACACTCGGGGCAATTTAGAGCAACCGATTAACCTATCAATCTGCATGTCTTTGGGATGTGGTATGAAAGCAGGGCACTCAGAGGAAATGCACATGGACACAGGGAGAACATGCAAACTCCACCCAGGCGGCACTCAAAGGTTAGAATTAAACCTGGGTCACAGAAGCTTTACCAGATGTGCCATTGTGTCATTCTGGTACAATTCTCTGAGGAGGTTTGTGTCAAGAGCGATTAGCAAGGGCAACATTTTAAACTTGTGCAGAAATCTTGAACATGGCAGTACTGGTGCTGTATTTCCCGGCAATGAAGACGCTGTTTTACTCTAAAATAAGGCCCGAAAATTTACCGGCGTCTTGGAGGCCGAAGGTTAGGCCGAGCAATGCTACTCTCGTAGTGACTGCCCCGCAGAACCTGCCACGCCTTCGACCCTGGAATTGTGTGAAGTGGGAAGCGGCTGTAAAAGGCCAGCGCCGCAGGAGGGGGGAGAGGGAAGGGAGAGTTCCTTTCCACAGCGTGTGGGGAGTCAGGCCCAGGTCAGCATGGCCTGTGCTGCACAAAGTAGCAAACCTGGCTGGGATAAAGTTGTGGGGAGGGCAGGAGCGTTGAGAACGAGGGGGTCGGGATCATGCTAGCAACTCATTCACGCACTCACCGCTGCCACGGCGCTCCGGGCGCGGAGTCACCGCATTGTGGCTGGGGAGAGAAGTAGCTCGGGTGGCTGCGAACTGCTTTTGCTGGCATGCCCGCCAGCCAGCCACGGTGTCCTTCGGCACAGGCGCAACCGGTGGAGGTGGTGGTTGGCGGGTAGCTACTAGGCAGAAGGCTGGCTGCTGTCCCGGGCTCTCTCTCTCTCTCTCTCTCTCTCTCTCTCTCACCCCCGTTATGTGATCTCCCTGAGCCAGGAAGTCCCCGTCCCTCAGACCTGAACCGCACAGCGCATTGTGGGACAGGCGAAGATGAAGTCTCCCTGGTTCTCATCGCCTCCTTGAAGGAGTTTCACATTTTCCTTTCTACTGGCTAAACCAAACGCTTGATCCTGTCCCGCCAGCCTTTTTTTTCAAAATTTAGCAACTCAAAATGGGGGTGCGTCTTCGACGCCAGGAAATAGGGTGTCCTATTTCCAAACTAGTCAATGTGCCATTCACAAAACATGTTCATGGGCTACTCAATGAAATGCTTTTATTAACGTGAAACAAACAGAATAAAAGCTAACTTTAGATCTAAACTGAAAGAATATAAAACACAAGCAAAAGTCCTGGGATAATCCCCTTTCCTATTTCATTCCAATGGAATTAGATTTTGGTCTTGCTTAGATGCCAGATTTCATGGTCAGTAATAAAGACACATCACAAATTTGCAGAAATGTAGTTCTCAAAGATC
The DNA here is from genome assembly GCF_028641065.1 of Leucoraja erinaceus. NCBI lineage: Eukaryota > Metazoa > Chordata > Chondrichthyes > Rajiformes > Rajidae > Leucoraja > Leucoraja erinaceus. The sequence continues at coordinate 42,397,419 of NC_073377.1, forward strand.
ATTCTCTGAGTGGTTGTCTGGTTAGTGGTGTATTTACCGAGGAGAAAGACAGTAGGACAGAGGAACTTGGGGCAGTCAATGGAAGTGTCTTGAGAGCAGTCAGTGTGACGGTCGAGGAAGTACTGAAGGTACCATCGTGTATGAAGGTAGACAAACCTCCAGGGCCTGATCAGAAATATCCGAGGACATTGCGGGAAACTAGATCGGATATTGTGGGAGCCCTGGTTGAAATTTATCAGTGGTCCTTAAATACAGGAGGTGCCGGAAGACTGGAAGGTGGCAAATGTTGTGCCTCTTTGGCTACAGGGGAAATGCTGGGAACTATAGGCCAGTGAGCTTAACATCTGTAGTTGGAAAGTTACTAGAGTATTCTGAGGAATAGGTTATACAGGTATTTGGCTGGGCAAGAGCTGATTAGGGATAGTCAGCATAGTTTTGTACGTGGGAGGCTGTGTCTCAGAAATCTGATTGAGTTTTTTTGCAGACGTGACCAAAAAGGTCAATGAGGGCAGAGCTGTAGATGTTGTGTACATGGATTTCAGTAAAGCATTCGACAAGGTTCCGCATGGTAGGCTGCTCTGGAAGGTTAGATCGCATGGGATCCAAGGACAGATAACTGAATGGATAGCAAATTGGCTCCATGGAAGAAAGAGGAGGGTGATGGTGGAATGTTGCTTCTCAAACTGGAGGCCTGTGACTAGTGGTGTGCCTCAGGGTTTGGTGCTGAGCTTGTTACTGTTTGTCATCTACATCAACGATTTGGATGAGAACATACAGGGCAAGATTAGCAAGTTTGAAAAAGAGCGCCAAGAGACAGCCCAGGGCAATTTCCTTGAAGGTCGCAGAGGAGCAGAAGCCAGACTAGCAAGGGAGTGGATTGGCAGAGACATCCTAATTAGAGTGGATAGTTGGCTTGATTAGATAAAATTAAGTGCAGGCGTAGTGGAGCGGCCTTGTTGAGGCAAAGTGCCTTGGAGAGGTAAAGCGTAATGTTCCTGTCCCACTAAGGGCCTTTTTAGCAGACTGCAGGAGACTATGCGGTGGCCACACACGTGTGTGTGTGTGTGTGTGTGTGTGTGTGTGTGTGTGTGTGTGTGTGTGTGTGTGTGTGTGTGTGTGTGTGTGTGTGTGTGTGTGTGTGTGTGTGTGCGCGTGTGTGTCATATGGTTAAATGTAATGCAATTTACAATCCACCCATATGTCTCCTTCAATGTACATGTAGGAATTGGTCGAGACACTTCTTCAGACTAGTTAGGGATAAGGGAAACAAGAGATATAGATGATGATGTAAAGAGATAAAGAACAACGAATGGAAGATATGCAAAAAAGTAATGATGATAAAAGAAACAGGCCATTTTTAGCTGTTTGTAACCAGAGAGTTGCGGAGGGAACGGTCTCTGCGGAAGGCGGAAAGAGGTGGAGATGGGAAAATGTGCCTGGTGGTGGGATTCCATTGGAAGTGGCAGAAATTTCAGAGGATTATGCGTTATATGCAATGGCTGAAGGGGTGAAAGGTAAGGACTAGGGGGACTCTGTCTCTTACTGCGACTAGGGGGACTCTGTCTCTTACTGCGACTAGGGGGAGGGGGAAACAAGGGCAGAGCTGCTGGGTAACGAGGAGACATGAGTGGGGGCCTCATCTATCATGGGAGAAGGGAACCTCCATTCCCTAAAGAATGAGGACATCTCGGATGTCCTAATATGGAACACCTCATCTTGGGCGCAGTTACGGCGTAGATGGAGGAATTGGGAGCAGGGGATAGAGTCTTTGCAGGAAGCGATGTGGGAAGAAGTGTAGTCCAGATAGTTGTGGGAGTCACTGGGTTTGTAATAGATGTCAGTCGTGAGTCTTTTTCTTGTGATGGAGACTGTGAGGTTAAGAAAGGGGAGGGAGGTGTCGGAGATGGTCCAAGTAAATTTGAGTGCAGGATGGAAATTGGTGGTGAAGTTGATGAAGTCCATGAGTTCTGCATGGGTGCAGGAGGTAGCACCCATGCAGTCGTCAATGTAACGGAGATATTCGGGAATAGGGCCAGTGTACATCTGGAACAGGGATTGTTCAACCTACCCTACAAAGAGGCAGGCATAGCTGGGGCCCATGCGGATTTATACATCTCTGATATGCTGATAAATATTTCAGTGCTCTTTGGAAATATTGATTCAAATAGTTTCCATCAACATCACTCTCTCTTCACAGACAAATCAAATTTAGCCCATAATCTTGCAAAGATCCTCCAAAAGTCATCAACATCTGCAACAAATCATGTCCAGCAGAATGCACACATTTTATTGATTTCAGCTGCAATTACATATTAAAACTGAAAGATGGGCAAAGAATGTAAATGAACAAAATTAGGACTCACCACAGAGAGATGGTTTAAGGCCTCTAGTTCAGCTTCCACGATCTCCAGCTGCCGATAGACCATTGCAGCATGATACAATGCAGGGAAACACTGGATGTCTGCCTGGAGTGCCCACCGAAAATACTGCAATCCAGTTTGTGGTCTGCCCTGAAACAAATTCAAAAACACACACACACACATCTTTGGCATAAATGTAATATTCTTAGAAAATCCTATCATTATATTTAAAATAATGCCGACCACATCCCAAACAAGTTTAATTTACATTTTACTGTACAAATACTCTGGCTGATATTATGTTCAATACAATCTTTCTAAGTAAATTATAAATGCTACTGACACTTTTGAAAAAGATAAGACAGCTGGAATCTAAAAATAAAGAATAGAGATTCAATCTAATTTCATAACAGCGATGCCAGGAGTGAAGAAATTACTAAAAGTCGAATCCAAATATGCATCATGCAAATTAACTGGTCCACAACTCTAATTTCATATCCTGTGTAGCCATAATTAGCATTCAAACATGGCAGACTGACATGACCAATAGCAAGCCACCACCAAAGCAAAGCAAAGCAAAGAATACCTCAGGCCATTTTGAAATCCACATTTATTTAGCAAAATAATCTTTTTGATCCACTAGCAAACTATATTTATAAACTGTTATAGGATTTTGGTTAGGCCACATTTGAAATATTACGTACAGTTCTGTTCGGCCCATTACAGACGGATGTCAATGCTTTAGAAAGGGTGCTGAGGAGGTTTACCAGATTGATGCCTGGATTAGGGCATTAGTTCAGAGAGACCTTTTGTTTGACTAATTGATTTCTCTGGAATGCTAGAGTTTGCGGGGAGACCTGATAGAAATACAGTAAACTCTCGTTATTACAGACTTCTTTATAAGGGATATTGGTTATAACAGCTGAAGGCACCAACCCCAGCCTGCACCGCCTTCAACACCCACTTCCAGGCCAGGAGGCTGACGCCGTCCCCAGCCCACAACGTTTCCCTGGCCACTTCCAGGCCGGACAACTGACCATTACTGCCAGGCCCGACTGCCTATGCTGGCCTGCACCACCTCCCTAGCTGCTTCGAGGCCAGACATCATGCCACCACCACCGGCCCACACACCCTCCTCAGCAGCTTCTAGGCCGTCCCTACCACCATCGCCACCACAGACTCTTACCTCCACCCCGGAAGCCCGCGAACCGTGACCATTGATTCCTCCGTTCCTTGCCTCTCCCTCAGCCACTCGCAGGCCGGGGCAGTCAACTCACCTGGAATTCCAGGCCCAGTTCCAGACTGAGAGGCTAAACAATGATACTCTATTACTAGGTGATCCCTTAATCGGTTATTGTGGACAATTGGTAATAGCAGACAGTACCCCCCCACCCATGGTCTGTTCTAACGAGAGTTTACTGTATAGAAAATTATGATAAGCATAGATTGGGTAGACAGTCAGAATATTTTTTACCAGGATGGAAAAATCAAATATTAGAGGGCATCACTTTAAGGTGAGGGGGCAAAATTTAAAGGAAATGTGCCAGACAAGTTTTTTTCTTACAGAGGATGGTGTGGGCCTGGAACGTGTTGCCAGGGGTTCAAGTTCAAGTTACATTTATTGTCACATGCACCAATTGGTACAGTGAGAATTGAGTTACCATACAGCCACGAATAAAAAGAACACAATACACAATAGAATTCAATATGAACATCCCCACACAGCGGAATCAATGTTTCCCACTGGTGGTAGAAGATGAAAGGTTGGTGCCATTTAAAAGACTTTTGGATAGGCATATTGATCTCAGGTAATGGAGGGATATGGGTTATGTGCAGGTAGATAAATTATAACTTGGCAGCATGTTCAGCACACACATTATAGGCTGAAGGGCCTGTTCTTGTGCTTTACTGCTCCTTGTACTATGATATATCCTTTGATCTATAATTTGAACGATTTTGCTTAATTTTGCGAATGCACCAAAATGGAACTTTCATATATAAACAACATTTATACCAATGTTTAAACAATGTTTAAATGTAAACAATTGTCATTTATCAAAATTAATTTGCAGTTTTCATTTAAATTATCAAAGTTTTCTTTCATTCACAATTTAAAAAAAATTCTGGTTAAATACAATGCTACTTAATTTTGATTTTGTCTACCATTTGTACTGAACTGTAGCCAATCAGTGTATAGATCTCTGCCAGAATTCTCTTGGAGCAAAGTCCCTCAGCTGCCGGCTGCAGGATATCAATGGCTTCCAGATAATGACCTTGTTCTACTTTATGAAACCCTATTAAAGACACGAAAGACAATCTTTACTTATTTACCTTACAAACATCAAGCAATTCATAAAACTAGCTCACTCAAGATTCATATCAACAGTAAATATGAATGCTTCAAATTGACTTCAATTGACTTATCTACATTGATTGAAGTCACTTAACCACTTTTGCAAATATCAGTATCACATTTTCTCAGGCCAAGGATATTATTAATTAAGAGAATTTGTTTAGATTTAGGTTTGTTATTGTCACGTTTACTGAGGTACAGCAAAAAGTTTTGTTTTGCATGTAAACAAACAGATCAGATGTACCACACATAAATATAATCGTCAAAAATAGATGGATCAAAGGGGAAGATACAGAGTGTAGAATATGGTTCCCAGCATTGCAGTGCATCAGTTCCATAGACAATGTGCAATGTCTGCAATAGGGGAGAGGTGAATTGGACAGTATCCTCACTTATGGAATGACCCTTCAGAAGCCTGAAAACAGAGGTGAAGAACCTGTACCTGAGTTTGGTGGTGTGTACTTTCAAGCTCCTGTACCTTCTGCCTGACGGGAGCAGGGAAAGTAAGGAACGACAGGAATGGAACGTATCAATGATTTTGTTGCCTGCTTTTCTGAGGCAGCGTGAGGTATAGATGGAATCAATGATGGGAAGCTGGTCTGTGTGATGGACTGGGCTATATCTACAACGTTGCATTTCTTGCAGTCTTGGGCAGACCTGTCCCAAACCAAACTGTTATGCAACCCGACAGCATGCTTTCGATGGTGCATTTGTAGATGTTTGTAAGAGTTTCTTGAGACATGCCGAATTTTCTCACTTTCCTCAGGAAGTAGCGGCAATGGTGTGCCTTCTTGGCTGTCACTTCAAGGTGCTTGGCCAAAAAAGACTATCGGTAATTTTAACGCCAGGGAACTTGTAGCTCTCAACCATTTCCACTTCCACACCATTGGGGCAGATTGGGGCATGCTCCTGAAGACAATAAACAGCTACTTCGTCTTGCTGTATACTTGGACAGGTACATGTACAGGAAAAGGTTTACAGGGAATGGGCTAAACGCAGGCTGGTGGGACAAGTGTAGGCAAGTTGGTCAGTGTGGGCAATTTGGGCCAAAGGGCCTATTTCCGTGCTATATGATTCTATGACCCTATATCTCAGTCGGGATTCCTGTAATTTCTTCACTAGCTTCTCACAGTGTCCTTGGATATATCTGATTAGGCCTGGGAGATCTATCGATCTTCATGTGCCTTAGGATGCCCAGCAGCTCCTCAACTGTGATAGACTGTCCTCGTGATATCACCATTAACTTTCCCAAGTTCCCTAGTCTTCAAATCTTTTGCCACAATAAAAACAGCAGAGAAATATTCATTGAGAACATTGCCCAACCTCTTTTATTATTTCTGAGAGGTCCTATTCCCTCTCTAATTACTCTTTTCCCCTTACAAAATCTCTTTGGATTCTCCTTAATCTTCTCTGCCAGAGCTAACTCATGTACCTTTGTGTTCTCTTGACTACCCCCTTAAATATGCTCATCAATACCTCGACTTCTCCAAAGATACATTTGATCCCAGCTGATACAGGCCTCCTTTTTCTTGATCAGAGCTCAAATACTCTCATCATCCAGGGTTTGTCACTCCAAACTGCATTGCCCTTCACTCTAACAGGAACCTGCATATCTTGAACTCTCACTAATGGACTTTTGAAACCATCCCACTTTCCAATGCAAAATGTATTTGCACATGTACACACTCTGAGCCAAGTTCCAAGTCTTCATTAATAATATTTCCTTAAGAGGTAGCAGGCCATATTGCCCAGGTGCAATTCCGTCAAACATATTTCCACACATATTTTCCTGTAAATTATTCACTTCCACCTTGATTCTCCTACTGCCCACCTACATTAGGCATTATTTATAAGATCATTTAACCCACCAAACAGCAGACTTTTGGGACATGGGAGGAAGCCAATACGCTTTGACAAACTTGGGAAGAATGTACAAAGACCACAGGGATAGCACCAAGATCAGGATGGAACCTGGGCCACTGAGGCTGTGAGACAGGAACTCTCTCTGGTGCCCAATATCTGAGGCAGTGCTTTGTGCTGTTGCTTCACAGTTGTAGGGACCGGGATTTGATCTTAATCTCAGGTGCCGTTAACACGAGTTAGCACATTCTCTGCATGAGTTTCCTCTGAGTGCTCCAGTTTCCTCACATCCCAATGACATGCTACTAGACTAGTAGCTAATGTGACTATTGCAAATTACCTTGTTTTTAGTTTTTTTTTTAAAGATTAATTTATCGGCATGAAAATAAGGTTGAGGAGGAATAATGGGACTAACACGACTGATCCCTGGAGCTAGCTTGGTCCTGATATGTCTTTCTGTGGTGCAAGAAGTAATGAAATTCATTCATCGAAGCATAGAGAGAATTAACAAACCTGGCACCAAATATCCATAAAACAAACCAACCATCTACCCGTTGCTCAATTCTGCTCCATTTTCTGCAATAAACACGAGATCCTGACAAAAATGAATGACTTTCCCTGTCTTGAGGGCCATCTCTCAAAGATTAGACCACAAACTCACCATCAACATCCTGCTCTGTCAATGTCCCAAGCATCGAGACCCTGACCAGGCTCACTGAGCTCTGAAGGGCTGGCTACATAATCCACATACCACGTCCCAAATCAGGCACTCTGTACCAAGCTCGGTCAGAGAAAGACTCGATGGGCCTTGAATAGCCTAATTCTGCTCTTATGCCTTATGATCCAAGAGAATCCCAGGAGGGCAAAGAAAACAATATACGGCTGCTCCCAAAACTTCCTTGGGAAATCTTACATCCTCATTACTGAAACTTTAGGACACAGGTGATCCTTTGGTCTTCAAGCCCAAGGCATTTTAATGCATTTACCACACTGAATTCCACCTCCTAGCACTTGGTTCACAGCCCTTGAATAGTACTTTTAAAATTTAACAAGAGTTTGTGTCTCAACCACCCTTTCAGGGCGTGGGTTCCAAACCCTTTCCACCCTCTGGGGAAATAATACTGGTTCTGATGAAAGAGTTAATCTCAGGATAATGGTTTATTTCTCTCTTCACTGATGCTGCCTGGCCTGCTGATATTACTTTGATTATTGTCTTTCCTGTTTAAAACCCTCGCACGCATCTATCACTCTATACCAAGATATACAACACATTAACTTTGCAACACTTTGTCATTCCTGGGTCAAAATCGTGTTCTCGCCACCTAAAAGCACCATGGGAATGCTTTCTCATCATGCATTGTAGTTATCCTTGAAGGTTATTCATCATCTGTTCTAATGATAAATTATGGATGGTTAATAAATGCTGGCCTTGTCAGTAATTCCCATATCTCATTAATGAATTATAACAAAAAAGTCAATTTATCTTCAAGACCAGATAGTATTCCAGAATGGATTTCCTTCGGCATTCCCTGATCTGGATAATTTGGCAATCAAATAGCAGAAATTGATAGAATTGAATTTGAATTGGAACAGAAACAGCCCCCATTCCTCCCGACCCTCCTCTACAATCAGTCTGCAGAAGGGTCCTGAACCAAAAGGTCACCCATCCATGTCTCCAGAGATGCTGCCTGACTGAGTTACTCCAGCATTTTGTTTCCTCTTTTGTAATCCAGCTTCTGTAGCTCCCTGTTTCTACATTTCAGCAGAATGGGTCCAATCTTTTGTGACCACTGCCACCTTGTGCCCAGATTGTTGACTACATGTTCATGTAATGCAGTATTTCTATTGCATTAGTCTAGGTGTTATTTTTCCACAGGAGCTCACTGTAATGTCAACAGTTTGAATTAAGAGGTACCGCAAGTTACTTTATGGGGAAATTCTCAAAGGCAAATCGCAAAAGTAAAAAATGTATTAAGCAGCTTGCTGAACACATTTGTATTAACTATTCATTTGAAAGAATGACACTGGCCAGACTTCACTGAACAGAAGTTCTGACTGAATTAATATCTCATTAGTAGTACTCATAGTAAAATACAGATAAACAAAATCATGTGGAATTTTATGGAAAACAGTTCTAAAAATTCATTTATATTATAAAACATAGTACTTTTCAAGATAAAAACATTCTAAATGCTTATGTTAAAGAACATGAACAGGTTCTTAGTCCACAGTATTATTACCTCAAAATTATCAGGTGAAACAATCTCCAAATTAGGGCCAATCATCATAGACAAACGGACACAAAGTGCTGGAGTAACTCAGCAGGAACCCAGCATCTCTGGACGACATGAATTGGCAGTGTTTCGAGTCAAGGCCCTTCTTCAGACTGGAGAATACCAGTCTGTGAGACCGTCTCTCAATGGCAGTCCGAAGAAGGGTCTCGACCCAAAGTATCACTTAGCCATGTTCTCCAGAATTACTGCCTGACCCGAGTTACTGCAGCACATTGCCGCTCTATTGATTGCTGATTCTGTACTGTAACATAGAAACATGGAGAATAGGTGCACGAGTAGGCCATTCGGCCCTTCGAGCCTGCACTGCCATTCAATATGATCATGGCTGATCATCCAACTCAATATCCTGTACCTGCCTTCTCTCCATACCCCCTGATACCTTTAGCCACAAGGGCTACATCTAACTCCCTCTTAAATATAGCCAATGAACTGGCCTCAACTACCTTCTGTGGCAGAGAATTCCAGAGATTCACCACTCTGTGTGAAAAATGTTTTTCTCATCTCGGTAATAAACGTTATATAAAATGTAATGTCCGAAACAGCACCACTCATCAAATGGTTAAACACTACATGAAGCAACAGATTTTCACAGACACAATCGATTAACCAGGTTTTCAAATTGGATCCTTTGGATAGTCTTGTACCTCGCAAAAATGTAGCACAGGTGTACATCAACTTTCCTAGAGTGCTGAGACTCTGCACCAACAGAAGATGACTTCCACTGCTATCTTTCAATAGGTTACCGGTTTTAATGCACTGCCACAAATCATCATGCTGTATATTCACACCAGAGACCGAGGAGCTCTGAAAACACAAACACAAAGAAAAGAAATAGCATTCGTTAAAAAGAAATCTCTATGGTATTACGGAACTATTTCAGAAACTATACTATCATTAAATCTACAGTTCATGGACTAGTTTTGTTTGAAAAATATTTGGATAAGTATGTTTCATCAGGTTTCATATATATTTTATTTAGGAATCAAGATTGTCATATGTACTGAAACAGAACAATGTAACAGTGCAGCAGATTTGTAAACACAGTACTCAATAGATAACATAATCAAACAAAATAAAATTCAGTGAACAAAATCAACCAATATTGTGCAAAACAAAGTCTGGAGTCCCTAGTACAACCAAGACAGTTCATAATTTGAAGTTTAGTTGGAGTTCGTGGTGTTCAATAGCCTGATGGTTGTTGGGAAGAAGATGGGAAGATCCTGAATCACAGTTTTCAGACATACCTATGTAACAGCTTTGTAAAATATTCTGCCATGTGATTAACTGAGCAAAGTCAGCTCCAGTAATAGAATGATGAATTTGGCTGAATCAAAGAGAAATAATTGTTTGAAATCTGCATGATATTTGAATCAAGTTCATCCTTCAGTGTGGCATGTGTCAATTTTCAGCCAACCATTGAAGGACAATGCTTTCAAGAGAGAGCTAGATAGGGCTCTTAAAAATAGCGGAGTCAGGGGATATGGGGAGAAGGCAGTAACGGGGTACTGATTGGGGATGATCAGCCATGATCACATTGAATGGCGGTGCTGGCTCGAAGGGCCGAATGGCCTACTCCTGCATCTATTGACAGAATGAGCAAAAACATCTATTTCAAATATTAACCAATAGAACCACCATTTAGAAATCACAATTCAGTGTAAAATCTTTATTTTCTATTGAAAATTAACCCCCTTATTATGGGGAACAGCATCATGTGCTCAGACATTAGGCACTTAAAGACTACTCCCAAATCTTTGCATTTCATTGACTTAAATATTTCATCAGCTTCTCTCCCCATAAACAGCTATCGATTCCATAATGTACCTACCTGAATCAAGGGGATAGGCAAACCTAACATATAGAAACATAGAAAAGAGGTGCAGGAGTAGGCCATTCGGTCCTTCGAGCCTGCACCACCATTCAATATGATCATGGCTGATCATCCAACTCAGTATCCTGTACCTGCCTTCTCTCCCCTGATCCCTTTAGCCACAAGGGCCACATCTAACTCCCTCTTAAATATAGCCAATGAACTGGCCTCGACTACATTCTGTGGCAGAGAATTGCACAGATTCACCACCCTCTGTGTGAAAAAAAAAAATCTCATCTTGGTCTTAAAAGACTATCCCCTTATCCTTAAACTGTGGCCCCTTGTTCTAGACTTCCCCAACATCTAGAACAATCTTCCTGCATCTAGCCTGTCCAACCCCTTAAGAATTTTGTATGTTTCTATAGGATCCCCCCTCAATCTTCTAAATTCTAGTGAGTATAAGCCGAGTCTATCCAGTCTTTCTTCATATGAAAGCCTTGCCATCCCAGGAATCAGTCTGGTGCCCACTCAACCAACCTATCCAAGTCACCTTGCAGCCTCCTAGCATCCTCCTCACAGCTAACACTGCCCCCCAGCTTCATGTCATCCGCAAACTTGGAGATGTTGCATTCAATTCCCTCATCCAAATCATTAATATATATTGTAAATAGCTGGGGTTCCAGCACTGAGCCTTGCGGTACCCCACTAGTCACTGCCTGCCATTCTGAAAAGGACCCGTTTATTCCTACTCTTTGCTTCTTCTCTGCCAGCCAGTTCTCTATCCACATCAATACTGAACCCCAATACCGTGTGCTTTAAGTTTGCATACTAATCTCTTATGTGGGACCTTGTTGAAAGCCTTCTGAAAGTCCAGATATAACACATCCACTGGTTCTCCCTTATCCACTGTACTAGTTACATCCACGAAAAATTCTATAAGATTCGTCAGATATGATTTACCTTTCATAAATCCATGCTGACTTTGTCCAATGATTTTACCACTTTCCAAATGTGCTGTTATCCCATCTTTAATAACTGACTCTAGCATTTTCCCCACTACCGATGTTAGACTAACTGGTTTGTAATTCCCCATTTTCTCTCTCCCTCCCTTTCAAAAAAGTGGGGTTACATTAGTTACCCTCCAATCCTCAGGAACTACTCCAGAATCTAAAGAGTTTTGAAAAATTATCACTAATGCATCCACTATTACTGGGGCTACTTCCTTAAGCACTCTGGGATGCAGCCTATCTGGCCCAGTGGATTTATCGGCCTTTAATCCATTCAATTTACCTAACACTACTTCCCGACTAACCTGGATTTCACTCAGCCTCTCTATCTCATTTGACCCCCGGTCCCCTGCTATTTCCGGCAAATTATTTATGTCTTCCTTAGTGAAAACAGAACCAAAGTAGTTATTCAATTGGTCTGCCATGTCCTTGTTTCCCATGATCAATTCACCCGTTTCTGACTGCAAGGGACCCACATTTGTTTTAACTAATCTTTTTCTCTTCACATATCTATAAAAGCTTTTGCAGTCAGTTTTTATGTTCCCTGCCAGTTTGGCAATATGTTCTTTAGTTCTCGTCTGCGGTTATAAATACACCATGAAATTTAGGTCCTTCATGGAAAACCAGACTTACACAAAAATAACCCTTCCCAAAGACCCACAATGTCTTTCCTACCCAAAGGCCTGTGATCCAAGTTACCCCAGGATGACCTAAGAAAGATGCAATCACTCTCATGGAAGTGTACTACTGCCTCCCCCCTCCCCCTTTCGCAAAAAAACAGTGGAAGATCGAGGAACAGATATGTAGACAGATTAATGAAATGTCTGGTGGTAGACACAAAATGCTGGAGTAACTCAGCGGGTCAGGTAGCACCTCTGGAGAGAAGGAATGGGTGACGTTTCGGGTCGAGACCCTTCTTCAGACATGTCTCACAGTTTGGGTCTGAGGAAAACACCGTCTGCTCCAATCAACATTCACCTTTCAAGCAAACCCACAATTCAGTATGGTATTTCCTTGATTAGCTGGCTCTTTTTCAATTTTTTAAATAAAAACATATTACACATCTCACATCTAATTGAAAACAAAATAGTGTGGATTTGAGAAATTTGAAATAAGAAGGCACAGTGGCGGAGCGGTAGAGTTGCTGCCTTACAGCGCCAGAGACCTGGGTACGATCCTGACTACGGGTGCTGTACTGTACAGAGTTTGTACGTTCTCCCCGAGACCTGCGTGGGTTTTCTCCGAGATCTTCGGTTGCCTCGCACACTCCATAGACGCAGATTTGTAGGTTTATTGGCTTGGTATAAGTATAAACAATTGTCCCTTGTGTGTAGGAAAGCGTTAGTGTGCGGGGATCACTGGTCGATGTGGACTCGGTGGGACGAAGGGTCTGTTTCAATGCTGTATCCCTAAACTGAACTAAACTGAAAATACTGAGCGGGTAAGGAAGCAACTGTGAAAAGGGAAAAATAATTGTGTGTGTGATAAAAATAAAAAGCTGGAAACACTCAGAAGGTTAGACTATCGTGGAGAGACAAAATTAAATTTCAGGTCAAGGATTCTTTGTTAAAGCTAGAAAGGTAAGCAAACATGCACACTGAGTAACTCACTTTCCTTGTTTTGATGTCGGGTTCTCCATCTGAAATTTTAACTTGGTGTCTTCAATAATGCTGCCTGACCGATGTGTCCAGTATATTATTTTATGCCATGGATCCAATTATCTTCCTTGATATAATGAGTATAGAAGTTGGGAGGTTACATTGCAGTTGTATGAGATGATGATGATGAGGCTGCATTTAGAGTATAGTGTTCAGTTTTGGGCATCATGTTATTGGAAAGATGTTGCCAAGCAGGAAAGGGTGCAGAGAAAAGTTACAAGGATGTTTCCAGGACTAGAGGGTCTGAGCTAAAGCGAGAGGTTGAGCAAGCTAGGACTATTCCTTGGAGCACGGGGATATGATGGGTGATCTTAGAGAGGTATAGAAAATCATGAGAGGAATAGATCAGGTAGTCAGAATCTCTTGCCCAGAATAGGGGAATTGAAAACCAGAGGACATAAATTTAAGGTGAAGAGGAAAAGATTCAATACCAATCTGAGGGGTATGTTTTTCCACACAAAGGGTGGTAGGTGTATGCACCTGCTGCCAGAGAAAGTAGTTGAGGCAAGTATTCTTGCAACATTTAAGAAACATTTAGACAGCTACATGGATATGACAGGTTTACAAAGATACGGGCCAAACGCAGGCAGGTGGCACTAGTCCAGATGGGATATGTTGGCCGGTGTAGGTAAGTTGGGCTGAAGAGCCTGTTTCCACACTGTACGACTCTATGACACTAGAATGAACAAAGAAACCTGAACCACCATAATAGGCAATGAATTATGCAATGACAAAGTAATAAATCTCTCTCTGCCTTGCCATACTTACTCTCTCTCTTAACATATGCAGCACAACCTCAACATCCTCCAGCTGATTTCTCGACAGCCATAGCAGGCATTGCAGGTATATCAGCTGATCAACTGTCTGAATAAAAGTTGGGTCACTGATGCTCCGAAATGTCATTTCCCATAATTTCAAGATGCCTCGTTCATCAAAATGTTTACCATACGCTTCTAATCCTGTTTCAAAAAAAAAAAGTAAAGATACATGAAAACAGTAATTTTACAGGTCTTAAATGTAAAGCTCAAAGGCCAAAACGCACTACGGCCAGGCAGACAATTGGTTTTTATTAACATTGGTTATCATAAAATTAAAAAAAAATTTAACATGAGCAGCAATTATAAAGAATAACAGTGAATTTTGTTAAGTCACTGTAAAGAATGCATGCTCACCAAGAGACATCCTTCGTTTACTTGGGTGAACACAAGCTGCTCTAATGAAAAGAAGCAGCTTGGATGAAATAAAAGGACTAGTCTTAACAGCTTTTGTTTTTTTATGACATGAAAAAGACCCAAAAGGTACATTTTATGTTCTCTTGTACATAAATTTCATATTTTATGCAGGTTCTATTTGTAAAATGACTGCCACACTTCACTATAGTGCAGTAGCAGAAGCCACAGAAGGTTGTGGCGGCAGTCAATGGATATTTTTTACAGCAGAGATAGATAGATTCTTGATTAGTGCAGGTGTCAGAGGTTATGGGGAGAAGGCAGGAGAATGGGGTTGAGAGGGAGAGATAGATCAGCCATGATTGAATGGCGGAGTAGTTTTGATGGGCTGAATGACCTACTTCTGCTCCTGTCACTTATGAACTTACGATTTCCCGACCACCTGCATGCACATGAACCTTTTTTGAATATCCCGAGGTTGTGAATGCATTCTTCTCAGCCACAAGTTCAGTTCAATACAGTTCAATGTCACGTGTACCGAGGTACAGTGAAAAGCTTTTGTTGCTTACTGACCAACCAGCGGAAAGACAATACATGATTACAATTGAGCCAATCACAGTGTGCAGACACATGATAAGGGAATAACATTTAGTGCAAGGTAAAGCCAGTAAAGACCGATCAAGGATAGTCTGTCCGATAGTTGTTCAGGACCACCCTCACGTTGCGGTAGGATGGTTCAGTTGCCTGACAACTGTTGGGAGGAAATCTGCAAGTTCCTGAACCTGGAGGTATGCGTTTTCACACTTCTATACCTTTTGCCCCATATGCGAGATGGGAGAAAAGGGAGCGGCCTGGGTGAGATTCGTCCTTGATTATGCTGCTGGCCTTTGCTGAGGCAACTTGAGGTGTAAAAGGAGTCAATGGAAGGGAGGTTGGTTTGTGCGATGGTCTGGGCTGCGTCCATAATTCACTGCATTTTCTTGCGATCTTGGATGGAGCTGTTCCCAAATCAAGTTGTCAGGCATCCCAATAAAATGCACCTGTAGAAGTTGGTGAGGGTTGTTGGGGACATTCCAAACTTCCTAAGCTTATTTAGGAAGTAAAGGCTTCGCACAAAATGCATAAAATGTGGCTTTAGATGCAAAGAAAAGGTGGGAATTTGTATGGCACTAAAGAATTTATTTGAATATTGAAGTATTAGTATTTTGTGAGGGTTAAGTGCCATTAGACTTATTTATTTCAACAGTGTGCATCTGCTATTCAAATAATCTCCATCAGAATACATCAAAGAAAACCTTCCATCTCATCTAGAAATAAGGTAACCTGAAGTAAAAATGAAGAAATATTCTGCAACCAGCTCACTTTACAGGTTAGGGAGGCAGCAAACTATAAAAATGGCAGTTTAACGGACACACAAGAAGTCCTGGAGGTTTGTAACTTACCTCGGGTAAAACCCTTCAGCAATAATGAGTCATCGTTACAAACAACATCAGATAAACTGATGTTTAAGACAATGGCATTGTACAGAACTGTCAATTCCAGGGGAATACTGGGGATAGTTGGGGGCAATCCTGCAGAAAGACAGCAAGGATTAGAATGCACTCTATTGCAAGGCAAGGTTTCCCAGCGAATGAACAATGCTAACAATAAAGCAGGCTGCAAAGTGTATTGCCTAAAAAAAATTCTGTGACACTCGACTCCAGGATGTCAGATAAAAATGCTCTAGAAACTTTTATCGCGAAGCAGCATCTATGGAACGAAGGAATAGGTGACGCTTCGGTTCGGTTCTTCAGACTTGTCATGTCATGTGTTTTACAAACCACTCTTCCAATATGTTCTACCACTCTTGAAGATTTATGCACAATCAGGTCTCTCTGATCTTACACACCCTTAAGAATAATGCCATTTGATCAATGGTATTTCTCTTTGGTACTAAATTACATCTGCCGTCTGTTTGACTTTTCTAATACTATTACCTCCTGCACTGTTACACTTATCCTCACTATTTACCTAATCAAGGATTTTTAATCTCTGTAGCTCCACTACAGTACAATACTTTCTGACAAGGTGAATTTTAAATGTTGGAAAATAGCGAGTTGGATTTGAACTTAAAATGTTCCTGTATTTGGCTGCACATTTACGTGAAAGACAGCCAAGATCTTGAGAAATTACCATGCTGCATATTCTGTAGGGGGCCAACAGGTAAAATGCTTAGTCACACAGCCATGGGTGTAAAGCAAGTAGAGCAGGGGGCTGAGCACACAGCCTTGTGGTGCTCCTGTGTTAATGGTCAAAGAGGAGATGATCTTGTTTTACAATTTGCACAGATTGAGGTCTGCTGCTGAGGAAGATCCAGTTGCAAAGGGAGATACAGAGGCCCAGGACTAGGGGAATTTGTACATTCTGCCTGTGACCATATGCGTTTACTCCAGCTGCTCTGGTTTTGTACCTCATTCCAAATATGTGTGGCTTTGTAGGTTAATTGGGTTCTGTAAGTTGCCCCTAGTGTGTACGAAGTGAAGAATGTTTCATTGACATATGTCCTAAAACAGAACAATTAAATTCTTACTTGCAGCAGCACAACAGTGTATTCTGTACACACAATAAACAAATAAATTCAGTGCATGTGTATATAATCTGCACTTGTGGTGAACGAGGTGACAACACAGACAAGTTGAATGGCCTGATCCGAATTATGATACCAATATAATTAAACCAAATACGAGCATCAGTACCTTGAATCTTCTCCAGCAGTTTGATGAAATAAACAAAGTTCTGGCGCAAGATGTCTGTCCACTTTGCAGTATTGGTAGAAATATTCTGGATGAGATAATATATATTAGATATTGTACATAAAGCAATGTGCACTGGAAAGTAAAAAAGCTAAAACCTGTGAACGAAGAGATGGAGGAGGGTTATTTGCATGAGGAGAGATTCTCTAAAATGGGGCAACGCTCTCAAAATTTTACGAAGTTGGGTGGACTGACTTGACTTGATAAACTTGACTTGACTTGACTTGACTTGACTTGACTTGGACTGCTGAGAACAGAGACAAGGAGAAATGTCTTCACCCAAAGTACAGTTAACCTTTGGAATTCCCAGCCCAATTGGGTGATGGAGGTTCAAATGGTTGAGGTGTTCAAGACAGATCAATACATTTTTAAATACATGGGGGGGGGGGGAATAAATCAAGGAATATGGACATAATGCTTAATGCAGGAAAGCAGCTTGAGGAAAATGATCAACTGTGATTATTTTGAGTGGTGGAGCAGACACGAAGGTCCGAATGGCCTATTTCCCCACATCTTTCTTATGCACTTATGGTGTTCTGGAATGGATTTGCCTGGTGAGTACACAACAATTGGTCACTCACAAAATATTTTAACTGATTATTTTCCTAGAATTTTTGAAGCAGCCCTTGGCAAAACACTATTCTGACATTGCATCTATATTAATATTTGTATTAATGTGCAAAATTTTGGAACAGACTTGTCAATTGCCAAAATGCTCAAGTTTGAAGGCCTTTCGGATATTTTATAATACTGATCATTTTAATATACCATTTCCATGTATGACTGGCAAGGTTGATGCATTCTTACAAAGCATTATGCTACAACTGAAAAGGTGTACATTTTCAACATCAATTTCCTAGTTACTTGAATTTCGTAGTTGGCTGTGCGAGGGAAAGTTAGCCATTTATTAGTCTTCCAAACAACCCAGTTTAATTGCTTCCTCACGGTTACTTTGATCTTTCATCTCATCTATTTGGCATCCTCTCTCCCTTCACCTCACCGTTCATGGAAGAATCTTCAACTACTCCTGCTCTAAATTCTGATAAATCTTTTAAATAATCTTCAACCTATAAAAAAAGTCAAAGTCATCCCTTTCATCGAGTTAGGTGGCACCAAAGTACTGTATCTCTCTGTGCATGAGAAGCGGTAAAGAAATATTTATGCTGCTGCAATAACAGGGCACCTCAGAGATTCTGTAATCAACATTTACGTAATGAAACAAATCCAACTGCAGTAACTACAGAGGAGTCTCTCTACGCTATGAAAATCATTGCCAAGGACCCGCCTCAGCACCCTCCTTTCAGTAGGGAGAACCGCTCACCAAATATCAATGTTGAATCTGTTCATTTTGAGGCATTGTGAACATAATCTTTATCAAATGACATCTCCAAGAAAATGCAAGGAAGAGCACCAATCACTATTCATGCGCCCCAGCTAGGCTGATGAAGGGCCTCCAGCGGCCCACTCCACCGACACATCGATCCACACATGGTGACCCACGAACGGACATTCCCTCACCTCACATGGCCACCATTCTGACACCATGCAATGGGACACCTCTGCGGGATAAACCTGACACTCACCATCCAGAAGACGAAGCCCACAGTAACAAACAGTCCTCTTACAGTAAAGGCCATGATGAGACCCTGGAAAATGGGGTCCATTTTTGGTATCTTGGGAGTAACCTCTCAGCAAAGGCATACATTGATAATAAAATACACAATCATAAGACATACAGTACAGAAACAGGCTCTATAGTCCATCAAGACTGCATTGACTATCAACCACCCATTTTCTTTAATTCAATTTTAATCCCATTTTTAGCCTCCCCATATTCTCATCTACTTCCACAGATTCTACCACTCACCTACATGTTCAGGACAATTCAGTGACCAATTAACTTACCAACTTGCATGCCTTTGGGATGTGGACAATAGACAATAGGTGTAGGAGTAGGCAGCACCGCCATTCTTTTTTTTCACTTACATTTTTATTAATTTTTCACAGAGATATATACAAAACAGTGCAACACCATCACCATAAATAAATGAAAAACAACAATCAAAATAAAAAAGTAAATAGATAGGGGGAAAAAAAAGTAAATACATTTTTAAATGGAATAAGATCGTGTGGTTCACTTACCAAATTAAAAAAAAAAACATTACATTGATTTGTTATCTGGAGGTATTTCAATATTCACACAAACATACCATCTATTTCAATATAACACAATCTTCCCATATCTAGCTCAGCATTTGTCTAGTTGGTGTCATGGCTCAAATAAACAGTCCATTTTTCCCAGATCTTCTCAAATGAATTCTCCTTGACTCTCAAGGAATATGTCAGTTTCTCCATATTAAAGATGTCTCGCACAATTTCTAACCACTGTTCCTGTTTAGGACTTTTTTCATTAAGCCACTGCCTGGTAATGGCCTTCTTACTTGCTGCAAGCAAAACTTTAATCAAATATGTATCTTCTATCTTTACAATATCTTTAATACGCCCCAGATACATCACAGGGCAGGTATTTGGGATTTTATAACCCAAGATATTTTTAACAACTGCGTTAACATTTTCCCAATATGGGCTTATCTTTACAGTTCCAGAAAATATGCGAGTGGTCTGCCTCCGTACTCCCGCACAGCCTCCAACAGTGTTGTTGGACAGCAAGTTGTCTGCTTTTTATTTTGCGTGTTATAAAAAAGCGAGTTAGATTCTTCCAGCAAATTTTCTCCATATTAGTGAGCTTGTGGATGAACATTGTGTTTCACACATTTGATACCATTCTTCTTCTGTTATTTGAATCTTTAATTCTGCTTCCCATTTTGTTTTTATGTAGAGCGTTGATTCTCCCCCGCTTCCCACCAGAGCTTGGTAGAAAGCAGAGATGACCCGAGACCCCTTCTGTTTGTATGCATCCACAATCACCTTGATCACATTATTTGAAGTTTCATCTAGTTCTGGCCTTATCTATTTTATAAAGTAGTCTCTTAATTGCAAGTATCTAAAAAAATCTTTGTTTTCGAGACCATACTTTGACTTTAAATCTTGGAAGTTCATAAACTCGCCATTTTCAGAAACTGTATACATTGCCGTTATGCCTTTTTGTGCCCATTCTTTGAATTTTGAATCATACACCCCTGGCTTAAACTTTGAGTCATATGCGAACCACTTCAATGCGTGAACCCCTCTTTTTAATTTGTATTTTTCCACTATAACATTCCATATTATGTTATATATTTGATGCGATCCAATGTGATCATGGCTGATCAGTACCCCGTTCCTGCCTTCTCCCCATATCTCCTGACTCCGCTATCTTTAAGAGCCCTATCTAGCTCTCCCTTGAAAGTATCCGAGAACCAGCCTCCACCACCCTCTGAGGCAGAGAATTCCACAGACTCACAACTCATAGACCACAGTCTGTTTGTATTGGTGGAAATGTGTCAGCCTCGATTACAATCAGCATGGGAGCACCTCAAAGCTGCGTGCTCAGCCTCCTGCTGTACTCATTCTATACTCACGACTGCGTAGCCAGTCATAATGCGAACTCCATCATCAAGTTCGCTGACGACACCACTATTGTGGGACGTATCACTGATGGGGATGAGTCAGAGTATAGAAGAGAGATCGAGCAACTGTCCACATGGTGCCAGCACAATAACCTGGCCCTCAACACCAGCAAAACCAAGGAACTGATTGTGGACTTTGGAAGGAATAGGATGGGGGACCCACAGTCCCGTTTATATCAACGGGTCGATGGTTGAAAGGGTCAAGAGCTTCAAATTTCTGGGAGTCCACATCTCTGAAGATCTTTCCTGGTCCGAGAACACTGATGCAATTATCAAGAAAGCACATCAGCACCTCTACTTCCTGAGAAGATTACGGAGAGTCGGTTTGTCAAGGAGGACTGTCTTTAACTTCTACAGGAGCACAGTAGAGAGCATGCTGACCTGTTGCATCGTGGCTTGGTTCGGCAACTTGAGCGCCCTGGAGAGGAAAAGACTACAAAAAGTAGTAAACACTGCCCAGTCCATCATCGGCTCTGACCTCCCTTCTATCGGGGGGATCTAATTTGAGTCGCTGCCAGTCGAATCAGGGCAAACTCGGGAGAACTCTTGGAATGAACTCGTACCATGGGACAGGGCTTTCTCTGTGTGAAAAAGTGTTTCCTCATCTCCGTTCTAAATGGCCTACCCCTTATTCTTAAATTGTGGCCCCTAGTTCTGGACTCCCCCAACATCGGGAACATGTTTCCTACCCCTAGCGTGTCCAAACCTTTAATGTTTCAATAAGATATCCTCTCATCCTTCTAAACTCCAGAGTATACAAGCCCAGCCGCTCCATTCTCTCAGCATATGACAGTCTGACAGTCCCGCCATCCCGGGAATTAACCATGTAAACCTACGCTGCACTCCCTCAATAGCAAGAATTGGAGGAAACCAGTGCACCCAGAGACAAACTATATGTGGTTGCAGAGAGGGCAAATTCCTCCCAGACAGTATCCGAAGTCAGATAGAATCAAGTCAAGAGAGTTTACTGTCATGTGTCCCTGATAGGACAATGACATTTTTGCTTTGCTTCAGCACAACAGAACATAGTAGGCACGAATACAGAACGGATCAGTGTGTCCAGATAGAACCTGGGTATCAGACGTTAAGTGGCATTACTAGCTGAACCACTGTGCCATCCACTGCAGTGGTATACTTAGGAAGATCAAGATCTTAAATCTGGCACAAAATTCATGTTTTACCAAGCAGCAGCTTCTTGCTTCTATAATTAACCACGTAAAACAGACACGCCAAAACACTGGAGAGATACCACCAATGCAGTCTCCTCAAAATGTTGCAAATCACCAGTGGGTTAAATGAATCAATATCGGTGGCATCTTCTGTTCCAACACCTCACCACCGAGGCCTGGGTTACATTCAGTTGGCTCATTTGAAGAAGCCATGTTGTAGCAGAGAAAGCTGCGCCGAGTGGGAGGGAGAACAGCCTCAGCCCATGAATCTAGAATCGACATGGGACATTGGGTGTTGACATTGCTCAAGTGGGTGAAAGGACAGTGGCAATTCTTGAGAGAAGCCCGAGTTTACTACCGCTGCATGTCGTTCACTAATTTACACATGTTCCCTTCTTCCATACTTCACATCAACAGCAAATTGGAAAGTTTCATTTACTTTCCTTCCAAATTAACAGTTAAAACTTAGAATGAGTCAGACTGGGTCAGGGCATGCCAGGACGACAGCTAAACGATGGAACAAGTGCGAATCCTGACTCCCACACACAGACAGACAGACAGACAGACAGACAGACTGCGCCTACCTTCAGCTCTGCCACCAACTTGGCGTTTTCCTCTGTCCACATTTCCAAACAGCCTTTACTGCCGACGCTCTCCATCGTCCCTAATGCACCTCTCGCCAAAGATACTGGTCTCTCGCCGCCAAAACTACAGCAGAAACGGAAGCATGAAGGCGGGACAGGGGCAGCAGGACGTCCCGCCTCTCAACCTGTCAAAGGCGCCTTTGCATCTGAGACCAAAGATTATAGAGGAGCTCCTCTAGGATCTTTGGCTGAGACTAGAGACACTGGGACATGGAACCAAGCGCCGGAGCAACTCGAAAATCTTTCTCGGACTCAGAGTGGAGAATTATTCCGTTTAAATCTTAGGCTTCTTGGTTAAATAAAAATTGCAGCGGGCCCTTCCTCAGCTATCACCGTGAGCCATGGAAATGTTGCAACTTCACCGGGTCAGGCCGGCAGCATCTGGGGAGGGAACGGACAGAGATGTGTCGGGTCTGAAGAAAGATCGCGTATCCTTTTCCCTCCCCAGATACACACAAAATGCTAGAGTAACTCAGCGGGACAGTGGCATCTCTGGGGGGAAGGAATGGGTGGCCTGACTGACCCCACGAGTTCCTCAACCCTTTGTGTTTTGCTCCGGGTTCCAGCATCTCCAGTGTCCCTCTTGTCTATTTCATATATAGATTTACTTCAAATGTTCTGTTTTCCTGCCACAGTTTAAATACATGCTGGTTGGTAGGTTATTTGTCCTACCGTAGATAGATGGTACGATAATCAGGGTATAGATCAGCATATGAGAGGATAGGAGGTTATGGGTTAAATGGACAGGGCAGACTCAATGGGCCAATTGCCTGTTTATGTTGTAAGTGAAATATCTATATTGGAATCAATGTATACGTTGCAAAGAGGGGTGGAGGAGGCAAATGGGTTTCGTGAGGGAATGTCTGAGGGAGGGTTCTGAGATTTATTTACAACTAACCTGTCCGAAGGAGATATAGAGAGAAAATCTGAAATAAGAAAGCTCAGCATGTCAGGCATATCTGTGGCCCGAGGAAAACCCGAGTAAAATTTACAGGTTGATGATTTCCATCAAAAGTAACGTTTTAGCAATGTCTACTAACATTTTAAAGTCAAAGTCAATTTTATTCGTCACATACACCCAAAGGTGCAGTGAAATGAATTTGCCAGCAGCAATACATTTAAAAAGAACACAAAATCTATCTATCTATATTACTAAAAGTCTGATTTTGACCACTTCCTGTTGTTCTGTTTATTGATTTTAGAAAAAACGCTGCCACTTACGGCTGTGATTTTTGGCCATCTTACCCAGAGTCCCCCTCCACTGTGCAGGACAAGAGGTTTTTCCTATCGATGAAAAATAAAGAGTTATTGGTGTTTAAAAATGTCAAGATTCTCTCTCCTGAAGGTCACGCCTCTTCCAGAGGGACTATAAAACACGGAAGTGTTGAGTGCCTCAGTCAGTCTCTGCAAGATGGGGGAGCGAGAAGGTCATGTCTCTCAGTCTGAGCTGTGAATAACACTGAACACATGTCTACTAAACTGTGAGTGCTTTTACTGACCTGCCAGTGCCCTTTATGTGGTTTGAAAATATAGTTTGGAAATGCTAAAGCTGTGTGGCCTTTGGTTTGGAAATGCTAAAGCTGTGTTGCCTTTGGTTTGGAAATGCTAAAACTGTGGTTTGGCAGCACCTAACGGCAGCGACTCAACTACAGTTGTCTCTTTTTTAAATTTTTGTCTTGTTAAATGTATGTCTTGAGCTAGTTTTTATTAATTTTTTTAGCTGTGTATATGTGGGGGGTGGGGGGAGGGACTGTGGGGGAAACCGTTTAATCTCATCCCTGTACGTGGACCCGACTTTCTCCCTGTAGGGTCTCCGATTTCGTTGGGCCTAACATTGAGGAGCCGGCGATGGCCTCTGGCCGGGGACTAACCTGAGGGCTCCAGTTACGGAGCCTGCGGAACTGACAATCTTCAGAGCAGGTAGAGCTGTGGTGGCGCACGGCTGAGACCCAACTTTGTAGCTTCGGAGGCTCCGGCCGCAAGCCCGGTGGACAGTAACATCGGGAGACCACTTTTCCGAGCTCCGCAACGGCAACTTCTCCCGCTGGAATCGCGGGGTTGAAAGGACTCGGAGCGGGGCCCAACATTGCCCGGCGCGGCTTAAACGGCCACAGGACTTACCATCGTCTGCCGGGGGCTTAACATCGGAGCCCCAGTTCGCCTCGACGCTGCAGTTGGACTGCTGGATCGCGGGAGAAGAACAAAGGGAAGAGATAAGACTTTGCCTTCCATCACAGTGAGGAGGTGTTGGAGACTCACTGTGATGGATGTTTATGTAAACTGTGTTAAGTGTGGGTCTTGGGTTTTTTTGTAATGTAAGAAACTAGAAAATGAAATTTCGTTCAAACCAAGTTGTTTGAATGACAATAAAAGGCATTCTATTCTATTCCATTCCAAATACTAAAGCTGTGGTTTGGAAATGCTAAAGCTGTGGTTTGGAAATGCTAAAGTTGCCTTGCCTTCTATAAAGTTGCCTTGCCTTCTATATAATTAAATGTCTAATCTTGACTACTTCCTGTTTGCGCTTTATATTGATTTTAGAAAAGTCGCTACCACGTACGGCTGTGATTTTGGCCATGTTACTCAGAGTCCCCCTCCGCTCATCAGGTGCCTAATATTTTTCCCAATGATGAAAAATTAAAGAGTTATTAGTGTTTAAAAAATGTTGAGATTCTCTCTCCTGTCAAACATGCCATGAAGACCATGTCCCTTCTGGTGGGAGGGGGAAGGACTATAAAACCCAGAAGTGTGGGCGTGGCTCCATCTCTGCAAGATGGAAGAGGGAGAGGTCATGACTCGCTGTCTTTAGTGGCCTTGCACCCTGCTTGAAATGGTATGAAACTACACTTGAATTTGGTGGCTTTGCACCCTGCTTGATGTGGTAAGAAACTGCACTTGAATTTGGTGGCCTTGCACCCTGCTTGAAATGGAATTTCAGGGAATAGCCGTGAATCAACTGCCAGCCCACCAGCCTGAGTGAGTGAGCTGCCAGCACAACAGGCCTGAGTGACTGAGCTGCCAGCCCAAGAATCCATTCGGCCCATAATGTCCATACTAGCCCTGGAAACCAGTCCCTTCTGCCCACAACACCCATACTAGCAATAATTTATTATTTCCCGAGGTTCTTAGCAAAATTGTTCACCAATCTGAGATCTTTTTAAAATCTAACGGTAGGCAATGAAGCACCAGGCAGATTTAGGACATTAATAAGCTCCGTCTCCTGATGTATATGATTACATAGAGGAATGTACAACTTATGATTCTGCAATTGATGTACTAAGCGAACTATTCGTTAAGACACCCAACGTGATATTCACTCAACACCTCCTTGCTACTCGGAAACAAAAACCTGGTGTCATTTGATGAATTTTTACAAGAACTTCAAAGACTTCATAAAGACTGCCTTCAAAGCAGTTACGGCTGATCAATATCGACAGGAAGTTATTCGAGACTCTTTTATCAATGGTTTGGTATCGCCTTTAATACAACAGAGACTATTAGAACACAAAACCTTGGATTTAGTCAGCTTACAATCAAGCTTACTCTTTAGACTTAGCTCAGAAAAATTCAGATGCTTATGGCTCATCTAATGTGTATTCTGCTGCAACTACTACAAAAGAATCTCCCAAGTACTAATATGGAGCAAGCTGAAACAATTTCTACTGATAAATGTGCCCTTGCTGCAGTATATAATTATTCAAAAAGGAAGTGTTACTTTTGCTAATATTCATAAGAGAGAGATACGCTGCTCGAGAGTCAACTTGTAATAGTTGTGGCAAGAAGGGACAATATTCTAGAATATGCAAGTCCAAAGCAACAACTAAAAGTGTGACTGCTGCCATGTGTACGCCTTCTTTATGTGCAATTACAGCTGGATTTCCTCAGAGCTTGTCTCATGCAGCTACAACGGTATCCATCAATGGCCTTACACTTAATGCACTACTTGATTCTGGTAGTTCAGAAAGTTTTATAAGTGAACAAGTTGTGTCTCGACTAAATCTAACTATAATTCCTTCAAATAGAGAAATCTCAATGGCTCTGACAACTCTCAAATTATTGGATCTTGTATTGTGGACTTTATTCTGAAAAAACTAGCTATAAATCTGTATGTATTGGTATTTTGAAAAATTTGTGTAGCGATATAATTCTAGGTCAGGATTTTCAGAAACAGCACAGATCACTTCAAATAATGTATGAAGGAACTATGCCTGATCTTGTATTGTCAAAGCCACCAGTATTGTGTGGTTTTTTCTGCTGATCTGTTGAATGTCCTTCATTATTCACTAATTTATCCTCCAAGTGCAAGCCAATTGCTACAAAATCAAGACATTTTAGTAACGATGACTTTATCAACACAGAAGTAACTAATCTTTTACAAGAAGGTATTATAAAACCCAGCTCTTCCCCTTAGAGGGCACAAGTTGTTGTGGTTAAGGACCCCTTGGAGAGATAGAAAGAGACTCTGCATTGATTACTCTCAAAGTATAAACCAGTTCACGGAGCTTGATGCATATCCATTAACTCGTATAGAAGAGATTATCAATACATTAGCTAAGTATAAGATATTCTCTACTTTTGACCTAAAAGGTGCTTACTACCAAATTCCTTGGAAATAATCAGAGAAGAAATACAATGCATTTGAAGCAAATGGGAAATTATACCACTACTGCAGAGTTCCTTTTGGTGTTACTCATGGCGTGGCTGTTTTTCAGACATGGACAATCTTGTTGAACAGGAAAACCTTAAAGATACTTTCCCTTATCTTGATAATATAACTATTGCAGGAAAAAAAACAAGCTGAACATGATGAAAATGTACAACGGTTTTTAGATGTTGTAGATTCTAAAAATCTAACATTAAATGAGGCTGTAAATAACATCAGAGTCATCGATTAATATTCTTGGTTATTGGGTTGGAAATGATATAATCAAGCCTGATCCAAAAAGACTCCGGACACTCAGAGATATCTGTTCCAGTTACATTAAACTCTCTACGAAGGGTTCTTGGTATGTTTGCATATTATGCTAAATGGATACCAAATCTTTCTGACAAACATCCACCACAGCATTCTTCACTGTGGTGGAAGGCAACAAATTTCAGCCAGTCCTCCTTTGTCCACCTGTGGTCGGGGCCATACCCTTCCGCAGTCGCTGCTACGGACGGTCCGACGTACAGGCCCTCTCGTCGGGATGATCCAAACACCGACGTCGGGACAGACAAACACACTCCACGGCTTGGGAGTCATGACTCGGCACTTTCCTACCGGAGACCTAGGCTTCAGGATGTTATAGGCCGCAGGTCGGAGCTTTTCTCCGGCGAGGGATCCCAGGCTCCAGATGGTAAGTCCACGCCATGCCCACGGCTAGAAGCTCTGCAGACCGCGACTTCAGGATGTTATAGGCCGCAGGCCGGCGGTCAGAGCTCTTCTCTGGCGATCCCCAGCGAGGGGTCCCAGGTTCTGTTTCTGGTTGATTACTGTGCAAACACCTCATCAGTGGTTATCTCGCGCAGGTTGGAGTGAGTAGAGTAGTGATTAAAGTTTGCCTTTTTGACCACGTTGAGATCTAGTTGCTTAATCCCCTTTTTAAATGACTTAAAAGTCTGATAAAAGATCATTGACCAGATAGATTCATTCATTTCCTTCTATCAGTGCTACTTGATCAGTACGTAACCAGAAGGGTCTCAACCCGAAACGTCTCCCATTCCTCTTCTCCAGAGATACTGCCTGTCCCGCTGAGCTACTCCAGCATTTTTTGCGTTGGGATTTGGTTTAAACTAGCATCTACAGTTCCTTCCGACACAGTATTTCCAGTTAATTAGTTATAAATCTGAAATACTCATCCAGCCACAAGGATTACCCGATACAATACCATAGAACTTTATTTATCCCAGAAAAGAAATTGATCTCCCAACAGTCATACATATACAAAATATATGAAAGATGAAATTAAAGTGACGAGTGGAAAGGATTGGGGGATGTGCAAAGATTGGGAAGGGGAGTCAGTCTCAATCTACCCCACGACAGAAGGGGGAGTTGTACAGTTTGATAGCCACAGGGAAGAATTACAGGTCCAGTAATTTAATCACTAGTCTACCATTGTGTGGTTCAAGTACACATTCATTTACTTTTTAAATGTAATTGTTTCTACTTTTTGGGCAGTGAGTTCCCAATCCCTACCGTCTCAATGAAAAGATCTCTCATCCTCTAATTGCTTCAAAAATATTGCTCGTTGCTTCTGACCTCTCTGCTAATCAAAAACAATCATTCCCGTTGATCTAGACCCCCAATTTCTTGTTCTAATTTCATTTTCAATTTTTTTGCAGAAATAAAAATTATCTTGACATGGAAGCCAGTTGTGTTTGCAGAGACCCTGCATTATTTATTTTTCCTTTTGTTTCTCACGAGCATGCAAACCTTTATGCAGCGTCAGCATTTTACTTCAACTTGCCAATGTATTTGCAGTCTTTCTATACAAATGCTCAATAATTGCTTTCAGTAGGACAAATATTATAGCCGATTGAATATTTTAAATTATGATGGAATGAAACAGAAAATAAACTGATCAGAAAATGGCACAACAAATTAACTGTAGGCAAAGGAAGATATGGGTAGCATCATGGTGGGATGAATTTATGTGAAAAAGTTAATAATGTAACTGAAAATAATGCATAAAATCACTATTTCCAAACCAAATTAGGAACATAATTGTTTTAATATAAAGGTGATAAATTAATTCATTTGTGGGATGAAATGTTAAAAAATCTTTACAAATAGTAACAACAGGAAACAATTTAGTTTAATGTGGTACAGTATGCATTTGGGAACGGATAAGAGATATAGGTGCTTGCATGGAGTTAACACATCCCTGTATAGAAAGAGATAGAACAATACAGGGAAAGCTCTCACCAAGCTTGCCGACCTCAGTTCAATAGCAAAATAAAGTGTATGTGATGCAGAGAGGTAATGCAAGAAGAATGAATCAAAGCAATTAGTTCACCATAAATAAATACATACAAGCAGAAAATGTATTTTAATTTTCATTATTTTTTAATTTAATTAACAAAGTATGACATTTCATAAACAAGTAATCAACATTGAATTTACAAGACAAACAACCATTGCAACAGCATTAAAACAGCTAATCACTTATCTACAGTCACACAGTTTAATTGACTATTGGAAGAAAAAAAACATTTGATCACCACTTCTGCAATATATCAATAATACAAAGCAGCCCTTCCCACATAAGCCATTGTAATTAAAAATGTATTAATTTATGCTGCATTTAAAAACGTACCAAAATAATTCAAACTCAAAGGACTGAAAACAAAACTGCTGGAATCTGAAAATAAAAACATTCTTTAAGAACTCGGCTAATCAAGCAGCATCAATAGAAAGAAAACCAAACAAGGTTTCAGGTCTGTGACCTTTCCTCAGAATTGGGAATGTTTATGCTGCTGAAACATGAAGAATCTGGAGTGGATATTTATTTATTTTTTAAATTGGAGTGATGAAAAATCCAACACTTTAGTCAGAGGGTGGTGAATCTGTGGAAATATTTGCCACAGAAGGCTGTGGAGGCCGAGTCAGTGGATATATTTAAAGCAGAGACAGATAGATTCTTGATTAGTACAGGTGTTAGTTATGGGGAAAAGGCAGAAGAATGAAGTTAGGAGGGAGTGAAAGATCAGCCGTGATTGAATGGCAGAGTAGACTTGATGGGCCGAAAGGCCTAATTCTACTACTATTCCTTATGACATTATGAACACACTTAATGTAAATGAGTTTTGCTTTCTTGGACAAATACTCTGCTCATACAAAGGCAAATACAAAGATGTATTCGCATTGGCATTTTAAACACTTTATCTGAATTAATGAAATTACTATGTAACATATCTTTTAAGGATTTGCACAATATTTGCACTTATTTTACATCTGACAGCATTATAATGGAATAATCTCTGCAAAATGTCAACATTAAGAACCTTCATTAAAGATTTAAATTTAGTATTCACATGAAAAATTATAATACAACTGGTTTGGTTTTGTAATTAAATTTGCATGACAACAGGAATTTGTCATATTACAAAACATTAAACCGGAGGCAGTTTATCTTTATGCTTGAAGTCTTTCACTAAAACAAATGTGATTTAAGTTATGCTGTCACATCTACATGCCATGTAGACAAAAGTTAAAAATGGCACTTATTTACAAATAACTTCTTTCGAGTAATAGTCAACCTCAAGAAACAGCAGACAGCTACCTTTTATTCAGTGGCTCAAAATTCTTCTTCACTTGTGCGTACAAAGGAACTTCAGCATTTGTTTGATGGCTATAGAAGGCAAGGTGGTCATTTGTGCTTCTTTTACAATGGCAACCTATATCTAGAGATAATTAAATTAAGTTAAGGTTGGTTTTCCTTTGGTATTCAATGTGATTGGCAATCTGTCCCATTGTAAATATCTATAGCAATCTTCACTGGAGTTCATTTGTAATGGTGTCAGCAACTACCTTGACTGCTTCTGGAGTCCTTTAAACCATGTATTGACACCAACATCCACACGCATCACAAAACAAAAAGTGATAACAAGGTAGATGTTCATCACAATAAACCCCAAAGCCTCAAAAAGAAACCTAGGAAGCAAAGAGAAAACGATAAATATTAAATTGAGGAACAATATGGCATTCCTAAAAGGCACAAGTGAGAATTTTTTTGTTGAAAGGCAAAAAAACACTGCAAATACTAGAAACAAGAGATTTCAACAGGAAATGGGAGAAATGCTTCGAACCAACAATTAAAGTAGAAAGTTAACAATGTTTCTTACTCCATTGAGCATCACCATTTAACAAGATGGAGATCAACATCTCAATACCAAAACATTGTTACTGTTACATTAGTTCCTCTGGGTTCAAATGTCTTCAACCGGCTCACTGATCATCTTTATTCGTATTGGCTCATTTGTGATTATAGTAGAGTTTCGTTTGCAATCCCTCTCAGAATCAATCATCTATGCCAGTCCATACCAGGACTTAAATTTGGGTTTTGTTAATAAATGTCGAGGATTGCTTGCACACACTTAGAACATAGAACAGTGCAGTACCGACATTGTGGTACAGTTGGCCCACAGTGCCCATGCCAAGAAAAACACATGATCCATATCCATGTACCCATTTAAAAGCCTCATAAATTAATCTAAGATGCGTATCTCCACCACCACTCTGGCAGCGCCTTTCAGGCACCCACCATTCTTCATGTAAAATTAACTTGCCAAGCACATCTGCTTTAAACTTTGGTCCTCTTACCTTAAAGCTATGTCAAATGTCTGACATTTCCATCTGGGAAAAAGGTTCTGACTGTGCACCCTATCAATGCCTCTCATAATATTACATACATCTCCCCTCAGCGTTACAGAAAACAAAAACAGAGTTTGTTCAACCTCTCCTTGCAGTCAATACTCCAGAATCCAGGGACATTCTGGATGCTATCCATGCAACAATTATTTCCAGGATACAAGAACACCACTGCAAATTCTCCACCAATTCATACAAAACATAATTTGGAAATATATTCCCAGTTTTCATCATAGCTTGATTAAAACTCTCTAGAAATATCTGCCGAATGCTTCTTAGGAATCCATTTAACATTCAGTC
The DNA here is from genome assembly GCF_028641065.1 of Leucoraja erinaceus. Lineage (NCBI taxonomy): Eukaryota > Metazoa > Chordata > Chondrichthyes > Rajiformes > Rajidae > Leucoraja > Leucoraja erinaceus. The sequence goes on from NC_073377.1 coordinate 42,429,756, forward strand.
AGCAATAGTTCTGAAGTTGACTCATTAAATTCTCAATAGCAATTAGAGATGAGTAATAAACGTGACCTTGCGAGCAATGCCTAGTGTATATATGCTAAAAGGCCACGTTCAGCAAATTCTCAAGACCAGTCACAAACTCAGTTGACCCAAATTCCGAAATTTACGTGATCTGAAATGTGATTTCACAATTTACTCTAAAATAGATGACAAAACGAGTTGATCAAGCTGTGATTTTTTTTGTCCATACTTGCATAAAATACTAAGCATGTGTTCATTCACTTTTCATTCAACAATTCAAAATTGTCATTAGTTTACTGTAATGTGAAACTTCTACCAATGGAGGCACAACAAAATTCCATTTAATCTAGCATGCCAGGAACTATGGTGGTGCCAGGCCGGTAAATTTTGCAGACTATCGGTTGGTATTCTGATTAATAATCCATCAGTCTTTAATTTTTTTAGTATAAAATTTTCAATAAATCTGATGTTAATGGGAGCATGGGACATGCTGTCCCGGTGAGATTAAAAGGACCATAAGAAACAAGACTCTGGTGAGGTTAAAGGGACAATGGAAAACTGGTTCCCCGCATGGTTAGAGGGCAGAGTAAATGGATGAATTAAAGGGAGCACTGAAATCGTCACTCGATGAGCCAAATGCCGAATCATCACAACTTCTCAATAATTGGATGGCGTATTCTTGCTATTTTACTCTATTTAAATTTCTTTACTGCTTTGCACCACATTATAAAGGACATCATTGTGTCAAGTTCCCAATAAATCAGTAAATCCAAACACGATAAAATCAATGCTTCCTTTAAATAAATGCTTCCCATCTGCTAGTTAGTTACTAACTAATGAAGCACTACATACTTTGGCGCAAATATCTTCCAGACCATTAAATGTCTTCTTAATATGGCAGCTGCACACACAGAAGCCAGAAGCTGTGGAGTAGAAGATAACTTTATTAAATTGAGAAAATAATTGACAATACAAAACATTTAATTGTAATTAGGTTCAACTTCAAAACAAAAGCTGGTTTAGTTTTTTTTTTTTACATGAATTTACATTAGTTCAGCAAATTTTAAAGAATTATTATAGAGACTGTCATACGTTGATAGGTGGAGCGGCTGGGTTTGTATACGCTGGAATTTAGAAGGATGAGAGGGAATCTTATTGAAACATATAAGATTATTAAGGGTTTGGACACGCTAGAGGCAGGAAACATTGTTCCCGATTTTGGGGGAGTCCAGAACCAGGGGCCACAGTTTAAGAATAAGGGGTAAGCAATTTAGAACGGAGTTGAGGAAATACTTTTTCACACAGAGATGCGAGTCTGTGGAATTTGCTACCTCAGAGCGCGGTGGAGGCCAATTCTCTGGAGGCTTTCAAGAGAGAGTTAGATGGAGCTCTTAAAGATAGCGGAGTCAAGGGATATGGGGAGAAGGCAGGAACGGGGGGTTCTGATTGTGGATGATCAGCCATGATCACATTGAATGGTGGTGTAGGCTCGGTCCAAATGGCCTACTCCTGCACCTATTGTCTATTGATAAATCTTTAAAAAGCAGTTAAGAGGGTAAATAGGGGTAATGAAATGGCAAAGAGAATTAAAGATAATTCCAAAATCAGTTATACATACATTAGAAGCAAAATGCTGGCTAGGGAAAGACTACGGGCCCATAGGAACCAAATGGGAAGTCTTTTTGAGCAGAAGCCAGGTGTTGTCCCGAATGAATATTTTACATCAAAATTCACCAGGGAGAAGGATGGAGAGTTATGGAAGTGTGCACTGATAGTTTATAACACATGTGTGTCAAGAAAGTGGAGGAGTAAAATATATTGATTCACATTAAGGCAGGCAATGCCAGGGCCCCGATGAAATACATCCCAGGTAGTTATTGGAAGCAAAGGATAAGTTTGCTGGGAGCTCTGATGGATAACTTTGTACCATCATTAGCCCCAGGTGAGGTATCAAAAGACTGGAAGATAGCAAATGTTGTTCCCATGTTCAAAAGGTACAGTAGGAATAGGTCAGTGAATCTTACGTAAATTGTAGGGAAACTATTGGAGACCATTTAAGATCTCTTGGAATGGCAAGGATTTTATTTATTTTTTTGAGGAGGTCACCAAGAGGATTGATGCAGGCAGGATAATGGGTGTTGCCTATATGGACTTCAGCAAAGCCTCTGACAAGGTTCCACATGGTAGGTATGTCCAGAAGGTTACATTGCTTGCAAAAAAGGTGTTACTAATTTGGCCTGGAGGTTGGAATCAAAGGGTACTGGTGGAGGTTTGCTTTACTGATTGGAGCCCTGTGACCAGTGCTATGCCACTGCTGTTTGTTCTATACATTAGCCATTTGGATGACAATAAACCATTTGGATGTCAGTAAATTCACAAATGATACCAACATTAATGGTATAGTCAAGAGTGAAGAAGGATATTTAAGTTTAAAACAAGTTCTAGAACAGTTGAGAAGGTGGGCCAAGAAATGACAAATGGAATTTAACTCTGAAAAGTGTGGTGTTTTGCACGTTGGTATGTCAAACCAGGGAAGGGATTACCCACAGAGACCCATAGTAGAGCCATGAAGAGTAGTGCAGAACAGAGATCTGGGACCACATGTGTGTGGTCCCTTAACAGTGGCGAGTCAGATGGACAGTGTAGTGAAAGCGACGTTTGGCACAATTGCCTTAATTGGGAAGGGTATAAGTAAAAAACTTGGCGCATCATGATGCAGCTGTACAAGTCAATAGTGAGACCACACTTAAGAGTACATCCAAGATGCTGCAATTATTACATGGGGCTAGGCATTAATTTTGTGAAATGATCAAGTCAAGTATTTTCTAGCTCTAAACCAATCCAGGAATGGTTAACTACTTTAACTACACTCTATTGCTACATTATTCACTATTTAGAGTGTGTCATGTCTGCAGTCTGATACAATATGAAGTTTTATCCAATGCAATGACATGATGGCTAATTTAGTTTTTCCACAAAGCAGCGTTGCAGAATTACAATAAAGTGACTTTTGGGCAGAATATAAAATATAAAATACCTGCACGCCATAGACGAATAAGTATCGCATTCCCAGTTGTAGCAAGGCTGTGGAAAACATCTCAGGATTTTCTTGCAACCTCATCTCCATCATCAGCCCCTCATCTCCAGGCTCCTTTCTGGTGCTCTTGTTTTTTGTGTTTTTCACTTCACGGACAAATGGCCAAAACAGCAACAAAGGACATCCAACTACCTCAAGAATATAACTGAAAAGTCAGTTAATAGTTTCAATGCATTTTATTGCAAGGTTGATAATTTCTTATTAATAAACATTTAGTACTAGTTTTCTTTCTCATAAAAATGCTCCATAATCTATTTAATCCGAGGAACTGTGATTAGTCAAATTCAACAATCAGTGTACTACTGGACACTTCTTATGGCATCAACCAGTGACCCATTCCTTCCACCCACAACCAAATTCATCTTCCATTCCCACAGATGTTAACAGAGTTGAATATCTTTGCGTAGATGCCAGATGATGTATGGTGCTCTTGTTATTCATACAATTGTAGACTGAAGCATTTGCAGATTATCTAACTGTGTGAAAAAACTGTTTCTTCACGCAATACTTTAAGGCTCACAGTCCAGAAGGGATTAACAAAGAGGAAGAAAACAAGTTACTGTTGTCATTTTTTCCAATCCCTCACCAAAAGGAGACAAGGCTAATTGGAGATCGGTGCTGCATTACCACATACAAATGTTTTACCTGTTCAAATAAGCAAATAAAAAAATCAATGAGGAAAATAACTAATTTGGCAATTACAGGCCATTCAGTTAAATGACTAAATAATAGCCATTTTGACAAACTTAGATGATTAAAATAAATGCTGCACAGACCTATTGTGGGCAAATCACATTTGGCCAACATGACAGATTTTGAGAGGTAACAAACTTGGTAGAAGGCAGCATTGTCGAATTTTACATTTAAGTTCCTAAGGCATATGATACAAGCTTGTTAGCAAAAATGCTATGCTTACAGCAAGATGGGCAGCAGCAGCATGGATAAAAAGATTGGATTTTGGACTAAAAAAGATTGCTGGTGAATTGTTACATTTTGAATTAGTAGATAAACAATATCATTACGCTAAGGTTCACTATGAGGCCACATCTTTTCCACACATACTGGCACATAAAAATTAAGTTAGTTTATTTGCAAAATAGACAGATTAATTTTGCCTCAGTCGCATCATCACTTCAAATAAGGACTCGTTTCAGAATGTGAATGTAATAATTACTGTCATCTAATTTCTCTCATCACTGAAGATGAACTATTATAAGCATATAGCCTCATTTACTTGTATAATGATTACAGAAGATCTTATTTTTTTTCTAAACAATACATATGAATTAGTAGTAAGCCACCTGCCCCCTTAAGTCTAACCTGCCATTTAATAAGATTATGGTTCATCAGTGGATGACACTTTTCACCTCGTTGTTTATCAAATAAAAATCTATCGCTGCCTTAAAAACATTCAAAGACATTGTTACCACCATCTTTTGAGAAATTCCTAAAGACAAGCCCTTGGAGAGAGAGAGAGAGAGAGAGAGAGAGAGAGAGATAGAGTAAATAATGGTCTCATCTGTCTCAAATGGTGACCCATTGTTCTAGATTCTCCACAAGAAGGAACATAATCTCCACATCTACACAGTCAAGATCTGTCAATATATAAATCAATTAACTCGCCGACCCTGTCTCACTTTTCCGATCAATTAATTACAGGTATTATATTCGTTTACAGAGTACTATGTTTACATATTCTGTTGTGCTGCTGCATGTAAGAATCTCATTGTTCTGTCTGGGACATGTGACTATATAACACTCTTGACACAAAGTGATGAAGCAACTCAGCTGGTCTGGCAGCATCTCCAGAGAACTTCAATTAGTAACACTTTGCATTTGGCCCCTTCTTCCTGACCCGTAACGTCACCTATCCATGGTCTCTGGAGATGCTACATGACCTGCTGCGTTACTCCAGCATTGGTGTCCTTTTGTAAATTAACCAGCATCTGCAATTTCTTGTTTCTACATTAGCCTATACAGTGCGCCTAGTCTGAGCTGCTTCTAACACATTAGGATTCTTCTTGAAAAAGAGACTAAACTGTACACTTAACCCCATATATGGCCTCACCAGTATCCTATATATTCAAGCATAATTCATTAGTTCTGTATTCAAGTCCCCTGATTAACGATAACCTTTTATTTCTTAATTACTTGTTGTACCTGCACATAAACCTTCTGTGAATCATACACCAGGACATACTGCATCTCAAACTGAAATCCATCGTTTAGATAATAGGTATATGATTTTTCTTTACCTTTCCCAGGCAAAATAGACTGGAGCACTCGAGTTGCAAGGAGAGAGTAGATAGATTGGGACTTTGTTTCTGAGAAATGTAGGAGCCTGAAGAGTTATCTTCGAGAGGTTCATAAAACTGTGAAGGCCATATATAATGCAGATGATCACAGTCTTTTTTCCCCATGGTAGGGAAGTCTAAATCTAGAAGGCATAGGTTTGAGGTAGAAGGGAAAAAGATTTAAAGGGGACCAGAGGGGCAAAGTGAACACAGAATGTGGTGGGGATATCAAACAAGCTGTCAGAGGAAGTAGCAGTGGGGGGTACATTTAAACATTTAAGACATTTGGACAAGTTCATGGGTCTGAACAACTTAGAGGGATATGGGCCAAATGCAGACAATGGAAGGTAGGTGACCATCTTGGTCAGGAGCTGAATGAGTGGGCTGTAGGGCTTTCCCCTGCTGTAACTGACTTTGTGATTCTAAACATGTACTGGGGCACAGTTCCTTCTCAGCTCCTGTACAGGGGGGTGGGAGAAGATTAGAAGCAGAACTCTGCGACAAAGTTCGCCCACAGCCCGAGCTGCGCCCCCTGACGGGAGGAACGCACCCCCAGGCCCACTGCAAGCACGGAGATCCCAGATCAATAACTCCAGCCCAGCCCCGCTCCAACTCCAGAGGAACACGCTCCCCGTAGGGGCAGAAGCTGTGATGGTGTGCAAGGTACGTCTTGTTCTTGGGGTGGCGCAGCTCGGGCTGTAGGCGAACACGGCCCATCGGGGAGCGGATTCCTCCATTGGGGGGACAGGGAGAACCTGAGAATGAAATCACTTCCAAAGTTCTGCCCACACAGTCAGTACCCCTCTCCTATACTTGTCTCCCGCACTAAGATAAGAATGATCCCAGCCTAACCCTCCCTACCTGCAAGACTCAAACTCACGATTGAGTAACTGCCGGGAATATGAGAAGCAAAGGTATTCATTCCAACCAATATTGCTGGCAGTATATTGGTGCTATGCCCTTCAGAGAACCCAACAAAGGCTGCATTCCACTGGATAGTTGGGAATGTTGGCTGATGCCCAGTGGCATAAAAGAACTGTGTCGCTGCAAAGACCCAGGCTGTAACGGCATACCATGGGACTGTAAAATAGCCTTCAAATAGGAAAAAAAATCAGTGTAAAATGTGACGTTTTCTCTGAAAATCAGTCAACAGTTAATTTGTAATCACCACTAACACCTGCCAAAAAAAAATTAATTATCCACTTTAAAACTTTTACAGAAGTCTGAAGTATACAAATAAAAGGTGAATTTTCACTATATTTAATAGTATCATGCACGAAACCTTTCCATTATCACATCATTATACATATTGTCACATCTATTGTTAGGATCTATGGCAGAAACAATTCAAGATAATTCTATAGTAAAAAAATTCACCAGTCCATCGCTCTCAGCACTTAAGACAGGTTTATTTAATAACTCCCAATCTCAGGAAATACCTAACTTTTACATGGAACTTTCCCCCAATTTTCATTTATTACCTTTTGTTGTTTTGAGGGCATTTGGACCCTAAGGCATGGAATTTTAAGTAAAATCTAACACAATTGATAAAAGCAACATATTTCTTCCAAAACGTTAATTAGTTACTATTTTATGAAGAATCTGGCACCCTGAATGGTCACTTTGCTTTTCAATGTTTACCCACAAATGACCAGACCGATTTGATTCATTAAGCACAATATATAAATGATATTTAATTATAGTTGTTCCAAATAGCCACATGGTCACAGTTATTGTAGTAATTACGCATTTAACAATCATCTACACCAAAAGACACGTTAAGAGATTGCCAAAATTATTCAGGCTGAGAACATTCAAGAAACAGGATATCTACATCTTGTTTTATGTTCCTTGTTCAAACATCAATGGAGTACCACAGGGATGCAGCCTCAATGTTCCACCAACATAGGTTCAATCCTGACCTTCGTCATTGACTGACTGTGTTCAGTCTGCACATTCTACCTGTGACTGTGTGCGTTTCCACTGGGTGCTGTAATTTCTCCCCAAATCCCCAAAATATTTTGCTTGATAGATTAATTGGCCTCTGAACATTGCCCCTGCTGTATAGATGAGTCATAGCATCTGGAAAAAATTGACTACGATATGATGAGATTAAAGTGAAATGTGTCGAATGAGTGCAAAATAGTACTTGATTTAGAGTTAATTATTTTGATGAAATCATTTCAATGAAATTAAAGTGAAATGTGTTGAATAAGTGCAAAAGAGTACTTGATTTAGAGTTAATTATTTCAATGAAATCGAGGCAGTTCCAGTAAAGATTCACTTGATGCTGGGCCAAAGGGCTAGTTTCCGTGCTTTACCATTCTCTAACATAATTATACAATTCACTTCCAGCATTTCCTATCATTAGTTAAAGATTTAGGAGACTACTCCATAATTGAAAGACAGCTACTTATGAGGAACCAAAGAAATAGTGCAGTCAGAGTTGTATCCTACCAACAGAGCAACAACAAAACTTGCATTTATTGTTAATTATTTCAATGAAAGTGACAGTTCCAGTAAAGATTCACTTGGATGATGACTGGTGCAAAAGCATTGCCTTATAAGGAAAGGTAGGGTCTGTACTCACTGACGTTCAGAACGAGATGTGATCTTATTGAAACATAAAAGTTCTCAGGGGGGCTTGATAGGGTAAATGCTGGGATGATGTTTCTCTTCACAAAATGAAAAAAAAAACAAAGGGCATTGTTTCAGAATAAGCAGGTGCCCATTTAAGGCCAAGAAGAGGAAGAATTTATTCTCTCAAATGGTTGACAGTGTTTGGCATGACTTTGTTTAAGAAGGAACTGCAGATGCTGGAGAATCGAAGGTTACACGAAAAAGCTGGAGAAACTCAGCGGGTGCAGCAGCATCTATGGAGCGAAGAAAATAGGCAACGTTTCGGGCCGAAAACGGGTCTGAAGAAGGGTTTTGGCCCGATACGTTGCCTATTTCCTTCGCTGCATAGATGCTGCTGCACCCGCTGAGTTTCTCCAGCTTTTTTGTGTAACCTTTGGCATGACTTTGTCTGGAGAGCTGTAGAAGTGGAATTCTTGAATATATTCAAAACCAAGATAGATAAGTATTAATCAGCAACAGATGCAAGTGTTATGGGGAGAGGGCAGGAAAGTGGATTTGAGGATAGTCGGATCTTCTTGAATGGCATAACAGGCTCGAGGTCCAAATGGCTTTAACCTGTTTTCATTGTTTTATGGTCTTAAATATTCTTATCCAAGCACAAATATACCTATACTTCAATGGCCTATCAGAGAAAAACTAAGGTCCAATCAACAATGAAAACTATCATTGTTGACTATACCGTAACCAAAAGTTGAATACAACAGCAAAATTCTGTCGATAGAAGTTATCTGAAGAAATATAAACTCCTATAAATACTCAACAGTTCAGTCTGCATCTGTGGAGAAACCGAGTTACGATTTCATGTCAAAGGCCCCTTTTTAAAATCAGTTCTTAAACTAGTGCTTCCAATACCATGCATTTGCACAAAATAATAATTTTCTCACCCATTTGATTCTTGAAGGTAAGCTTTTAGACCAATCTACAAATTGCTGAAAGCATTTTCCCAACCAAATAAACACCTTTGATATTAAGATCATATTAGGTCTCCTGTCCTTGCTGTTTTCTTAATTAATCTCTTCGACGCATCTTCAAGGGTTAGTGATCCTCCTCAAAATAAATCATATTGACAATCTTTATATTGCACATTAGGACTATGACCTTCTTGAGCCCGATTGAATCTTTGATGTTTGACATACTTGAATACAATAGATGTAAAATACATAGTTTGCTCACTTTTGATCAGCTACTGTTCAATCCACAAAATGTTTGAAAGCAAAATTATAAAGGACCAATCAATTGTTATTTAAAAAGCAGCAAATTGCTACTACACAATAAATGAAATCTCTTGGACAAAGTACATACCTGTGTTATCAGTCTGTAATGAAAGATTCCTTGCCATACCATGTATTTCCAGGAGAGAAAATCCCTCCAAGAACAGTAGCAGGAAAGCCAGTGACATTCTCTCATTATGAAGCAGAATAAGTAAAAATGCTAAAAGAACAATAACAATAAGGAGTGCAGCAGAGTATACAGTCCCCAGTCCATAAGCAGCCACCGTCCGAGATTCATCCCGATCACCATTAAAATGTATTTTCATTGATTGTTGTATTTTACGGTATATCAGTGGGATGACGTGTAGAGAATCAGCTTTCATTTCAGCAGAGCTTTTACAGGAAGGGATAAGAGTTTCATCAGACTGTCTATTTTCCTTCACAAAGACAGTAATTGGATTCCACAGCACGATAAAGAAGCCGGTTGTTACAAGGCCAAAGACAATGCCTGGGAGAACGACCACAATCTTCTCTTTCATATCATGAAGTTTAACAGAAGTTTCTTCAGGGGCAGCATTTACAGCCCAATAGCAGCATGAGCAAAAAGCGATAAAAGGGAAACCCAAACGTACAAATAACACAATCAAATGAGAGCTGTTGAGGTTTCCGTAATGAAGGAACCATTTTCGTATGAGGTAGACCAAGAATCCAAGTGACAACACTGACAAAATGTAATGGACGTTCCTTTCTTGCCTATTACTTAAACTTGACAAAGGCCTGAGGAAGGAAGAGGGTTCACAATTTGCAAGTTCTTCACGACAGTTATAAAAGTTATTGGAGCAAAGCACACACAGCAGAAAGGTAACCAGTAATCCAATTATGTAAAGAGATTCTCTTTTATATGTTACAAAACTAGGGTTCCTATGCATGTCTATCACATTTAAACCATGATTAAGTTTTCCATTCCATTTTAGTTCTAGGACTGTGAAAGTCACAATAGACTTCAAAAGGAAAGATACTACTTGCCCTTCATTTACTACAAAACTATTGGAAAACATGGCTCCACACCGTAATAAGGTAAGTCCCAAAGGAATTAAGATCTTCCACCAACTTTGCCACTTCTCTTGAATAGCAGCAATAGAGGTTTGGGATAATTTGTTTGCAACTTGATTCTTAATGTATTTAGATCTCCAAAAATGCCAATGGAAGCCCAAATGTGAACCAACAGCCACCCAACAACATAATGTCAGAGACTTTACCATAATGCCAGATATCAGCATCCAGATACTGACTATTAACGCTGCAGCCAGGCCCCAGATAATTGGATAGAAAAGTAGAACTCTGTGTAAGGATTCAAAAGTTGACACATTTTCAGATACCAGAAAACAATGTACGCAGGCTGCTGTTAGAAGTATAATACCACACAGCATATGCACAGGGTTGAATCGGGCCCATGATTCTTGACACATTTCCTTGGTCTCCCTCAAGTAACGCCGCATTGTGATGATCAGATTTTGCATCCTGGCAAGGTGGTTTTGGTTTGGAACAAATTTTTCAAAAACATGTTGGTCTGTAATCAGGTCATTGTATTCTGCCATTGCAGTGGAAAACAATTGCTTCAGGTAACTTAGCTTTTCCAAGGGAAGATCCTTAGCTACTTGAAAATAAGATTCCAAAAATCGATTCACCTTTAAAATAAACATATTACACAACATTACTAAAAGTAGTGACACAGCATTGTTAATATTCAAGTTTCTTTGCACTTTAGCAACCATAGTTTGCCATGAGTTATTTAATAACATACGTGCTTCTTGTTATAAATAAAATAGGGTTTAGAATTATAATGTGTGCAACTTAAGGTGGAAGCGACAATGTGACAGAAATCAAAACACAACAAAACTTTTAGTCTTGTACCTGAATGGCATTAATGCGAAGTGCTTTTGCATGTTCAAGATACTGATCATCACCCAGCTTTGGTAAAGAGGTAAACATGTCTGCTATCACCATGCCAATATTACTGTATGGAATAGGAATTCCAAGTAGAAGAGCCAGGGTTGGTACAAGATCTATCTGAGACACGACCTCTGGATCCTAAATTCAGAAAATACGGGTGAGTGAAAGTTTAAAATAAATAAATAATGGGATGACCACAAATTTTTTCAAACAAAAATAACCTGTCTTTGTATGTGGAAAGATATACATCATTCCATAACATTACTATCAGATCTTTTCCTCAAAACATACAAACTTTCTTGTTCAAGTTCTTTCCTTCCATTCATGAGGAGAATGAAGATAGAGACTGACAGAAGCTAAAATTAGATCATAACACACGTAAGAAAAGTCATTTTGGAAATTAAATCAAATGTCAGGGGAGTCAGAGGATGTAGGCGAGGTATAAATGAGTACTTTGCATTTGTATTCACAAAACAGAAGGCAATGGAGGTGATATCAGTGTAGATGGATATGCAAGGGCAGTTTAAGATATAGAACAAGGTGGTGTTGGGGCTCTTGAAGAACAGTAAAATGGATAGACCCCCAGGATATATCCCAGGTTACTAAGAGAGGCAAGAGAGGAGATTGAAGGGGCATTGATAAAGATCTTTGCATCTTCTCTAGACACAAGCGAGATCCGGAGGGTTGTAGAGTAACTCACATTGGTTCTTTTATAGAGATAATCCAGAGAATTAGAGGCCAGTAAGCTTCATGTCAATGGCAGGGAAACTATTGGGAGAGGATTCTTCTGGATAGGATTTATTCCCATTTTTAAGAGAATCGGCTAATAACATACAGTCGACAGGGTTTGTAGGCAGTAGGACATGTCTTATTTCTGATTGAGTTTTTTGAGGGGCGACTAAGATGGATGGGCAGTGGATGTTAGCTACATAGAATGTTATGGCATTTTATAAAATCCCTCATTGTATCCAGATTCAGAAGATTAAGATGCACAGGATTCGTAAAAAGACACAAAGTGCCGGAGTAATTCAGCGGGTCGGGCAGCATTTCTGCAGAACATGTATAGGTGACGTTTCGGGTACGGATCCTCCTTCATGATGGATTGGGGGTGTATGGATATAGGTTAGTGATATTTCAGATTATGACCTTTCTTTAGACTGTGGAGTGCATGGGCAGGTGACGTTTGGGGCAGGACCCTACTTCAGACTGGGAGAGCATGAATAGGTCATGTTTTTTGGGTTCGGACCCTTTAGACTATAGAACATGGACAGGTGACGTTTAAGATCAGGATCGTTCTTCGGACTGACATTTCGGGTCAGGACCTTCACTGCACAGGATTCATGGTGATGGTCATATGGATTCAGAACTGACTTACTCAAATAAGAAGGTTGTGGTGGAAGGATGTTATTCTGGTGGTCTGTGACCAGTGATGTTCCACAGGGATCTGCGCTGGGACCTCTGTTGCTTATGATATATATAAATGACGGGCATAAATGTAGACACAAAATGCTGGAGTAAATCAGAGGGTGAGGCAGCATCTCTGGAGAGAAGGAATGGGCGACATTTCGGGGTCGAGACCCTTCTTCAGACTGATGTATGGGGAGGGGGAGGGACAAAGATAGAATGTAGGCGGAGACATTAAGACTAGTGGAAGAACTAGGAAGGGGATGGAGAAAGCAAGGGCTATCTGAAGGTTGAGAAGTCAATGTTCATACCGCTGGGGTGTAAACTACCCAAGCGAAATACGAGGTGCTGTTCCTCCAATTTGCACTGGGCCTCACTCTGACAATGGAGGAGGCCCAGGCCAAAAAGGTCAGATTGGGAATGGATGAGGGGAGTTAATGAGCCACCGGGAGATCAGGTAGGTTAAGACGGACTGAGCGGAGGTGTTCAGCGAAACGATCGCCGAGCCTGCACTTGGCCTCGCCAATGTAGAGAAGTTGACACCTTGGACATAAATGTAGATGGGTTAATTAGTAAGTTTACAGATGACACCAAAATTGCTGGAGTTCTGAACACTGAAAACGGCTAACAAAGTATAGAGCGGGATATAGATCAGCTGGAGAATAGGGTGGAGAAATGGCAGACGGATTTTAATGAGAGCAAGTCTGAGGTGATTGCCTTTGGGAGGTCAAATGCAAGGGGAAAGTAGAAAGTTAATGGAAACCCCTTAACAGCAATGATGTATAGAGAGGACATGGGATCGAAGTCCATAGCTCCCTGAAACTGACAACATAATTTGATAGAATAGTAATGATGGCATTTGGTATACTTGCCTTCAAATGGTTGGGGCATTGATTATAAGAGTCAGGAAATCATGATGCAGCTGGATAAGACTCTGGTTAGGCCGCATTTAGAGTATTGCCCCTCTTTACAGGAAGCATGTGGAGGCTTTGGAGAGGGTACAAAAGATGTTTATCAAAATGTTGTCTGGATGGGAGTATTAGCTTTAGGAATATTAGCTACACGGAGAGGTTGGACAGACTTTGGTACACAAAAATGCTAGAGAAACTCAGCGGGTGCAGCAGCATCTATGGAGCAAAGGATATAGGCAACGATTCGGGCTGAAACCCTTCTTTCAGACTTTGGACAGACTTTGATTGTTTTCACTAAGCGCCGGAGGTTAAGGGGAGATCTGATAGAAGTATTCTTCCCAGCGTGAAAAGGTCAAACATTAGAAGTTATAAGGGAGAGTTTTAAGATGAGAAGAGGCAAAGTTTAAAGAGATGTGCGGGTTAAATTGTGATTTTGTTTACGGAGGGATGAGGGTGCCCGCAATGTGTGGATACAATAGTGGTCTTTAGATAGCAGGAAATGGAGGGACATGGATCACGTGCACCGACACGTGTAGGAAGGAACTGCAGATGCTGGTTTAAACTGAAGATAGACATAAAAAGCAGGAGTAACTCAGTGGGACAGGCAACATTTCTGGAGAAGGAATGTGTGACGTTTCGGGTTGAGACCAGATTGTTAGGGATAAGGAAACGAGAGATATAGACGATGATGCAGAGATAAAGAACAATGAATTAAAGATATGCAAAAAAGTAACGACTCTCACCCAACAAACAACTAACAATGCCTTTATCATTGCTACTTTTTTGCATATCACAGATATTATGGGCAGAGGGGCCTATTTCTGTGCTGTATTATTCTATGTTCTACATATGTCATCTAATTTAAAAGAAAAAAAGTTTATTAGCAATTTGTGTTCATCAAAACGTCAACGTGAAAATATTTCTGTCAATTTACATGTTTGACTAACATCGGACTACAAACAAGTCATTTGGCTGACTCCAAGTGTGGCATCATGGTTTAACACAAAAAAAAAAGACAGTGGTTAATTTCTTTGAACATACAGCAATTAATAAAATGTGGAAAATATCTCCCTGTAATGTGCACAGGATACAGGACATACAGGATAAATAATTAAGATGTTATCAAGTCACATAATTAGCGATAACTAGAAAGGTTAAAACAAATGGAGAATATGTAGTTCGGCTTTTTTTTAATAAAGATCTTTTGCATAGTGCACATAAAATATTGAACATTTACATACTGTGGACCATTTTACATTTCTCGGGGTTTTCGAATTTTGACAGGAAATGCTTGTTAGGGCGATTTAACTAAAATGACAGGAAAAGAGGTTGCAGCGGCAGAGACTTCCAGAGAGGTTGACAGCAATAAATGCAGAAGAAAGAGAAATATAGTGGAAGGATGTTTGAGTGGCAAAGAAAATTAGGGGGTAATTCGAGCACTATGATAGAAAACATAGGAGTTAAATACTGAAGAAGGAAACTTTACATTGTTTTGAGTACAAGAGTAAAGATCTCTTACTACAATTATTTAAGGTTTTAATAGGCAACAATGTGGTTCTGATCTCCTCACCCAAAGAAGGTCAAACTTGCTATTAAAGGAGTGCACTGAATACTCATTAGATTGGTCACTGCAACTACAGTGACATTGCAAGTAGATAGGGTGGTGAAGGCGGCTTTTGGTACATTGGCCTTCATCAGTTAAGAAAATGAGTATGGAAGTTGGGACGCCATGTTATAATTGCACAAGTCATTGGTGAGGCCACACTTGGAGTATTGTGTTCAGCTTCAGTCACCCTTCTGTAGGAAATATGGCATCAAGCTGGAAAGGGTGCAGAGAAGATTCATGAGAATGTTGTTACAGCATGAAGATGTGAGTTATAGGGAGAGGTTGGGCAGGCTAGAACTTGATTCGTTGGCACACAGGAGGCTGAGGGGTGATCTTATAACAATGTCTAAAATCATGAGGGGTATAGATAGGGTAAATGCCAAGTCTTTTACCAATGTAGGGAAATCAAGAACTCGAAGATATAGGCTTGTAGTCAGAGGTGAACGATTTAATAGTTACCTGAGGGCAACCTTTATCTTTACAGAGGGTGGTGAATATACAGTAAGAGCTGCCAGGGGACGTAGTTGAGGCAGGTTCAGTGCAACATTTAAAATACATTTGGACAGGTACATGGATAGGAAAGGCTGCAAGGGATATGGGTCAAATGCAGGCAAATAGGACTGGCTTAGATGAGGCATCTTGGCCAGCATGGACAAATGGGTCAAAGGGCATGTTTCCATGCGTTCATCTCTATGACTATCTCTGGTAGCACAATAACATGATAAAAATTACATTCCGCAAATCAGGACTTACTTCAGTTTTGATCTCAAACATGGGAAGCGGACTATAAATAAACAAAGCTGCATCAACTTCTCCTTCGCTGTCACCCCCATGATCTCCTGTTTCTGTCATTCCATGATCTCCCATTACCACCAACAAGGTATCATTTTGAAGTGTTGCAATTAATGACCTATCAGATAAAGATTTTATTTAAACCAGGAAAAGTTATTCTGCTGCTTTATTTTTACAATTTTGAACAGTTTGAGCAATTAAGAGCCCTTACCTAACACAAATTTCTTATCCCTTCCCCACAATGTAGGAAAGTGACCTTCCCCACAATGTAGGAAAGTGACTCAGTTTCTCCTTGCATTGCACAACTTCAGCCCATATGTGAAAAGAAGGCAATGCGGAAACCTAGGACTATTTCTCTCAATGTTGCAATTAATTAGGTTTAGAGCTTGCAACTACAGTGAGAAAGGGACACCAATCGTCACAGTGCATATGTCCAGCTAAACACGAACAAGATGTTGTAGGCCATACACTTTGCTTCCTGCAAGGAATGCTGTTTTGTAGTCTTCTGCAGCAAAATCTTTAGGTAAGTGATCTAACAAGAAATCCAAAGGTAGACAAAAATGCTGGAGAAACTCAGCAGGTGAGGCAGCATCTATGGAGCGAAGGAATAGGTGACGTTTCGGGTCGAGACCCTTCTTCAGACTGATGTGGAAGTGGGGCGGGAAGAAGAAAGGAAGAGGCGGAGACAGTAGGCTGTGAGAGAGCTGGGAAGGGGAGGGGAAGGATGGAAAAAGCAAGGACTACCTGTTCATACCGCTGGGGTGTAAACTACCCAAGAAATATGAGGTGCTGCTCCTCCAATTTGCCATGGGACCCACTCAGCCCATGGAGGAGGCCCAGGAAAGAAAGGTCGGATTCGGAGTGGGAGGGGGTTGAAGTGCTGAGCCACCGGGAGATCAGGTTGGTTAATGCACACAGAGCGGAGGTGCTGGGCGAAGCGATCGCCAAGCCTGCGCCTGGTCTCACTGGTGTAGAGCAGCTGACACCTAGAGCAGCGGATGCAATAGATGAGGTTGAAGGAGGTGCAGGTAAGCCTCTGCCTCACCTGGAAAGACTGCTTGGGTCCTTAGATGGAGTCAAGGGGAGAGGTAAAGCGACAAGTGTAGCATTTCCTGTCGTAGCAAGGGAAAGTACCAGAGGAGGGAGTGGTTTGGGTAGGAAGGGACGAATTGACCAAGGAGTTACGGAGGGAGCGATCTCTGCAGAAAGCTGAAAGAGGAAGAGATGGGAAGATGTGACCAGTGGTGGGATCAGTTGGAGGTGGCGAAAATGTTGGAGAACTATCTGTGTTGTATGTGATGGCTGGTAGGTTGGAAGGTGAGCACAAGGGGGACTCTGCCCTTGTTATGAGTGGGGGGGGGGGGGGGGGCCCTTGTTATGAGGAGTGAGGAGTGAGAAAAAAAATCTAATTTTAGCTGCATAGACTATTAAATATTTAAAAAATCAAGCTGACATTTATTAAAAATCATGGCATTTCAGCTTTAATTATTATCTTATGGACATGTTGCAATCTTTGATTTGTGCTTTAAAATGTTTAAGATTAAATTGTGTGTTTTCTCCTTCATTACTATCCCGTACAATTGTCATAAGGGATAGGAGAAGAATTAGGCTATTTGGCCCATCAATACACCACCATTCATTCATGGCTGATCTATTTCTCCCCCCTAACCCCATTCTCCTGCCTTCTCCCCATAACCTGACACCCATACTAATCAAAAATCTATCTATCTCTGCCTTAAATATATCCACTGACTTGGCCTCCACAGCCTTCTGTGGCAAAAAAATCCAGATTCACCACCATCTGACGATATAAATTCCTCCTCATCTACTTCCTAAAGGAACATCCGTTAATTCTAACCTTTAGTCCTAGACTCTCCCACTAGTGGAAACATCCTCTCCACATCCACTTTATCCAAGCCTATCACTATTCTGTCAGTTTCAATGAGGTCCCCACTCATTCTTCTACACTCCAGCGAGTACAGGCCCAGTGATACCAAATGCTCATCATATGTTAACCCACTCATTCCTGGGATCATTCTTGTAAACCTCCTCTGAACCCTCTCCAGAGACAGCACATGCTTCCTCAGGTATGGTGCCCAAAATTGCTCACAATACTCCAAATGTGGCCTGACCAGAGCCTTATAGAGCCTCAGCATTACATCCCTGTTTTTGTATACAAGCCCTCTTGAAATAAACGTTAGCATTGAGTTTGCTTTCTTTACTACCGATTCGACTTGCAAATCAACTTTTTAGGTCACGGGGAGAACGTATAAACTCCACGCAGACAGCACCCGTAGTCGGGATCAAACCCGGGTCTCCGGCACTGCATGTGCTGTAAGGCAGCAACTCTACCGCTGTGCCACCGTAACCGCCCTAGGTCACGGTAAGGGCTTTAAAGCAAAACAATGAATTCAGTAAATTCCTAGAAAAATCTTGCAACTGGATGCAACTGAATTTCCATGGACAATCAAAAGATATTTAATCAATAGACGACAATATGTGCAGGATTAGGCCATTCAGCCCCTCGAGCCATTCAATGTGATCATGGCTGATCGTCCACAATCAGTACCCCTTTCCTGCCTTCTCCCCATATCTCTTGACTCTGCTATCTTTAAGTGCCCCATCAAGCTCTCTCTTGAAAGCATCAGAGAACCAGCATCCACCGCCCTCTGAGGCAGAGAATTCCAGACTCAGAACTCTCTGTGTGAAAAAGTTTTTCCTCATCTCCGTCCAAAATGGCTTACCCCTTATTCTAAAACTGTGGCCCCTGGTTCTGGACTCCCCCAACATCGGGAACATGTTTCCTGCCTCTAGCGTGTCCAAACCTTTAATAATCTTATATGTTTCATTAAGATCCCCTCTCATCATTCTAAATTCCAGAGTATACCTCTTTAGGGGAGAATACGTGTTCGGCACGGACTAGAAGGGCCGAGATGGCCTGTTTCCGTGCTGTAATTGTTATAAGGTTATATACAAGCTCAGCCGCTCCATTATACCAGCATATGACAGTCCCGCCATCCCGGGAATTAACCTGGTGAATCTACGCTGCACTCCCTCAATAACAAGAATGTCCTTCCTCAAATTGGGAGACCAAAACTGCACACAATACTCCATGTTTGGTCTCGCTAGGGTCCTGTACAACTGCAGAAGGACCTCTTTGCTCCTATACTCAACTCCTCTTGTTCAAATGTACCCAGAATAATGAATGAAGTATAAGCAAAAAGTAACGATAATGGAAACAGGCCATTGTTAGCTGTTAGTTGGGTGAAAATGAGACTGTTTTCTCGTTTTCACCCAACTAACAATGGCCTGTTTCTGTTATCATTGTTACTTTTTTGCATTTCTTTCATTAATTGTTCTTTATTTCACTACATCTCTCATCGTCTATATCTCTCGTTTTCCTTATCTCTAACCAGTCTGAAGAAGGGCCTCGACCCGAAACGTCACCCATTCCTTCTTTCCAGAGATGCTGCCTGTCCCGCTGAGTTACTCCAGCTTTTTGTGTCTATCTTCAATTTAAACCAGCATCTGTAGTTCCTTCCTACATTAGTGTAGATGGGATATGTTGGTCAGTGTGGGCAAGGGGCCGAAGGGCCTGTTTCCACACTGTATAACTATCAGAATCAGAATCACACTTTATTCGCCAAATATGTTTTGCAACATACGAGGAATTAATGATAAAGAGAAAGGTTTTGCCAGGCTTTAGCCTAGATTGATCTAGTAAATGATTTGCTCATTTCTGCAACGTAATCTAAAAAGAAGGTATATAGTACTAGGTTTACAAATGGACACCTGCAACTAGCCAATACAGCACAAACCTGACATTGATACCGATATACATTTCAAGATAACCCACTGTATTAGCTTTCAAACAGCTTTAATTACAGTCCTCACTTCAAACATACCTCAGCATCTGGTTCATCTGATTGAGCTTTTCTGCCATCATTGAGTGGCGAGGCCCATATCTATGCCCACAGTGGTCAACGCCTAGAAAATGTGCAATGAGCACGTCCCATTCACCAGCTTCCACTGTAAGCAGAGAACAAACTCGTAATTAGTAGAAATCATAACATTACGAACTGTCAAACACAAAAGAACAATTAATCTACAGTTCACAAGGCAAAGCTGGATAAAAAGACTTTAGTACATTTCGATTAGCAGAAATGTTTGTAAACACCACAATTGTATTAGCTGTAAGGAGAGGTTTGACAAATATTGATTGTTTTCTCTGGAGCTTCTTAGGCCGAGGGAAGATCCTTGCATAAGGTAGGTAGTGAAAGTCTTTCTCACAAGCTAGAAATCTTAATGACTAGATGGCGTAGATGTATGGTGGGAGGGGGAAAGGTTAAAGGATATGTTTGAGGCAAGTTTATACAGAATGGTAAGGTGCCTGGAATGCCTTGTCATGGGGTGTGATGGAAACATGTGATGATGACGTTTGAGGGGCATTTCGACATAGAAAATAGGTGCTGGAGGAGGCCATTCGGCCCTTCGAGCCAGCACCACCATTCATTGTGATCATGGCTGATCGTCCCCTATCAATAACCCGTGCCTGCCTTCTCCCCATATCCCTTGACTCCACTGGCCCCTAGAGCTCTATCTAACTCTGACTCCACTGGCCCCTAGAGCTCTATCTAACTCTAGACATGCACATGAATATGCGGGGAATGGAGGAATATGGTTCATGTGCAGATGGGATTAATTTAGTTTGGCATCATGTCAGCACAGTTCTTGTGAGCCAAAGAACCTGATCCTGTATGGTACTGTTCTGTGTTTGATGGATGGTAATTTCCATGCAAGTCTCTTTAATAAAAACAGAAATGTTAGCAACAGTCAGCATGTCAGGCAACATAAACAAAGTTAACATTTTAGATTGAAGTCCTCAACTTTAAGTGTTAAGTCTTTCTCATTTCTAAATGATACCTGACCTGTAGGGTGATCCCCAACATTTTCTATTTTTATTAACAATACCTGCGAATGAATAATATTGTCACCATAATGCCAAAATGACATTCATAATTGAGGAAAACCACTACAAAATTCAAAGGAACATTAAGAACCAGGACAATCCTTCTGAAAAATCTATCATCACATGAATAAATTACAGGCACCAAATTTACATGGTTCTTCACTCAGAGTTAATTTTAGGTGCTCCACCCCCTAACCAATCCAGGGCTTGTGTGAGCATCTATTGCTATAATTGAACTGATATCTAAATATGGAAAGTTCAAATGCCACCAGAAAGAGGGAAACAGAAGTATTTCATTCCAGGGATTTGAGAGCTGTGACTACAAAAAAAGCCCAACTGGTTTTTATCCCCTTCGGGGAAATGGGAAATGTATCAGCAGAGGTGACTGACATGCAACCTGCATCTTAATTTATGGTTGCCTGTCTCTCTAACAACACACATTAATTACTGTCTCGCTTGTGTTACCCACGCCATGCCAGTTATTTAAAATGCATTTCCCATCCAAGCTGGATTCTTGGAATTCCCAAAGCAGAATACCAAAATAAGTCTCAAAATCATATATTATTTAACAAGAATCAATGTTAAGATGGGAAAAGGGAAAGTACAACGGGATCTGGGGTTCCTTGTACATCAGTCTATGAAAGTAAGCATGCAGGTACAGCAGGCAGTGAAGAAAGCGAATGGCATGTTGGCCTTCATAACAAGAGGAATCGAATATAGGAGCAAAGAGGTCCTTCTGCAGTTGTACAGAGCCCTAGTGAGACCACACCTGGATTATTGTATGCAGTTTTGGTCCCCTAATTTGAGGAAGGACATTCTTGCTATTGAGGGAGTGCAGCGTAGGTTTACAAGGTTAATTCCCGGGATAGCGGGACTGTCATATGCTAAGAGAATGAAGCAGCTGGGCTTGTACATGCTGGAGTTTAGAAGGATGAGAGGGTATCTCATTGAAACATATAAGATTGTTAAGGGCTTGGACATGCTAGAGGCAGGAAACATGTTCCCGATGTTGGGGGAGTCCAGAACCAGGTGCCACAGTTTAAGAATAAGGAGTAAGCCATTTAGAACAGATTCGAGGAAACACTTTTTCTCACAGAGAGTGGTGAGTCTGTGGAATTCCCTGCCTCATACGGCGGTGGAGGCAGGTTCTCTGGATGCTTTCAAGAGAGAGCTAGTTAGGGCTCTTAAAAATAGCAGAGTCAGGGGATATGGGGAGAAGGCAGGAACGGGGTACTGATTGGGGATGATCAGCCATGATCACATTGAATGGCGGTGCTGGCTCGAAGGGCCGAATGGCCTCCTCCTGCACCTATTGTCTACTTGATGTTTTTCTCATATATGTTTATAAAAGGAAACTTTGAAAGACAGCCATTGGCTCACTAGCTTTCACACAGAATCATAAGAGAAGAACACGTCATGGAAAAATTAAAAGGTTTTTCATCTATCTTTATTGCACAAAATATGTATAACACTACACAAAAAATAGATATTCCTCATTCTATTCATCGGAATCATCCATTCAGCAGAATCTCCAGATTGCCCGCAATGCTCGGGCAAGGGGGCGTTGGAACACATCCTGAGCTGTTGCCCAAAGGCTCTTGGGCAGGGCCGGTACACATGGCGTCACAACAAGGTTCTTAAACCCATTGCAGAAGCCATCAGCTTGGGAATCAGCAGCTGTAGACGAGAACACCCCACCACCCAGATGATCACCTTCGTGAAGGCCGGAGTGCAGCTGCCAAGAACCACAGCAGCCAGGAATCTGTCAGGAATCCTGGCAACTGCGCAGGACTGGCAGCTTTCCTTAGACCTGGTGAAACAGCTGAAGTTCCCACAGCACATTGCCATGACCACCCTGAGGCCAGATATCCTCCTGGTCTCAGAGGCGACCAAAAACAATGTCTTGTTGGAACTAACAGTGTCGTGGGCGGACCGTCTGGAGGAGGCCCACGAGAGGAAGATGGCCAAGTATGAAGAGCTGGTCATAGACTGCCGTAAGCAGGGCTGGAAGGCAAGGTGTATGCCCATCGAGGTTGGCTGCAGAGGTTTTGCAGGGCAATCGCTCTACAAAGCCTTGAGTGCACTGGGCATAAACGAAGTGGCGAGGAGAAAGGCCATCAAGAACACCACAGAGGCAGTGGAGAAGGCCTCGAGATGGCTCTGGATCAGGAGAGGAGGTCCATGGGGAGGAGCGAATGCCACCTGAACACAAGTCGTGGTCTGATCAACCACGGCTGGGTCGCCTGGGTGAGGGTGTCTGATGTTGAAAGACCCGAAACACCCAATGACCCCAGGTTACATCGCTGATGATGTGTTCAGGAGCATCTATCAATGTATTTGTATCAGTCAAGGCATATTTAATGTTATGCTACCTCAAGTTTATGGCGTTGGGCTCAAGTCTCACTGGAAACTCAAGCACATGATCGATAATACCTAATCCAACAAAGAAGGATGCTGTGCATCTTTCAGTGTTATCTTTCAGCTGAGATTTTAAACTGTTCTCTCAGGTAGACATAAAAGATTGACAATTTCAAAGAGTGGGAAATTTATAGCCAGTGATCCAGCCAATATTTATCATTAAGTGAATATCACAAAGAATAGGATCAATATCAAATTGCTGCCATGGGACCTTGTAATATATGGTAATACATAAACTGACCACTGTGTTTGACAACAAAAATACCTCACTGATGATTAAGAACTTAAGTATCATAAAGTGCAATATTTTTCATTCTAATAATTAACATAACACTGACAGCCAAAATACATGATCAATCAATGTATAATTATTAGCTCCATAAATTTATACTTGATAGAGTTAGCTCATCCTCGAACACCAAGCAGTGTCATTCGGTCAAAATCAATGTTTGAGGACATTGATAATCCCAATGTTAGCACCTTCACCTAACACCTCCTTGCTGAAACATTAGGAAAGATTGACCAAAATTTGTTTTGGAATTGATTGACTGACAACTGAATTGTTGTTTAACATCAATGTCAAATCTTCGTATAATCTGCACAAAATTAAACTGACAACAAAATGTGCAATAACTTTCTCCATTGAGGAATCATGATTAAACAGAAAGCAGTATTGTTTTATTTCACAATTAAAGGTTAAAATACAAGTCCCTGTAAAGATAACACAAAGCGGATTCTATGCCTTATCTGCATGGATTTAATAAAGTATAGATTTTTGAGATACTTATTAATTTCTTACCTGTTGTGAAGATATGTTGAAGGATACCATCATCCACTGTATGAAGGTCTCTCACGTTAAAAGAAGAAAAGGGGAATGATCGGGCAAACTTATTTGGAAACAGCGCTTCCCACGTGTCATCTCCCATGAATACCACTTTCTTCTCTAAAGGAAGCAAAGTACACGTGGAAGTTGTTTAATTTAATTAACTTAAATGCACTTTTTCTTGCTGTACTTTAAAAATAAGAAACTACAGATGCTGAAAATAAGAAACAAAAACAGAAAACGATGGCAACGCTCAGCAGGTCAGCAGCATCCAATAACAAAGAAACAAAGCTAATGTAGAAGACAGGATAATGCAGCTCAGGAGTAGGCCTTTTGGCCCACAATGATCGAGCCGAACATGATGCTAAATTAAACTAATCCATCCTGCCTACGCGTGATACATATTTATGAGCCCATCAAAAATACATTTAAATCATGTACACGATCATATCTACTTCCAGCACCACCTCTGGCAGCGCATTCCAGGTACATAACCTCACTGTTTAAAAAACCTGGCATGCATTTCTATTGTAAACTTTATCCCTCTCGTCTTCGAGCCGTGCATTCTAGTTTTTGACATTTCCAACATGGGAGAAAGGTTCTGACTGTCCATCTGTATCCCGGGGGGCCACGACCCGCAGACCTAGGACACGCCCGGCAGGTTTAGTTCTCCTGCTGCAGATGGGGACTTGCCTGCCGCGGACATAGGAAAGAGGACCCGCCCAGTAGGCCCGGCTCCTCCGTTGGAGTCCGAGGCCTCGCCTGTGCTGTGGAACCCACCTGGAGGCCCTGCTGGCCCGCCCAGAGTGGAAGGAGTCGGAAGGAAGGCCGGTGAATAGACCAGCTGCGGGCAGCAGTGGCCACTGGAGGCCTCGGCTGGACTGGGCACCGATCCAAGAGGCCGAGCACATGGACTGGACGTGGGCTAGAGCGACAGAGGAGGGCACCAACGCTACACTTGGCCAGGCCAACCCCACAATGCCGTCAGGTCAACCGGCCTTCATGGTCAGATCAGGATCCCTGCATTTACAACAACAGGGATTTGAAAATGCCGCCAAACTGGTGGCTCTGTATACTGTCTCAGTGTACATCTGCTATACACTTGGACTGTATCTGCAATGCTTATTCAAGATGTATCTAAGTACTTATGTATAGTGATAATTGAACAGAACTGTAAAAAAAAAAGAATTTCATTATGCCTCGGTATATGTAACAAAAAAAGTACCATACCATCTTATCTCTACCTTCCATAATTTAAAAACATCTGTCAGGTCACCACACACCCAAGATAATGCTCCAGAGAAAACAATCCAATTCTAGCCAACCTTTCCTTGCAACTAATACCATCTAACCTGTTCTGCACCTTCTTCAAAGTCTCCTCAGACTTCCTATAATGGGGCTATCAGTCCTGCGCACGATACTCCAAATGCAGCCAAACCAGAGTTTTGTGACTTCCTGAGTTTTAAACCCAATGTCCTCAATGAAGGCAGGTATACAACATTTACCATTCTACCCATTTGTGTTTTCATTTTCAGGGAGTTATGGTCTTGGACCCCATGATCCCTCAACACATCAAGGCTGTTTACGGACCTGCTACTAATAGTATACTCTCTCCTTAAATTTGATTTCTCAAACAGTAACGCCTTACAGTAACCCACATTAAACCCCATGTACCATTTCTCCACCCATTTCTGTAGCCAATCCATATAGGGTGATTTCACCAAAGGTCAAATGAGCGTAGATCCCCCCTCACGTTACCGAAAAATTTAACTGGAGGACATATGTCACTTCCCGTACATGTTAGTGAATGGGGAAACACGCACTTTCACACCCGTTAAAAACATGGAAAACGGCCGATATTTGAGCTGAAATTTTCTGTGCTAGTCGGGGTGACCGTGAAGCACAGCGACCTAAATTTTCAGGCAAAAAAAAAGATAGAAACTAAGGTAATTACAAGACGGAACTGAACGTGGAAAAAAAGCGGAACTGCTTAGCAGACATTTGCCGTGGAGATTTAAAGATCCAAAATATAGGGAATTATCGCGTTTGCTCGCTGAATTTCATCAAAAGTAAGGCATTATTGACTTACTTTTGATGAAACTCAGCGAGCAAACGCGATAATTCCCGATATTTTGGACCTTTAAATCTCCACGGCAAATGTCCGCTGTTCACTTCTGCTGGATTGGCACCTTCAGCTCCCTCTTTAATTTACCTTAGTTTCTATCTTTTTTTTGGACTGTAAATGTAGGTAGCCGTGCCTCACGGTCACCCCGACTGGCACAGTAAATTGCAGCTCAAAAACTGGCCGTTTTCGATGTTGTTAACGGGTGGGAAAGTGCGTGTTTTCCCATTCACTAACATGTACCGGATGTATATCATGTACTCCAGTTGAGATTTTCGGTCATGTGGGTGCAGATCTACGCTCCAGTGACCTTTCGTGAAATCACCCTATATAACTATGTACCTTGACAGCTTTCAACTCAAGTAATCTTGATGTCATCTGAAATCTTACTACCCAACCCATCTACTTCTTTGTCCTATAAATACAGTAAACCCTCATTTAATGGACCCTTTATAATGGATTTTGGTTACAATGGACAGACCTGACGATGCTCAGGCCGCTGCTCTGACATGCTCTGTCACCGTGGGGCTCCCTCCCCTCTCACCAGCTGCAACCTCTTTCTGTTGGCCATCGCTTTGTCCCACCCCACCCCCCCCCACCCCCCTCCTCCTCCTCCTCCTCCTCCTTCTCCCCTGGAATCAAGAGTGTCTTATTGTCATATGTCCCAGATGGGACAATTAAATTCTTACTTGCGGCAGCACAACAGAATATGTGAATATGTAAACACTGATACATATTTCACCTTAGAAGCCACTAGCAAATTGGAAACAGCACCTCATATTTCACCTTGGTGGCTTACAAACCAGCAATATGAACATGGAGCTCTCTGAATTTAAGTAACTTCAATGCACACTCCCCTCCCCACTTAATTCCTCAGCTTTTCAAATTGTACCCCTCAAGTTCACACCTACCCTCGCCAACAAGGGCCCAGCAGGGCACCACCTGCCTGAGGTCCTTTGTGGCTGGCTCTAATTGGTCCCGGTCTTTTCTCACCTTCAGCTCTTCGCCCCCTCCCCCCCTCCTACTTTCAGAGATGCTGCCTGACCCACTGAGCTTCTCCAGCACTCTGTGTCTATCATTTTCAAATAATCTCCAAATATGCATATACAATACAATCCGGGTTCATATTGTAATCATGAACAATCAGCTTGTATTCTTTAAGCAACCTCGAGGCAACTAGATTAAAATTTAAAGATAACAACAAAGGTTGGTCCGACCAAGGTGTTCGATATGGACTACATAGATTTTAGCAAGGTTTTCCACAAGGATGCGTGTGGCAGAGTGGTTTAAAAAAAAGGAGCATGCCTGTAGGATCCAAGGACGAGTATGAAACAAATCCAAAACTCCCTCAGTGAAATGTTACGAAGGGAACTGTTGACTCGTGCTTTGTAACTGACAAAGAATGTAGAGAGGAACTGCAGATGTTGACTGAAGATAGTCATAAAATTCTGAGAGTAACTCAGCAGGTCCGGCAGCATCTCTGGAGAAAAGGAATAGGTGACGTTTCAGGTCAAGACCCTTCTGCAGACAGAAGATAGGTCCGACCCAAAACGCCACATATTCCTTTTCTCCAGAGATGCTGCCCTGTCCGACCTGAGTTTATCCAGCATTTTGTGTCTATTTTCTTTGTAACTGATGGGTTTAATGGCCAATGTTGTAAAACATAGAAAATAGGTGCAGGAGTAGACCCTTCGAGCCTGCACCGCCATTCAATATGATCATGGCTGATCATCCAACTCAGTATCCTGTACCTGCCTTCTCTCCATACCCCCTGATCCCATTAACCACAAAAGCCACATCTAACTACCCCTAAAATATAGCCAATGAACTGGCCTCAACTACCCTCTGTGGCAGAGAATTTGTGGCCAACTTTCCATGACCCTATATTAAACCACTTTCATTTTTAACTTACTGTTTAGCACAAATTGTTGGATCAAATTATCTTCCTCAATTGCTGTTGATGCAAAGTTGCTGCCCACATCTATGAAGGTAGGCAAGGTACCGGTGGTCATCCCTTTAATCCTCTGCATGGTGGTTGTGGGCGGATCGGCTCTGAAACGGAACAGTCTGGCGTGCTGAGGTTTAGAAACGACGTTTTGATGGATCACCTCGAGTTTATTCTCGTACGGTTTGGGATTGGTGTTTCCAGGATCATACTTGGCAAAGTCAAACCTCAGGGCGTCGATGACGACCACGACAGCTCTGGAAAAGCGCCTCGGCATCCAGCACGGATTAAAATGCCGAGTGGAGGAGGGGGAGTGGAGGCAGGAGCTGGGGCTGCGGAGCTCCAGCCGCACCAGCAGGAAGCCGCTGAGGAAGAGGCCGAGGCCGGCGCTGAAGAGCAGGCAGGTCCAGCAGAGGGACAGCACCGTGGCCAGGCGGGGCATGGTGGCGATGGCGGCTCCCACAGGCTCTCTGTGTCTCTATCCCTCTCCCTCCGCAAAGCAGCGAGGCGGCCGCTTCAATCAGATGGCGCCATTCGGATCTTCCCGCAAACCGTCACCAAGGTCAAAGATGGTCACCCACCCGCGGCCGGGCCCCACCCCCCCACGGCAACCTCCTCCTCCCCCGGCAACCTGCTCCCCCCACCACGGGCTCCACCTCCTCCCACCGGCACCCGCCCACACACACACACACCGCCACCGCCCGCCTCCAACAGCGCCGCTGCTTCCCGCCGGCCGCCCAACAGCCTCCCTCCCTCCCGTCGCGGCGCCACCTGACACACGGGCTGTACAGGCAACAGCAAAGATACATAGAAACATAGAAACCAAAGATTGTTCCCGATGTTAGGGAAGTCCAGGACCAGGGGTCACAGCTTAAGGATAAGGGGGAAATCCTTTAAAACCGAGATGAGAAGAACTTTTTTCACACAGAGAGTGGTGAATCTCTGGAACTCTCTGCCACAGAGGGTAGTTGAGGCCAGTTCATTGGCTATATTTAAGAGGGAGTTAGATGTGGCCCTTGTGGCTAAGGGGATCAGAGGGTATGGAGAAAAGGCAGGTACAGGATACTGAGTTGGATGATCAGCCATGATCATATTGAATGGCGGTGCAGGCTCGAAGGGCCGAATGGCCTACTCCTGCACCTATTGTCTATGTTTGGCTATTGTCTCTGACATGATGGGGGGGGGGGGGGGGGGAGAGTGCAGTGGAGAGATAAGCTTTTCCCACTGAGTAGGGAAGATTCAAACAAGGGGACATCTTGAGAATTAAGGGACAGAAGTTTAGGGGTAACATGAGGAGGAACTTCTTTACTCAGAGTGATGGCTGTGTGGAATGAGCTTCCAGTGAAGGTGGTGGAGGCAGGTTCGTTTTTATCATTTAAAAATAAATTGGATAGTTATATGGATGGGAAAGGTATGGAGGGTTATGGTCTGAACGCAGGTGTATGGGACTAGGGGAGAATACGTGTTCGGCACGGACTAGAAGGGTCGAGATGGCCTGTTTCCGTGCTGTAGTTGTTATATGGTTAATGGAGCTTACTGTAGGTGTTGCGAGGTCGTATGAGGTGTTGCATTTTGTGAAATCAAATCAGAACAAGACCTAATTCTACAACACTCCCCAAGGTGAAAGCTAGGCCCTGGGGAGTGTGGCAGAGCAGTCCATAATTCCTTGAAAGTGGCCTCAGGTTGAGAAGGTGGTGAAAAAGACTTTTGCCTCATTGGTTTTCATCAGTCAGGGAATTGAGTATGGAAACATAGAAACAAGATGCAAGAGTAGGTCATTCGGCCCTTCGAGCCAGCATCGTCATTCTATATGATCATGGCTGATCATGCAAAATCAGTACCCCGTTCCTACTTTTTCCCCATATCCCATGATTCCGTTAGCCCAAAGAGCTAAATCCAATTTTCTCTTGAAAACTGTTGCATGAGGAAGTTGGGATAAAAAAAGAATACAAACTGCTGGAGCAACAATGGGTCAGGCAGCATCACTGGAGAACGTGGATAGGGGGAGTTTCGGGTCAGGATCCTTCGGGAAGGGTCCTGACCCAAAACGTCACCTATCAATGTTCTCCAGAGATGCTGCCTGAACCACTGTGTTACTGCAGCACTTTGTGCCCTTCTTTGTAAACCAGCATCTACAATTCCTTATTTCTAAGGTAGACAAAAGTGCTGGAGAAACTTAGCGGGTGCGGCAGCATCTATGGAGCGAAGGAAATAGGCAATGTTTCTGAGTTTCACCAGCACTTTTGTCTATCTTCGATTTTCCAGCATCTGCAGTTCCTTCGTGAACATTCCTTTTTTCTACTTGGAAGTTGGGATGCTATGTTACAGCTGTACAAGATCTCGATAAAGCCATACCTGGAGTATTGTGTTCAGTTTAGGTCACCCTGCTATAGGAAATATGCCATTAAGCTGGAAAGAGTGGAGAGAAGATTTAGGAGAACGTCCATGATATGAGCTATAGGGATAGGTTTGGGAGGCTAGGACTAGAGAGATTGAGCCGGCTGGGGCTTTATTCCTTGGATCAGATGAGACTGATGGATGATTTTATAGAGATGTATAAAAGTATGAGGTGAATAGACAGGGTGGATGTGCAGAGTCTATACCCAAGGTAGATGGTTAAGAACTAGATTTAATAGGAACCTGAAGGACTTTTGTTTTACACAGAGGGTGCTGGTGATATGGAATAAGCTGCCAGAAGTAGTGGTTGAGGAAGGTACAATAACAACATTTTAAAATACTTCGGACAGGAACACGGATAGGAAGATTAGAGGGAATTTTGGCCAAATTTGTGTAAATGGGACTTGCTTAGATGGGGCATCTTGGTCGGCACTGTGGGTTTGGCCAAAGGGCCTGTTTATTTGCTCTGACTTTGATTCTATTGCTCACATACATTCTGTATTGTTTTTCATTTATCATTGATCCCCAATGAGCCCTGAGAAGCTGGCGGTGAACAGCCGCCTTGAACAATTGGTGTCCTTCAAGCGAAGATATTCCCATGTTGTTGTTGGGGAAGATAAGACCAGCATATATTTCTATTTCCCATTATTAGCCCTGTATGATACAACTGAATGACTCATTGAACAATTTTGGACTATGCTTTCTTAAGAGTGCAATGTGTTGGTATGTAATTACCAGAGTTATTGGTTTTAATGTTTTTATTGGAAGCATTTGTACAAAAACTTGACAATTTTACAGCTTTGTGAACAGCTTCAATGTTAACACTTTCCAAAAAGGACATTAAATTAAAAAGAGAGAGAAAGAAGGAGAAGAGAGAGAAAAAACAAAAAAGGAAAGAGGGGAGATATCTCCGGTTTGCTTCCAGTTCCCCATGCTGGTGAGAGCAGGAACAGGGAGATACGGGACCTGAACGTGTGGCTGAGGAACTGGTGCACGGGGCAGGGATTTAGATTCTTAGATCACTGGGATCTGTTTTGGGGTAAGGGGGAACTGTACAAAAGGGACGGATTGCATCTTAACAGGCGTGGGACCAGCATTCTGGCAGGCAGGTTTGCCACTGCTACACGGGTGGCTTTAAACTGAATAAGGGGGGTGGGGTGTTGAATGCGATAGTAGAGGATGGAGTTAAAGGGAAAGGGTTTCTTAAATGTGTGAGCGTAGAGACCGAGGGGTGTAAAATGAGGGTAGAAGCAATAGGTAGCAAGGTGAAAAGTAAAAGTGGCAGGAAGACAAAACCAGGGCAAAAATCAAAAAGGGCCACTTTTCAACATAATTGTATAAGGGGTAAGAGTGTTGTAAAAACAAGCCTGAAGGCTTTGTGTCTCAATGCAAGGAGCATTCGTAATAAGGTGGATGAGTTGAATGTGCAGATAGCTATTAATGACTATGATATAGTTGGGATCACGGAGACATGGCTCCAGGGTGTCCAAGGGAGCTGAACATCCAGGGATATTCAATATTCAGGAGGGATAGAGAGAAAGGAAAAGGAGGTGGGGTAGCGTTGCTGATTAGAGAGGAGATTAACGCAATGGAAAGGAAGGACGTTAGTTTGGAGGCTATGGAATCGGTATGGGTAGAGCTGCGAAACACTAAGGGGCAGAAAACGCTGGTGGGTGTTGTGTACAGGCCACCTAACAGTAGTAGTGAAGTTGGAGATGGTATCAAACAGGAAATTAGAAATGCGTGCGACAAAGGCAAAACAGTTATAATGGGTGACTTCAATCTACATATAGATTGGGTGAATCAAATTGGCAGGGGTGCTGAGGAAGAAGAATTCTTGGAATGTATGCGGGATAGTTATCTAAATCAACATGTAGAGGAACCAACGAGAGAGCAGGCTATTCTAGACTAGGTATTGAGTAATGAGGAAGGGTTATTGAGCAGTCTTGTTGTACGTGCCCCCTTGGGCAAGAGTGACCATAATATGGTTGAGTTCTTCATTAGGATGGAGAGTGACATTGTTAATTCAGACACAATGGTTCTGAACTTAAAAAAAGGTAACTTTGAGGGTATGAGACGTGAATTGGCCAAGATTGACTGGCAATTAATTCTAAAAAGGTTGACGGTGGATATGCAATGGAAGACATTTAAAGACTGCATGGATGAACTACAAAAATTGTTCATCCCAGTTTGGCAAAAGAATAAATCAGGGAAGGTAGTACATCCGTGGATATCAAGGGAAATCAGGAATAGTATCAAAGCGAAGGATGATGCGTACAAATTAGCCAGAAAAAGCAGCATACTGGAGGACTGGGGGAAATTCAGAGACCAGCAGAGGAGGACAAAGGGCTTAATTAGGAAAGGAAAAATAGATTATGAAAGAAAACTGGCAGGGAACATAAAAACTGACTGCAAACGTTTTTATAGATATGTGAAAAGAAAGAGATTAGTTAAAACAAATGTAGGTCCCTTGCAGTCAGAAACAGGTGAGTTGATCATGGGGAACAAGGATATGGCGGACCAATTGAATAACTACTTTGGTTCCGTCTTCACTAAGGAAGACATAAATAATTTGCCGGAAATAGCAGGGGACCGCGGGTCAAAGGAGTTGGAGGAATTGAGTGAAATCCAGGTTAGCCGGGAAGTGGTGTTGGGTAAATTGAATGGATTAAAGGCCGATAAATCCCCAGGGCCAGATAGGCTGCATCCCAGAGTACTTAAGGAAGTAGCTCCAGAAATAGTGGATGCATTAGTAATAATCTTTCAAAACTCTTTAGATTCTGGAGTAGTTCCTGAGGATTGGCAGGTAGCAAACATAACCCCACTTTTTAAGAAGGGAGGGAGAGAGAAAACGGGGAATTACAGACCAGTTAGTCTAACATCGGTGGTGGGGAAACTGCTAGTGTCAGTTATTAAAGATGGGATAGCAGCACATTTGGAAAGTGGTGAAATCATTGGACAAAGTCAGCATGGATTTACGAAAGGTAAATCATGTCTGACGAATCTTATAGAATTTTTCGAGGATGTAACTAGTAGCGTGGATAGGGGAGAACCAGTGGATGTGGTGTATCTGGACTTCCAGAAGGCTTTCGACAAGGTCCCACATAAGAGATTAGTATACAAACATAAAGTACACGACATTGGGGGTTCAGTATTGATGTGGATAGAGAACTGGCTGGCAAACAGGAAGCAAAGAGTAGGAGTAAACGGGTCCTTTTGACAATGGCAGGCAGTGACTAGTGGGGTACCGCAAGGCTCAGTGCTGGGACTCCAGCTATTTACAATATATATTAATGATCTGGATGAGGGAATTGAAGGCAATATCTCCAAGTTTGCGGATGACACTAAGCTGGGGGGCAGTGTTAGCTGTGAGGAGGATGCTAGGAGACTGCAAGGTGATTTGGATAGGCTGGGTGAGTGGGCAAATGTTTGGCAGATGCAGTATAATGTGGATAAATGTGAGGTTATACATTTTGGTGGCAAAAACAGGAAAGCAGACTATTATCTAAATGGTGGCCGACTAGGAAAAGGGGAGATGCAGCGAGACCTGGGTGTCATGGTACAGCAGTCATTGAAAGTAGGCATGCAGGTGCAGCAGGCAGTGAAGAAAGCGAATGGTATGTTAGCTTTCATAGCAAAAGGATTTGAGTATAGGAGCAGGGAGGTTCTACTGCAGTTGTACAGTGTCTTGGTGAGACCACACCTGGAGTATTGCGTACAGTTTTGATCTCCAAATCTGAGGAATTACATTATTGCCATAGAGGGAGTGCAGAGAAGGTTTACCAAACTGATTCCTGGGATGTCAGGACTGTCTTATGAAGAAAGACTGGATAGACTTGGTTTATACTCTCTAGAATTTAGGAGATTGAGAGGGGATCTTATAGAAACTTACAAAATTCTTAAGGGGTTGGACAGGCTAGATGCAGGAAGATTGCTCCCGATGTTGGGAAAGTCCAGGACAAGGGGTCACAGCTTAAGGATGAGGGGGAAATCCTTTAAAACCGAGATGAAGAACTTTTTTTCACACAGAGAGTGGTGAATCTCTGGAACTCTCTGCCGCAGAGGGTAGTCGAGGCCAGTTCATTGGCTATATTTAAGAGGGAGTTAGATGTGGCCCTTGTGGCTAAGGGGATCAGAGGGTATGGAGAGAAGGCAGGTACGGGATACTGAGTTGGATGATCAGACATGATCATATTGAATAGCGGTGCAGGCTCGAAGGGCCGAATGGCCTACTCCTGCACCTAATTTCTATGTTTCTATGTTTCTATAACCGAAGACCCACCCATACACCCGTTCGCCCAGCCCTATGAGTAGTTTCGAATTTTTGTTCAAATATTGTGTTATTTGAGAAAAGCAATAAAAGGTGACCATATTTTTAAAAATTGCTTCTGTTTATCATTCAAGATAAACCTAATTCTCTATAAATGCAGTGTGTCCATCATTTCTGTAATCCACATCTTCACTGGAGAAACTTCAGCATTTTTCCAGAATTTAAGTATGAGGTTTTGGCTGATATTAGTCCATAGCCGACAACGCATTGCTGAAAAACAGTCAATTTACTACATGCCTCTGATATTCCCAGTAGTATCAGTTTTGAGTCTGGCTTTAATGGGATTTTCAGTGTATTGGAGAGGACGCTGAAAACTTCCATCCAAAAACTTTCTATTTTATACATAATACAAAACTGTGGGTTAAAGTGGCTTCTTGGAACTGACCCTTATCTAAAAAGAGGGGAAACACTGGGGAACATTTTGTTCAGTTTGGCTTTTGAGTAGTATAACCTGTGCAGCACTTTGAACTGCATCAGGCAATGTCTGGTATTTAAGAAGCATGTATGGATATATTGTAAGCTTGGGCCTTGAAAAGATGGTGGTGAACAGCCGCCTTGAACAATTGCTGTCCTTCAAGTGAATATATTCCCATGTTATTGTTGGGGAAGATAAGACTAGCATCTATTTCTATTTCCCATCTTTAGTAGCTCTGTATGATACAACTGAATGGCTCATTGTACAATTTTGGACCAGGCTTTCTTAAGAGTGCATTGTGTCGGTATGTAATTACCAGAGTTGTATGTAGGCCAGAACAGGTATATATAGGGTTCAGTTCACTGTGGAATTAGTGAATTCATTGAATCATCATCTCTATACCACCATAAATAGGCATAAAAGAACTGTTGATGTTGGGATTTCCAAGGCTGTGGAATCTGCACCACTTTGTCGAACAGCTCATTTTATTTCCAAAACATTATTTTCACTCATTTTCTCAGGACAAATTTGTTTTGTTCTTTGTTGCTTGCAGGCTCCTGCTACAAGATGAAGTAAGTGACCTTAGTGTGACTCTGCAATGAAGCACTTAGGCTCCTCCCGGCATCCCACCATATGGGATTATGTGGATATAAAGTCAAATCACATCATTTTAAAAGCTTCAACATAAGATTCTGATGTGGTGTCTCCAACCTCCCGTGTATTAACTTTCAGCAATGTTTACAACAGGAATGTTCACGAGATCAATTTGAGCTGATGAGATAATGAGATGATTACAGAAGTTACAAGCAGAGTATGTCAAACTGAACAGAGTATACAGGGCCGTTAAAGTCTTTAATTTGGGTTTCATAAATCATTCTTGGATGTGGCTTTGCTTCAGATTCTTTTGAAATGAATTAAAATCCATCGGCATGTCATCAGTGAAACTTTTATTGGCCGATTCTCTTTATGCTGGCTGTCTCGTTTTTATACTCTCAGTGTAGATTCGACCCGAAACACTGTCGTCCCTTTATCGCCGCAGATAAATCAAGACCCATTGTTATCCTCAAGCAGTTTGTTTTCTTGCTCCAGATGACAGAATCAGAGGTTTTTTGGGTCTCCTGTTTACTTGCAATGTTTCAAATATACTGCTAATACTCAACGTCACGCAGCACCCATGAAAAGGGAAACATTGAACACATCAGGTGGAGTACCCTTCGTCAAAACTGGTAAAGTGAGAAAACAAATATAAAGTTGCAGGAAGGGTGGGTAGGAATATCCGTGGTAAGGGTGATGTCAGAATTGCTCTGGGGATAAGTTGAGATCACCTGAGGCAACAGCTTACTGAGGAGAGGCTAGTGAGAGAGCGCATTGTTCCTTGGTCATAAAAGCAATGAAATGAGGGAGAGAGTGAATGAGAACATAGACAAAGGAATGTAAGAGATGTGAAATGCAAGGTCGCAAGACAGGCCCATGAAGTAAGGCTGTGTTAGTGGAGAGAGAAACAGAGCTATCGCGTATTGATGAAGAAGGTATATTGGGAAATTAATTGTCTGGGCCCTTCCAATGGAGACCGAGAAAGTCAGTTCCCTGAATTTGTAGATCAATATTAAATCTAGATGACTGCAATGTGCCCAGCCAGATGAGGCATTGGGCCTCATTCTAACAAAGCAGGCGGATAAAGACGGAGGGGTAATAGTGGAAATGAGAAGGAGATTTAAAGAGACGGGCAATAGGAAGCTCAGGGTCGCACCCACAGACTGTGTGAAATGCAGGACTGTTGACAGCCTGACCTGCTGGGCAGTCAGCAGGACTATCCCGAGCATCAAGTTTCGCCCATTTTAATTCTCCATCCTCCTCCTCTGGAATTCTCTGCCACAGAAGGTTGTTGAGGCCAGTTCATTGGCTATATTTAAGAGGGAGTTAGATGTGGCCCTTGTGGCTAAAGCGATCAGGGGATATGGAGAGAAGGCAGGGATGGGATACTGAGTTGGATGATCAGCCATAATCATATTGAATGGCAGTGCAGGCTCGAAGGCTCGAATGGCCTACTCCTGTACCCATTTTCTATGTTTCTACTCTGAGCTGTATCTGCCTGTGGCTTCCTGCACTGTTATTAAGAGGCCAGGTAAATCAAGGTAAAGAAATGACTCGATCTTTCATTGTAGCCTTCTGGAATCAAGAATAAATTAAATAACTTAATGTTCATAAGTTATAGGAGTAAAATTAGGCCATTCGGCCCATCAAGTGTACTCCGCCATTCAAACATGGCTATTTCTTTCCCTCTTAACTCCAACCTTCTGCCTTTTCCCTATAACCCTGACACCTGTACTAATCAAGAATCCATCAATCTCCACCATAAAACTATCCATTGACTTGGCCTCCACTTCCTTCTGTGGCAATGAATTCCAGATTCACCACCCTCTGACTAAAGAAATTCCTCCTCATCTCCTTTCTAAAGTTACGTCCTTTTATTCTGAGGCTACGGCCTCTGCTTCTAGACTGTCCCACAAATTCCCGCTCATAGTCAGGCACCGATTTACACTGATTGTAGACCAATCCCACATTCCCATCAATTCTCCCAGACATCTACACACTGGGGGCAATTTACAGTGGCCAACTTCACAATCTTTGGAATATGGATGAAAGTTAGAGTTTTCAAGGAATATCTCTCACAGACAACACCCAAGGTCTGGTCAAGTCTGGGTTGCTTGAGTTGAGTTGAGTTGAGGAAGATGTTCAAATAGCTTACATCGGCGAGACCAAGTGACCAGGACTGAGACTAGGCGACATTTTCACTGAACACCCGTGCTCAGTCCGCCAAGGCCTGCTAGATCTCCCGGTTGCTAGACATTTACTTCCCATTCCCATACTGACCTTTCTGTCCTGGTCCTCCTCCATTGTGAGAGTGAGCCCACATAAAAACTAGAGGAACAGCACCTCATATTTCACTTGGAAGCCAAAAATCCAACTGAACATTAACACTCACCGCCCATCTCCCTCTCTCCCACCTTGATGCGCATCATTTCTCTCACTGTCCTGCCTCTCGTGTATCCCTTCCTCCTATATCCCTCCCTCTGGCTTTACATTTTACTCCACTTTCTTTATCTAACACGCGTTTGTCTCCTTTTCATTTTGAACCTTTGCTGCCAATTAAATTAACTCTCACCTGTATCCATCTATCACTTATGTACGAATAAACGGCAAATGCTGGTTAAACTGAATATATACTGTATAGACATAAAATGCTGGAGTAACTCCAGCGGGTCAGGCAGCATCTCTGGAGTAAAGGAACCCTTCTTCTATCTATCACTTGCCACGCTTTATCCAACACCTACCTTTTCTAGCTTTCTCCCCCCACTACAATCAGTCTGAAAGGTCCAGACCTAAAACACTGCCCACCCATCCATCCCTTCCACAGTTGCTGCCTGACCTACTAAGTTCCCCCTGCACTTGCTATTTAGCTCAACTAGACTGTTGAGGTTTTTCTCAATTGTTGGACAACACAGGACACTTCGCTCTATCGGGAGTTTTCAGTGCCACATGCGGAGACAATCATCAACTGTAACTGGATGATAACTCGGTGAAAGATGGGACTTTGGTTCATTCATAACTCGTTGATCTTCCAGTGCATAAGATCTTAACCGTCTATTACAAACCCACTGACTCCCACTACTATCTCGACTACACTTCTCTCCACCCTGATTCCTGCAAAGACTCTATCCCCTACTCACAATTCCTGTCTACGCCACATCTGTGCCCAAGATCAGGTAGAAACATAGAAAATAGGTGCAGGAGTAGGCCATTCGGCCCTTCACCACCATTCAATATGATCATGGTTGATCATCCAACTCAGTATCCTGTACCTGCCTTCTCTCCATACCCCCTGATCCCTTTAGCCATAAGGGCCACATTTAACTCCCTCTTAAATATGGCCAATGAACTGGCCTCGACTACCTTATGTGGCAGAGAGTTCCAGAGATTCACCACTCTGTGTGAAAAAAATGTTTTTCTCATTTCGGTCCAAAGGATTTCCCCTTTATCCTTAAACTGTGACCCCTTGTCCTGGATTTCCCCAACATCGGGAACAATCTTCCTGCATCTAGCCTGTCGAACTTAAGAATTTTGTAAGTTTCTATAAGATCCCCCCTCAATCTTCTAAATTCTAGCGAGTACAAGCCGAGTCAATCCAGTCTTTCTTCATATGAAAGTCCTGACTTCCCAGGAATCAGTCTGGTAAACCTTCTCTGTACTCCCTCTATGGCAAGAATGTATTTCCTCAGATTTGGAGACCAAAACTGTACACAATACTCCAGGTGTGGTCTCATCAAGACCCTGTACAACTGCAGTAGAACCTCCCTGCACCTATACTCAAATCCTTTTGCTATGAATGCTAGCATACCATTCGTTTTCTTCACTGCCTGCTGCACCTGCATGCCTACTTTCAATGACTGGTGCACCATGACACCCAGGTCTCGTTGCATCTCTCCTTTTCCTAATCGGCCACCATTTAGATAATAATCTACTTTCCTGTTTTTGCCACCAAAGTGGATAATCTCACATTTATCCACATTATACTGCATCTGCCATGCATTTGCCCACTCACCCAGCTTAGCCAAGTCACCTTGCAGCCTCCCAGCATCCTCCTCACAGCTAACACTTCCCCCCAGCTTCGTGTCATCCGCAAACTTGGAGATGTTGCATTCAATGTTGTTCAATTCAATTCATTGTTCTTTACCTTTCCACATCATCGTCTATATCTCTCATTTCCTTTATCCTTAACCAGTCTGAAGAAGGGTCTCGACCCGAAACGTCACCCAGTTCTTCTCTCCAGAAATGCTGCCTGTCCCGCTGAGTAACTCCAGCTTTTTGTGTCTATCTTCGGTTTAAACCAGTAGCTGCAGTTCCTTCCCACGCATGTCCCCAACTGAATGTTGCAGACCGAACAAGTGCAGTGCTATTGGCCCAGGGCAACACTGAAGATTGGAGCAGTCATTACAAAGGCTTGGTGGAGAAAAACCTTTGTTGCAGGCCCTGCCACTATTGCACACAGAGATGCTGCAACCCATGCCATTTATGTAATGGAAAATTGATGCCATGATTTAATGTAAATGGAATGATATGACGTATTGAAAATAGTGAAACATGGATGTCCTTTATAACATAATGTGAAAGTTAAAATGTAATATGTTTGGTTTAGAAATGTGCCTGCATTAAAATATTCTAAAGAAATCTGGATTGTATTGTATTCCATCCATATGATTAACGTAATATATGTTTGAAATAAAACATAAGATCTGCTCAACTCTCACTACTTTCACCTGCAAATATGATACAATTTCCTCTGAAGGCCATAATTGTAACAAATCGTATGCAAGTTTAATAAAAGGTGCCATACATAGAGGGAAAACAAACTAATATTGGAGGTGCAGGGCTATTGACAGATGCTTGCCTGGGATCATCACATGATCCCCAGGATACCTTTAAATTCAGAATGGGAAATGTTCAATATTTTTCCCATTTCTGGAAATTTCCTACACGATCCTCATTTCCATTGATTCCCTTGGGGCTTTGCAAAAACTGTCTGTATATTTTGCACACATCTTTTTTTTAAAAACAGCCATTTTCTTTTCAATGCCTTCTAATTAATTTATGTATAATATCTTTTTTTGTGTCTTGTCCGAGGCTATGTGCCTGTGATGCTGCCGCAAGCCAGATCTTCATTGCACCTATGTTTTGCCATACTTGTGCATATGCCAATAAAGTCAATTGGACTTGATTATGTTTTGTAGATAGCATTACTGACACTGCTTTATCCCTCACGTTTAGTTAATTACTGCATTTTAAATTCCTCAATTGCTGCGATGGAATTCAAAACCTGCAGCTCCAGATTCACTACCCAAGATAATGGTCCAGTAACAACCACCAGGCCACCATAGCCTTTCCCCAAATAGAAACAAAGCAGTTGTAGTATTTAGAATAGACTAATTATTTCAAATTTGCAGCATAAATAATATTTGGACACTTATGGACACTGGTTGAGCAACGTTTTTTTGTTTCCTCTGGGTATGCGAATACGCAATGCTTGAATTAGTAATGCTTGAATTAGCACGCGTTTCAATTGTTCCTGAACTATTATTAACTTCCTGTTTCAAAAGTTATCCACAAGAATGAGCTATAAAATGTCTGCTTTTCATTTACATGTCAAATTTGCTTGGAATTTTAACTGCATACTTTTCTCACAATTGTATCTGATTGATTATTCATTATCGTTACATTTGTTATAAATGGTAGTTTCCCTGCTCTCTTCATTTTCTAACCTTTTCCTCTTTCACAGGCAAAACCTTCTGCTGACAAGAGTACCATCTCACATTGCGATCATCCCACAGAGAATAACTTCTTCTTCTTGCGTATGGCGTGCACAGCCTAAAGTTGTCGGATAATGTGCTATTTGATCTTACTTGAATGTGCACGCCAGGATGATTGCATTTGTCGAAACAGGGCGGACCACGTGAAGGTTGCAATCTCCCACAGAGAATAACTGTTCATCTTTATCCCCAGTTGTAAACAATATGAATAGTTGCATGGCAAAAAATAAATATTGAGACCACTAAACATTTAGTTTTGAGGGCGGAGAAGAAATAATTAAGCATTTAATTTCTTTCTCAGGAAATTTTACAAACTGATCGCAATCAATTCATCCATTTTTTTTCTTATATCCATGATGAAGTTCAACAGGAGGAATAAGTATACAGGCAGAAAACAATATCAATTCTTCTATGAGTATAAAATTGTTTGTGACAATTGTTGTTAAAATGTTCATCTCAGGTCAGAATCTGTGAAATTCTGAAATTTCAATTTCTGTTGTCATTCACTAGAAATTTCCATTTCTGTTGTCATTCAGTAGACATTTCAGATTGTTATGTCTCTGAATGGAATATCTGATTCCCACTGACCAGTTGTGATTTGTTGGGATAAGCAGCATCCATTGTCAGCTTCTCCTTCATTGCTTCCGGTTTAGTGAGAGCACTGTAAATTCCCATGGCCTTTGACATGCACAATGGAGAAAGATGAACATTAAACACACATAGCAGTCTAGTCAAAGCAACAACATCATACAATATGAACATATGAAATACAGATCAACCAGAAAATACCTAGAAGTACAAGGCATAACAATCAGAAATTTCAGGCACCAATATGGTTGATGACAAAATCCTTAATACTGAAATTTCACCAAATAATTGCAGTACAGTAAATTCTACAGAGCAAGACATTTTACCAGATTTGATCTCTGGAGTGATTTAGCAAATATCACACCGGAAAATCAAGGACAATTGGACCTGTGGTTGATATTCCCAGTTCTTAATTATTCGTGGGTCAGGGTTCCCATTTTGGACTATTTTTCATTGTATCCAGCTGGAAATTGTACATGCCGGATTATATTTGGTTTGGATGCGTTTATTAACATTCCCATCTGAGCTCACAAATGATTATTATTTTGTGTCATCACACAACTGTTTGCCAGTAGTGAGCAAATGTTAGTGCCACGTCGTTGGCCTCTGCAAAGTCCTTTACAGTGCATGTGTCTTGCAGCATGTCACCGCTCAGGAGATGCTCCATAGTGTGGAGGCCCCATCCGCACTCGCAATCTGCCGCATCTTCAGTATATCCCCGCTTCAGCATGTTCGATTTGCTCCTCCCATGCCTGTCCGCAGTCTGTTGAGACTGCGCCAGGTTATCAAATGAAGAATAACAATTGAGTTCTCAAACAATTACCAGTACTTAAAGAAACTTGTGAGTAAATGAAACCCAAACTAATAGGGGAGCATAATTTGTTAACCTATTTCTAATACCCTTACATCGAATCTGTGTTTACGTATTTGTACACTATAGGGTGTAAATCCAGGACACACCAGAACTTGCTGATGGTTCCGGTCTGCTGTCATCATGATCTGGGTCATTAATTTTATCATTACTTGTTTCTGATCAAGGCTAAGTCCTGGATTCTTTGGTTTACCTCTGATTTAAAGTTTCCTCAAAACTTTTATTTTTGAAAATGGCTATGTAGTTTGTAGTATTCAAGAGTTTTTGAACATTTAGTTTGAGCCACAACTCATGCTGAATTTAGTTTAGAGATACAGCGTGGAAACAGGCCCTTTGGCCACGAGTCCGCATCGAACAGCGATCCCCGCACACTAACACCACCC
This sequence comes from Leucoraja erinaceus, assembly GCF_028641065.1. Taxonomy (NCBI): domain Eukaryota; kingdom Metazoa; phylum Chordata; class Chondrichthyes; order Rajiformes; family Rajidae; genus Leucoraja; species Leucoraja erinaceus. The sequence continues at coordinate 42,473,308 of NC_073377.1, forward strand.
TACACTGGGGAGAATTTTTACATTTATACCAAGCCAATTAACCTACAAACATAGAAACATAGAAAATAGGCACAGGAGAAGACCATTTGGCCCTTCGAGCCTGCACCGCCATTCATTGTGATCATGGCTGATCATGATCACAGGACACAAGGAGAATGTACAAATACAGACAAGCACCTGTAGCTAGGATTGAACCCGGGTCTCTGGTTCTGTAAGCGCTGTAAGGCAGCAATTCTACCGCTGGGCCACCTTTGATTGCCTTTAGATTTCCACATTAATTAACTTTTCACATTTGCCATCTTTCACTCTCTTGGTACAATTTCTATTTATTACATAAGAGTTTGGAAAATTACAGTAATGCTATTGGGATATGATCCTCAACTTATCCAGACCCCTTCAAGCAGTCTCGAGACAAAGTACCTTACAGGACGATTATCAAACAAAATATGACATTGAGTCATTCAAGTAAACTGAACAGGTTGACTTTAAGAGGCATCTTACAAGTAGGAAGAGTCATCTCCTTCATTCATTTGAGCAATCCCATCTTCTCAGCTGTGTTCACAATATAAGAATTATTCCTCTCCATTTTCAGCTGTGTTCATGAAAACTCTTGATATTTTATTTAATGTTCATGGTAACCTGCATTCTTACTCAACAGTGATCTGACTAATTTCTTCCTTCCTTTCAACAATATATATAATTCAGTATTTCCTCTCCATTTTCGTCATGAGGCTACATGTCCTGAAGCTACATGTCCTCTGTTTATCCATTAGCCGTTTTTCTATTCCTCACTGGAACAGATTTTGCATTATGTCATTTGCTTAAGCAGTTTGCCTCCAGTTAAACAGCTGAAATAAAGTTATCTGTATAATAGAAACATAGAAAATAGGTGCAGGAGTAGGCCATTCGGCCCTTCGAGCCTGCACCGCTGTTCAATATGTTCACGGCTGATCATTCCACTCAGTATCCTATACCTGCTTTCTCTCCATACCCCCTGATCCCTATAGCCACTTAACTATATTTAACTCCCTCTTAAATATAGCCAATGAACTGGCCTAATTCATCCACTCAACTACATTGTGGATTCTTTTATTCCATTCACACCTAGCTCGAAATCCTTATGGAAGTCCAGACACACCATGGTTCCACGATTAGTTACATCCTCGAAAAATTCTATAAGATTCGTCAGACATGATTTACCTTTCTAAATCCATGCTGACTTTGTCCAATCAATTTTCCAAATGTGCTGCTATCCAGCAGTTTCCCCACTACCGATGTTAGGCTAACTGGTCTGAATTCCAGAGATTCACCACTCTCTGTGTAAAAACATGTTTTTTCATCTCAGTCCTAAAAGATTTCCCCATTATCCTTGAACTGTGACCCCTTGTTCTGGACTTCCCCAACATCAGGAACAATCTTCCTGCATCTAGCCTGTCCAACCCCTTAAGAATTTTGTACGTTCCTATAGGATCCCCCCTCAATCTTCTAAATTCTAGCGAGTACAAGCCGAGTCTATCCAGTCTTTCCTCATATGAAAGTCCTGACATCCCAGGAATCAGTCTGGTGAACCTTCTCTGTACTCCCTCTATGGCAAGAATGTCCTTCCTCAGATTAGGAGACCAAAACTGTACGCAATACTCCAGGTGAGGTCTCACCAAGACCCTGTACAACTGCAGTAGAACCTCCCTGCTCCTATACTCAAATCCTTTTGCTTTGAATGCTAACCTACCTTTCGCTTTCTTCACTGCCTGCTGCACCTGCATGCCTACTTTCAATGACTGGTGTACCATGACACCCAGGCATCTCCCCTTTTCCTGATCGGCCACCATTCAGATAATAGTCTACTTTTCTGTTTTTGCCACCAAAGTGGATAACCTCACATTTATCCACATTATACTGCATCTGCCATGCATTTGCCCACTCACCCAGCCTATCCAAGTCTACACCTCTTTTAAACGTATCCTTAATCAGCTTCCACCACTTTGTGCACTGGGCAACAACGGAGTGGTGAGGAGCAGAGCCATCAAGAACATCACAGAGGCAGCGGAGAAGGCCTCGAGATGGCTCTGGATCAGGAGAGAAGGTCAATGGGGAGGAGCGAATGCCACCTGAACACGTCGTGGTCTGATCAACCATGGCTGGGTCGCCTGGGTGAGGGTGTCAGATGTTGAAAGACCCGAAACACCCAATGACCCCAGGTCACTGATGATGTGTTCAGGAGCATCAATAGATGTATTTGTATCAATCCAAGTCTTCTTGGTGTTATTTCTTGCTTTACTAGGCAGGGCAATTACTTAACCATTATCTCAATGTCATTCTCACAACTGTAATCAAGCATTTATATTTCCTCTTTGGCCAATTACCATTCTTAAGCTGACCAAAGAAATGTTAATCAGCTCTTTAATCTTTTTCTTGGGGTCAGATAAAAATGATCTGTACTTCAATTGCATACATCAGTCTATTCCAATGAGAGGGTGTCAAATTAAAATCTAATACAAGTTTACACGCACCACCTTGTTCAGGGTAAAAATGATGGCCTTGAAAGTGATGCCCATATCCAGGAAATGAACAATTAAAAAAACTACTAGAAGATGGATCGCCTTATAAAAACCTAAAAGTGACAATAGACTTCTTACCTGTGACACCATGCTGGTGACATCACCTGTGTTTGCTGGAAGTAGAATTGTATTGCTCTGCTTGGCCAGGTTGCTAAAGGCAGATACATACTGCTCTGCCACACTCAATGATGCTGCTTGACTTCCGCACTGTTAATTGCATAAGGTGACAAAAAAAAGTTGATTAATAATCTATTTTCACTCTACTGCAACAAAACCAGGACTGAATCCTTTACAATTTTATTCTCTGATTCACTTTCATCTTACTTGTTGACTAAGGACTTCAGAAAGCATATTAATAGATTGTGCTTTTGCTTTGGCTTGAACGATGATTGCATTGGCTTCACCTGTGAAAGTCAAAAGATTGGAATATAAAATATTACGCACAAGATAGGAGAATTACATGAGCAGCTCCATTTTAAGCATCAATCCAATTTTACCAACAAATATGCCTAACTTGTTAACTTATTTCCTCTTTAACTAGGAGAGATGTGATGCCAGATGGAACAAACAGTTGATGGCATTGGTAAGTGGATGACAAAAACAGAATTATTTGACAGGAGCACCATAAAAATAAAGCCACCCTGCTCCCATTATTAATCCCACTATGAAATAGTGAAAAAAAGTTGTGTTTTTCTAACCCAGTAACAATAATGCAAAAGAACAACTATTATGTATCACTTCTGCAGTTGTACAGAGCCCTAGTGGGACCACAACAAGATTACTGTGTGCAGTTTTAATCCCCTAATTTGAGGACGGACATTTTTGTTATTGAGGGAGTGCAGCGTAGGTTTATAAGGTTAATTCCCGGGATGGCGGGACTATCATATGCTGAGAGAATGGAGCAGCTGGGCTTGTACACTCTGGAGTTTAGAAGGATGAGAGGGCATCTCATTGAAACATATAAGATTGTTAGAGGTTTGGACCCGCTAGAGGCAGGAAACATGTTCCCGATGTTGAGGGAGTCCAGAACCAGGGGCCACAGTTTAAGAATAAGAAGTAAGCCATTTAGAACGGAGACGAGGAAACACTTTCTCACAGAGTGGTGAGTCTGTGGAATTCGCTGCCTCAGAGGGCAGTGGAGGCAGGTTCTGTGGATGCTTTCAAGAGAGAGCTAGATAGGCCTCTTAAAAATAGCGGAGTCAGGGGATATGGGGAGAAGGCAGAAACGGGGTACTGATTGGGGATGATCAGCCATGATCACATAAAATGGCGGTGCTGGCTCGAAGGTCCAAATGGCCTACTCCTGCACCTATTGTCTATATCGTGTGTGTGTGTGTGTGTGTGTGTGTGTGTGTGTGTGTGTGTGTGTGTGTGTGTGTGTGTGTGTGTGTGTGTGTGTGTGTGTGTGTGTGTGTGTGTGTGTGTCTCTCTCCCTCTGTATCATCCTTGGTCAATTACTTCCCGCTTTTGAATAAAATTGTTCACAAAACTCAATTTTTAAAATATAAACGCCGCTCACCAGCTGCTGACGTCACAATGCCCACATGCCCACCAATCCAGGCCCACTTGCGTCCTGCCCCGCCCCCCCGCCACTGTGGATTAAAGGCGCAGAAAGATCGAGAAGTTCTGCAGAACAAAGACTCTACAGCTCCATTCCGCTACCGCTGAACTTTCTCCTCACAGCCGGTGCAGCCCCGCTCGCCTGCGTGCCCCTCCCATCCCCTGCGCGCTCATTCCAGCTGTTGGTTTCCATAGAGCCTGTGCTTCTTTACTGAACTCTCTCCCCACCTCACAGTAACTTGCCTAACATCTCCCTCGCCACTGGCGACGGCCTCGGGGTGGAGAAATTCAGCGGAGGCCCTGGTCCCCTCTCTCTCTCCCTCATTACTCACCCCTCTCCCCCGCCCGCCCTCTGCGGCAATGGCGGTCCCATCTACCCGTCCCCCCCGGGTCCGTCTCCTCCGCCGCCACAATTGCGGTAACTCACCCTCACGGCCCTCTCGGAGGAGATCTTCTCCACCAGCTCTTCGAAACTCGTGGTGCGCACCGTGACAAACACCAACTCCATCCCCCCACTCCCATGTGGCTCGGTGGCAGCAGCGAGCAGGCAGACAGGTTGGCGGGTGGGCACGTGCCAAGCGGCAGCAGCGGGCGTGCGGAGACGAGCCGAGTGGCAGCAGCGGGCAAACGGACTGGACGGGGACGGGCTGAGCGGCGGCTGAGCCGGAGTGGGCAGAGGGAGGGAGGATCGGGTTACAGGGTGGCCGAGCAGTTTGCATGGAGTTTGAGTAACTCGCGCGCACACACACACGATGTAAACTGGACCAATCGTCAATGGGATCTAAACCACAGCTAACAATGAATGACCTGTGGATGAAGGAACTGCAGATGCTGCTTTGGAGGGAGTGATTGAGGGTAGGGGAAAGGAGAGGGTGGGAGAGGTGAGGGAGGGATTGGGGGAGGGGAGGAGGAGAGGAGAAAGAAGAGGGAGGAGGAGGGTGTGCTGGGGATGAGGGGAATTGAGCCGTGCCTGTGCAGTTGGGGTTATGCATGAGTGGTGCAATATTGCGTTGGGGGGACGGGTTGCATTGGGGGAACGGGTGAGTGGTGGAATATTACATTGGGGAACGGGTTGCATTGGGGGACCAGGCCTCCCGTGTGACAGGGACGCAACGGGTCCCACTTAGTCCAGTAGTGTATAAAATTATTTTTCAAAATACTTCAGAAGCAATCGAATCACAATCTTCAATTTACAAAAAATCCTCTGTTGTTGGAGACGTAGCAAGATGAATAAAAACTCATCATCAGTTAAGAGCTGACCTGCTGCTTGGTTGATCGTTTCTGCTTTTGTTGCCTCAGAAGCCAGAATTCGAGACTGTTTTTTCCCTTCAGCAATATTGATTTCAGCTTCTCTGGCCCCTTCAGATTCCAGCACCGTGGCACGTTTTTTCCTTTCAGCTTCAACCTAAAAAAATTAAATCAAATGACAATCCATATTCTCTGTACAACCTCAAATTAGATGTCAGACAGATATCTTTACATATTAATACAAAAATAATACAGCACAAAATTACCTGTTCCAAATCTATTCAATCTACATAAGTGACGCATATGTTGTTACAATTTGTAGTCGGGAACATTGATACCTACTAATTTAGACAGACGTTGCCTCAGGAGTGCCATGTACATTAATGATCAACTGTGAAGCAAGCAGGGAAGAGTGTGAACACGATTGCAAATGTTCTTTCATCAAGAAGGAGGGAACACTTTGGTAAACACAGAACTCTTGTTTTCATGAACATCTTTGTGGCAGGGCTGTATGTGGATCATCATTGGGGAGCTTTGAAGCAGGTGACCAGCTTCCTTCTCCACTGTGGGTCAGTATGTGGCCCAGGGAGAACTAATGATGGAAAATGGAGAGGGAGGAATGCAAAGTATGAAGAAAAAACATCTTGGAATAAACACGAATGATATTTAAGCAGAATAATTGCTTTCCTAAAATCCTTTGTTGAAAAGTTAAAGTAAATAAAACATAGTAATTATTCTAAAATTGGTTGTGCATCATATTTCCCCATGAATATTAAACTCCCAGCCAAAGAATATTTAATGGATCTGTTTTATTTTCTTCTTATAGAAAACCACAAAGCTCATACATACTTGCATCTGCATGGCTTCCTTCACTTTAGGTGGAACATGGATATCCTTGATCTCGTATCTCAAGCAGCGGATTCCCCAGGTATCTGCAGCTTGATTTATTTGAGTAACCATATTCATATTCAATACCTCCCTTTCCTGCAAAACAATGAAAGAGATATTTAGTCTTCAATACGACATGCAAATGAACCATCAGATTGCACATCAACTTAAATGGTTGGAATTTCAGTATTTACAATACCTTTGTTTTATTTGAGAATTACAAGATAAAATGTTATTATGATGATGAGAGCTTTTATGTTTGGCTCAGTTGGGACGTTTTCCCATTGTTATTAGTATTTATTAAAATTGGTTAATCAGTCATTAAGAATGTCTTTCAAAAAGATCAATTTTCATTGTCATTTGGGTTCTATAATTTAAATGAAATCATCATAACGACAAAGTTATGAGCTGGTTCAATGTGGCTGTTTATGAATTCTGCAAACTATGTGAGAAAGCCGTTCTGTATTTTGAAATTTGATTTCAGGAAAAATAGACAAAGAACTCCTGCTGTTTGTCAGACTTGGTAATTAAGACTGGACATAATCTTGCTCCTTTTAATTGTGAATTTTGTCATTAAGGCTGGTGCTTTACTTAAACATGCAGAATGTCCTGGGAAATGCAAAGACATGCTTCGAGCCATGAAGCAAAAATCTCTGGGGATGTTCCCTCTCTGCTGCACAAATACCAGGTACCTCACTGAACAAGTCACATTAAAGCTGTGGTTATGGGCTAGCTAATTGTAATGAATAATTTGTCCAATCTTTTTGTTAAAATGAGTTAGTTACTCCGAGGAAATAAAGAGCACACCATATTGCTGTTGATTTAAAATCTCATAAAGACCAGATCAGCTGAGGACAGACAATGTCCTCAAACTGAAGGGCACAAGTGAACCATCTGGGATTTTAATAACAATTTGGTAGTTTCTCAATCATTATTATTAATTCTAGTTCTTTAATGAAAAGCATTACAATTCATCATCTGCTGCGTTGCATGTCTCTGGGCCTTTGGTCCAAGCTTCTAGATTACTAATCATTCGCTTGTATCTTTTTGATTGCAGCACATTTGTTCCACATGACGAAATACAGGCATCATCCTAACCATGTCCACCATCACCATCCTTGCAAATCTCACTAATTAGAAGTTGCAATATCATAGGCACATCTTCAACCATCTTTCATTCAAAGCTGCCTTTCATTTTGATGGCCATTTGTCACTATTCCTTCATTGTTTTCGCTTGAAAAGACCAGTGGAGCTGAATTTTCCCATCCATACTCCAAAGGGTAGGACAGCACCCACTTTCTTTGCAGCAGATATGTTAATAACAGCAACAGATAAACCACTATAAAAAAGGAGAAATTAAACTATGCCATTCACCCTAAAAACACTGTCCAACGAGAGCTTCCCAAGTTCTGATCTCATGGTCGTTTGGGCCAACTGTGTAACAGCATACTCGGGATCTTCAACTCCGTAACTTGCCTGAAATAGAGGAATAAGAAATAAGATATTATTTTAATCACTGCAAATCACTATAATTCATCCAATTAATCATTAAAAAGTGTCCAGACCCTCCTTTTCCATATCTTCCTTCCCCCCTCCCCTACAATTGGTCTGAAGAAGGGTCCCGACCCAAAACGTCACCTATCCATGTTCTCCAGGAATGCTGCCTGTCCCGCCTGAGTTACTCCAGCACTCTGTCTCTCTATTTTATGACAGGCAATAGGAAAAGTAATATGTGGTTGACAATGAAGATGAAAGCTTAAGAGTGCTGGGAGACATAGATGGTCTGATCACTCGGACAGAAAAAAGGCAAATGAAATTTAATCTACAGAAATGTGGGGTCATGCATTTGGCAAAAGCACCGAAGCACGGATACAATAAGTGGGAGGATATTTTGTACATGAAGGAATAGATCCTGAGAATTATGACAGAGTTGACGGGAAAAGCATTTGGCAAAATTCACCAAGACATGCACGGATACAATGAAGTTTAGGGGTAACATGAGGGGGAACTTCTTTACTCAGAGAGTGGTAGCTGAATGAGCTTCCAGTGAAGGTGGTGGAGGCAGGTTCCTTTTTATCATTTAAAAATAAATTGAAGTTATATGGATGGGAGGAAATGGAGGGTTATGGTCTGAGCGCAATATGGGACTAGGGGAGATTATGTGTTCGGCACGGACTAGAAGGGTCGAGATGGCCTGTTTCCGTGCTGTAATTGTTATATGGTTATATGGTTAAGATTATAGGTGGAAAAAATGCACATTGGATGCTTGCCTGTTGGCCAAGTCACAGAATGCAAGACCTTGGAGGTTATGCTTGAACTTCATACAATGCTAAGGTGACTGCTAAGTAATGTGTGCAGTTCGGGCCACCACATTACAGGAATGGTGTGATTACACCAAAAAGGTTGCAACGGATATTATTGAGGATATATTTGGGGATTGGGAAATTGTAGCAATGAAGAAAGATTGGATTAGCCGTTGTTATGCATTTGGAACAGAGGAAGCGAATGGTTATTCGAATGAGTAGTGTAGTGATGAGAAACATCCCCTTTGTTCTCAAGCTTCTGAACAATCCTTCCATAAACCGGGTTTACTGTTCGATTCATCTCTACCCCATTGTGGATTATCTATCCAACTGATGTGTTACAAGGCTGAGAACTCTATTCTGCACTCTGTATCCTCCCCTTTGCTCTATTGCACTTGATTTTAACTTGATTGCATGATCAACTGCATAGTAACTGGTCATTTTCTGAGGAGACAGCAGCAAAACTTGTATAACAATATATTATAGTCTGAAGTCTGAAGAAGGGTTTCGACCCGAAACATTGCTTATTTCCTTCGCTCCATAGATGCTGCCTTACCCAATAAGTTTCTCCAGCATTTTTATCTACCATAACAATATATTTCCTTGCTTATTGAATTACGATCCTCCCAGACATATCTTACCGCATGTACTTTGAGATTCACTCCAAACGCACTTAATACTCTAATTTGAAATAGGGCAAGTGCAGCTCAAACCAGTAATATTAGTGGCACCAATAAATCTGAAGTATAGTTAATACAGGAAATATGGCAACCAAGCTCTCAAGGCGGTAATGAGATGGCAACTAGATAACCTTTAATTTTTGTAATACTGGCTGAAATTTAGAAACCGAATAGGACAAGGATAGCTTCTTTGCTCTTCTTCAATAGTACCAAGAGATCTATGAGTCACCCGAGATCATAGAGTGGTTTTACATGATAGATGGTAACTCAGATGGTAACAGTACCATAGAACAGGACTGTAGAGTCATACAGTGTGGAAATAGGCCCTTCGGCCCAACTTGCCCACACCGACCAGACACCAGCAAATAGACTAGTCCCACCTGCCTGCATTTGGCCCATATCCTACATCTATCCCATCAATGTACCTGCCTAAATGTATTTTAAATGTTGTGATCGTACCAGCCTCAACTACATATACCCACCACCCTCTGTGTAAAAAGTTGCCCCCTCAGGTTCCTATTAAATCTTTCCCCCCTCACCTTAAACCTATGTCCTCTGGTTCTTGATTCCCAATGTCTGCCCAGAATGTTTTATCCTCAATTTACATTGTAGGGCTTATGCCTCACCATCAAATATCACATCTTGAGGTCTTTGTGCTGTCTTATAACACTACAAAATTAGCAGTTTTGTGATCAATTCAAAATCTGAGGCATACAGTAATTTGCGACAGAGGAAAGACCGTATAAATTGTGACATGCTCAAATATCTAACTCATCATAAAACAGGTAGCGTTATAATGCTACATAGATACACATAAACTTGAAGTTGTGATATTTAATTTAAGAAGAAAATGAGTAAAAAGATTACAAGCATAATTTGTATTACCTTGTATGGATCCATTATTCTTAAATATAGTACACCATCTATATTTAAAGTCACATTATCTGTAACATTAAATGAAAGATTGTTATATTTAAACATACCCAATGTTTGATAAAATATTACTCCATAAAATTAGTAGTATTTACTATCAACTTTGTCACACAAAAATAAATCAGGTTATTTCAGAACAATTAATATGTGAGGATACAGGTTTGTTAATGAAATAAACATGAAAAATCATTTAATAGTTAAAATCAATTGGCTTGGAACATTCTATTTCTTTGTTCCGATTACTTCCTGAAATACAAATTTACGAATCTCAATCTGATCCCTTTCCAATTCTACTCAGAACTAAATAAGTCCACAATGCAAATGATACATGGCCATTCTAAGAGCAGAGACAAACTTAGCATGCACAGGCCAACTAGTCTAACACCACTGCAAGGAAAAATGAGACTATTGTCAAGGTCATAATTAAGACTCATTTGCAAAAATATTATACAATTAGCTAGCAGGGATTTGTTAAAGATAAATTATAAAAACTGAATACTTTGATAAAGTAATAAAAATATACACAATTATCTAGTTTAGTTTATTGGTGGCATTTGTACAGATGCAGCAATAAGGTTTTTTCGTTGTGTGCTATCCAGTCAAAGAATATTGACTTCTCTAACTTCAACTTGTTTCCCTCTCTCCATCCCTTCCCCATCCTAGTCCTCCGACTAGTTTCACTGTCCTCCTGATTAAATTTTACTGATTGCATGCCTTGTTGTCACCTTCCTCTCAGCTAACAATGATTCATTCAACGTTTTCTTAGTTCTTCATCCACTTTGATCTCTCATTTTCACACCTTACCCTTCTATATCTCCCTTGACTCTTAGCCTGAAGAAGGGTCTCGACCCAAACCACCACCCATTCATTCTATTCAGAGAGGCTGTCTGTCCCACTGAGTTACTCCAGCATTTAGTGTCTATCTTCAAAAAGACTAGACAAGATTACATTCACAGTGTACAGATAAAGAATAAAAAGTACAATATTTAGTGCAAGATAAAGATCGATTAAAGATAGTTCAAAGGTCTCCAATGAGGTTGATTGGAGATCACGACCGCACTCCATTCGATGAGAGGATGGTTCAGATGCCCGATAGCAACTGGGAAGAAACTGTCTCTGAATCGGGAGGTATGCATTTTCAAACTTCTGTACCTCTTGCCTGATGGGAGAGGGGTGAATGGAGTGATCGGGGTGAGACCGGTCTTTGATTATGCTGGTGGCAGTGCTGAGGCAGCATGAAATGTAGATGAAGTGAGATTTGTGTGTTTGTCTGGGCCTCACGCACAACTCAGCAATTTCTTGTGGTCTTGTATGGAGCTGTTCCCAAACCATGCTGTGATGCATCCTGATAAAATGCTTTCTCTGGCGCATCTGTAAATAGCTTACTATCTAACGGCATGAACATTGAATTCTCCATGGTTAATGGTACAAGTATCAACAATAATGTTGGAAAATGGTATCAAAGCATTGATAAAGCCAGGAACAATCAGTGCACACAGTTCTAAAGCGTGGGCAAATGCAAGGACTATGGTTGCTAGAAACTATCTAAGATTAACATTCTGTTCTCTCACTCTTAACAATCATGCCAGCAAAGCAACAACAAAATAAAGTTACCGCATTATCAATGTCAATTGTTTCAAACTAATGTTTTCTGTGAATTCTGAACTCAAATGGGAAATGCTATTGCTTTTTGCATGTCAAGATGGAAATAAATCTAGTTACAAGCAAATAAAAGCTCCAACAGCCTACCATACCCGCAAGAGCAAAGTTGCATTATGACCTTGGATGCAATGAAACTGAATTAAAATTAAGCTAACAGTTCATTTCAACATAAGGGTGTTTGCATCTTATTCTACCATACAAAATTACTCATGCCTGATCATCCAGTTCTACCATAGAGCACTTAAAGTTTTCCATTATGGGAACAAATTGAAACATTTAAATCTTCCAACCCTAACTCCACCATGACAACACAACACTACTGCCCACATCTTCCAATACTATTAACTTGTTTTTTGCACTAATGTTTTGTTTTGTTGCAGTTCTCACTATTTTTATATGCTTTGTGTAATTTATGTATAATTTGTTTTTTTTTGTGTTTGTCTATGTGCCTGTGATGCTGGTGAAAGTGAGATTTTTCATTGGACCTGTGTCTTGCTGGACTCTCGAACATGACAAAAGTCACCTCCGTCCAACATATTAAAAAAAATACCTGTATCCACCTATCAAGTACGAGATAGGTGGATAAGATAGGTGGATAGGTGGTAAGACGTGACTGTGTCCCCCCCCCCTCTCACCTCATAACCACAATAGGTCTTACTCCAGCACTTTGTGTCTTTGTTTTGTACACCAGCATCAGAAGTTCTTTGTATCTCATGTATATGACAATAAACCTGAATTTAAACTTGGGCATAATGAAGGTATTTTTCCCAATGAAGAAACCAGTATGTGTTGCTAAATCTGTATTAGCTTGTTCTTTTCAATCATTCCTTAAGAAATTCACAGAGCAGTTCAAAGGAAAATGTCATGCGTTTCAGAGATGTGTAGGATCTCCTGCTCTTGATCTACCAGCCAATGAGTCTTTGCCTCAGCATAATTAAACCTTCTGTGCTGCAATGATCATGGTCTTTAGTAACAGCAGTTGACAACTGTACTGCACTGTATTTATCACGCAAGCTGCCCACCATATTCCATCAGGCATTTAGCAAGGACAGTTGAGGATGAAATTATGGGTTGCGGCAGTGTGTACATAGACAATAGCCAGCCAGTGACAGGTCAGCTGACAAGACCCATTATGTTTTCTTTAATGTGCAAAGTTACCCTGTCCTTAGTTTGCCAACAACTGAGGATTTACAGAAAGTTTTTGCCAACAACAAGAAAGTTGATTTGTCATAATAGAGGGATATGGATTACATAGATACATAGACAATAGGTGCAGGAGTAGGCCATTCGGCCCTTCGAGCCAGCACCGCCATTCAATGTGATCATGGCTGATCATCCCCAATCAGTACCCCGTTCCTGCCTTCTCCCCATATCCCCTGACTCCGCTAACCCTAAGAGCTCTCTCTTTTGAATGCACCCAGTGAATCGGCCCCCACTGCCTTCTGAGGCAGGGAATTCCACAAATTCACAACTCTCTGGGTCAAAAAGTTTTTCCTCATCTCAGTTCTAAATGGCCTACCCCTATTCTTAAACTGTGGCCCCTGGTTCTGGACTCCCCCAACATCTGCATCAAGCGTGTCCAATCCCTTAATAATCTTATATGTTTCTATAAGATCCCCTCTCATCCTCAATTCCAGTGAATACAAGCTCAGCTGCTCCATTCTTTCATCATATGACAGTCCCGCCATCCCGGGAATAAACCTGGTGAACCTACGCTGCCACTCCCTCAATAGCAAGAATGTCCTTCCTCAAATTAGGAGACCAAAACTGCACACAATACTACAGGTGTGGTTTCACCAGGATTCTGTACATCTGCAGAAGGACCTCTTTGCTCCTGCATTCAAATCCTCTCGTTATGAAGGCCAGCATGCCATTAGCTTTCTTCACTGCCTGCTGTACCTACCTTTCAGTGACTGATGTACAAGTACAAGGACCCCCAGGTCTCTTTGTACTTCATCTTCTCCTAATCTGACACCATTCATATAATAATCTGCCTTCTTGTTTAGGCCACCAAAGTGGATAACCTCACATTTATGCACAATATACTGCATCTGCCATGCATCTGCCCACTCACCCAACCACTCACCCTGCATCCTCATAGCATCCTCTTCACAGTTCACACTGCCACCCAGCTTTGTGTCATCTGCAAATTTCTAATGTTACTTTTAATTCCTTCACCTAAATCATTAATATATATTGTAAATAGCTGCAGTAACAGCACCGAACCTTACGGCACCCCACTAGTCACTATCTGCCCTTCTGAAAGTTAATTCCTACTCTTTGTTTAATGTCTGCCAACCAATTTCCTATCCATCAATACCCTACCCCCAATACCATGTGCTCTAATTTTGCTGAATAATCTCCTGTGTGGGACCAGATACACCACATCCACTGGCTCTCCCTCGTCCATTTTACTTGTTACATACTCAAAATATTCCAGAAGATTAGTCAAGCAAGTTTTCCCCTTTGTAAATCAATGCTGACTTGGACCGATCATGTTACTGCTATCCAAATGTGCCGCCATTAAATCTTTAGTAATTGACTCCAGCATCTTCCCCACCACTGATGTCACGCTAACTGGTCTACAATTCCCAGCTTTCTATCTCCCTCCTTTCTTAAAAAGTGGGATAACATTAGCTATCTTCCAATCCACAGGAACTGGTTCAGAATCTATAGATCATTGGAAAATTATCACCAATGCGTCCACGATTTCGAGAGCTACCTCCTTGAGTACTCTGGGATGCAGACCATCAGGCCTTGGGGATTTATCAGCTTTCAGTCCCATCAGTCTACCCAACACCATTTCCTGACTAATGTGAATTTTCTTCAGTTCCTCCGTCATCCTAGATCTTTTCTCCCCTAGTACATCTGAGAGATTGGTTCTGTCTTCACTAAGGAAGACAGAACCAAGGTAACTGTTCAATTCGTCTGCCATTTCCTTGTTCCCCATAATAAATTAACTTGTTTGTCTTCAAGGGATCCACATTTGTCTTAACTAATCTTTTCCTTTTCACATACCTAAAGAAGCTTTTCCTATCCTCCTTTATATTATTGGCTTGGTTACCCTCATACTTCAACTTTTCTCCCCGTATTGCCTTTTTAGTTACCTTCTGTAGTTCTTTAATGTTTTCCAATCCTCTGGCTTCCCGCTCATCTTTGCTATGTTACACGTCTCCTCTTTTAGTTTTATACTGTCCTTGGCTTCCCTTGTCAGCCACGGTCGCCTCTTACTCCCTTAGAATCTTTCTTCCTCTTTGGAATGAATTTTGGATTATTCCCAGAAATTCCTGCCATTGTTGTTCCACTGTCATCCATGCTAAGGTCCCTTTCCAATCAACTTTGGCCAGCTCCTCCCTCATGGCTCCATAGTCCCCTTTGTTCAACTGCAACACTGACCCTTCTGATTTTACCTTCTCCCTCTCAAATTGCGGATGAAAACTTATCATATTATGGTCACAACCTCCTAATGGTTCCCTTACCTTGAATTCCCTTATCAAATCCGCTTCATTACACAAAACTAAATCCAGAATTGCCTTCTCCCTGGCTGCTCACAAGCTGCTCGAAGAATCCATCTCGGAGGCACTCCACAATCTCCCTTTCTTGGAGTCCAGTATCAACCTGATTTTCCCAGTCAACCTGCATATTGAAATTTTCCATAACCACATTTTCCATTACCTTTGTTTCATACCAATTTTAACTCCTGATGCAACTCGCACCCTATATTCAGGCTACTGTTTGGGGGCCTATAGATAACTCCCATTGGGGTCTTTTTGCCCTTCACAATTTCTCAATTCTATCCAATACATCTGCTGATTCTATGTCACCCCTCGCAAAGGACTGAATTGAATTCCTTACCAACAGAGCTAATTCACCCCCTCTGCCCACCCATCTGTCTTTTTGATAGGACATTTAACCCTGAATATTCAGTTCCCAGCTCCGATCCTCTTGCAACCATGTCTCTAATTCCCACAACATCATACCTACCAATTTCTAACTGAGTCCCAAGCTCATCCACTTTACTTCTTATACTTTGCGCATATATATACATATATACAACACTTTTAATTCGGTATTCACCAGTTAATCTTCATCGCATCTGTCCACAAGACCTTTTTCCAGAACTGTGGTTGCTCTTTTAAGTACTTCTTGGCAAACTGTAACCTGGCCTTCTTATTTTTGCGGCTAACCAGTGGTTTGCATCTTGCACTGTAGCCTCTGTACTTCTGTTCATCAAGTCTTCTGTGGACAGTGGTCATTGACAAATCTATACCTGAAGACTGTTTCTGCTCTGTCGGACAGGTGTTTGGGGATTTTTCTTTATTATGGAGAGAATTCTTCTGCCATCAGCTGTGGAGGTCTTCCTTGGCCTGCCAGTCTCTTTGCGATTAGAAAGCTCACCAGTGCTCTCTTTCTTCATAATGATGTTCCAAATAGTTGATTTTGGTAAGCCTAAGGTTTAGCTGATGTCTCTACCAGTTTTATTCTTGTTTCCCAGTCTCATACTTGCTTATTTGACGTTCATTGGCACAACTTTGGTCCTCGTGTTGATAAATAACAATAAAAGTTTCCAAAGGTGATGGAAAGACTGGAGGAACGACTAGGTGTTGAGAGCGCTCTTATACTTGCATTTAGGGGGCATTTGAACACACCTGAGCAATTACAAACACTTGTGAAGAAGGGTTTCGGCCCGAAACGTCGCCTATTTCCTTCGCTCCATAGATGCTGCTGCACCCGCTGAGTTTCTCCAGCAATTTTGTGTACCTTCGATCTTCCAGCATCTGCAGTTCCTACTTGAACACATGTGAAGCCATGTGTCCCAAACATTATGGTGTCCTGAAATGGGGGGGACTATGTATAAACACAGGTGTAATTTGTACATGGTGAAACCAAAATGTATAAAAATGACCTTTATTAAAATCTAACAATGTGCACTTTCAAGTTACATAAGTTGCATTTATTATCACAAGCACCAATGGGTACAGTGAGATTTGAGTTACCATACAGCCATACGAATAAAAGAACACAATACACAATAGAATTTATCATGAACATCCCCACCCAGCGGATTCAACATTTCCCACTGTGAGGGAAGGCAATAAAGTTCAGTCATCTTCCTCTTTGTTCACCCGTGGTCGGACCCTTCGAGCCCTACGCAGTCGCAGCTACGGACGGCCTGATGTTCAGGCCCTCTTGCCGGGATGATTGGAACTCTGGTGTCGGAACGGAAGAACACACTCAGCGGCTTGTAGTTTCCGAATTGGCCACTTCTTACCAGAGACCGCGGCTTCCGAAGTCCACAGGCCGAGCTGGGCGGAGATTCAACACTGGCGACCCCCGGCAAAGGGTTCCAGCCTCCACAATGTTAAAGTCAACGCCGCCTGCGGCTAGAAGCTCCGCAACCACAGCTCCAAGGTGTTAATCAGCAGGCCCAATGCTCCGGAGCTCCAACACGGCGATCCCTGGTAAGGCATCGTCCTGCTCCGCGATGGTAATTCAGCGCTGCGCCGTTGCTGAAACTCTGTCCAGTCTCCGGCAGGAAAGGCCGCGCCAATCCAGATGGTAGGCCGCAAGTGGGGGGGGCAAGATGTAACTCAGAGAAAAGACGCATCTCCGACCAGGAAGTGACTGGGAAATGGTTTCAGCCTAATCCCTCCCCCATCCCCCACATAAAAAAAAGACATCTATCTATCTATATATATATAAAACTCAAATCAGTCCGCCTGCAGTACGGATCCCTTCCTGCCTTTTGATTCGTTGACGGCTGCTCCTTCCTCAGCTTCCAACACACTTCGAAACAATGTTGCAAGACAGGAACACTGAAATTTTCACTGCTGCAGCAGGCAGGGATTTTTTTTTAAAGAGGCAGGGCAGTGCTGGAATCTTACTTTTGAGAACGGCTTCAGTTCCATTGGAGGAGACGGGTGCATGGTGGAATATTGGGTTGGGGGAATCACACCATTGGGGGAGCAGAACAACGGGTCTGCACTTGGACTAGTAAACCTTTAAAACCATTCACTAAAAATAACAAAAAGGGTGAAAGGACAGACTGCTGCTGGCGAGGCTGCCACACTCGATGGTGCCACTTTAACCACATGTGATTTTTTTTTAATTACAAATCTCAAACTGTGGAGTACAGAGGCAAATAAATAAATAAATGATGGGTCTTTGTCCCAAACATTATGGAGGGCACTGTAGATTCAACCACAGGAATCTCATCCAATATGGCTACATTATTTGAAAAAGGACACACTCATATTGAATTATGCATAGAAAACTCCAAGTACTCAACATTACCGTCTTTAACTTACATTTATAAAAAGAACACTATGACAAATTTATAAACAAGAAAGTTCTAAACATTGTGCAACAATTCTAAAAATTGTGCAACTAAACATTGTGTAACAATAATTTAGCACAGCACTCACCTAATGAGACAGCAGATTGTTCTGGAATATCAATAACGATCTCTTTTAAGCTCTGTACATATCTTATCCGATCTACGATTGGAATCAAGAAATTCAAACCCTTTGTAAAGAGAACAAAAATTAGTTTAAGATCAATATATGCTTTAGGTTTCTTTTCATGTTATATAGCTCCCAGTGATAGTAATAACTTATTTCAGTGCACAAGATCAACTAATTAAATTAAATCTGCAGGGAATTAATGACAAAACTACAACAGTTGAACAGTACAACAGAGCTACTATTTAAATGGAGTCAAGTTGGGAAAAGGGGAAGTATAACGGGATCTGGGGGTCCTTGTACATCAGACTATGAATGTAAGCATGCAGGCACAGCAGGCAGTGAAGAAAGCGAATGGCATGTTGGCCTTTATAACAAGAGGAATCGAATATAGGAGCAAAAAGGTCCTTCTGCAGTTGTACAGAACCCTAGTGAGACCACACCTGGAGTATTGTGTGCAGTTTTGGTCCCCTAATTTGAGAAAGGACATTCTTGTTATTGAGGGAGTGCAGCGTAGGTTTACAAGGTTAATTCCCGGAATGGCGGGACTGTCATATGCTGAGAGAAATGAGCTGCTGGGCTTGTACACTCAGGAGTTTAGAAGTATGAGAGGGGATCTCATTGAAACATATAAGATTGTTAAGGGTTTGGACCCGCTAGAGGCAGGAAACATGTTCCCGATGTTGGGGGAGGCCAGAACCAGGGGCCACAGTTTAAGAATAAGGAGTAAGGCATTTAGAACGGAGTCGAGGAAAAACTTTTTCTCATAGAGAGTGGTGAGTCTGTGGAGTTCTCTGCCTCATCAGGTTCTCTGGATACTTTCAACAGAGAGCTAGATAAGGCTCTTAAAAATAGCGGAGTCAGGGGATATGGGGAGAAGGGAGGAACATGGTACTGATTGGGGATGATCAGCCATGATCACATTGAATGGTGGTGCTGGCTCAAAGGGCCAAATGGCCTACTCCTGCACCTATTGTCTATTGACTTCTAATTACAATTCTATTATCTTTTACTTACGATACAATTTCTCTATCTGGATGAGCTAAACCCAATTTAACCCATGGTTCTCTCCTCCTGTACCTTAATGAGCTCTCCACAGCTCCATTTTCTTATTTCTGTTCTGTAGCTGACCATCATCGCCTACTTGCATAGGGCCAGCACATTAGTGTTGCCACACTATCAATAATTGTTGATCAATAATTAAACAGTTCAATGCACACCATCAGAGTAGAAATGTAATTATAGAATTCTGTAGTTATTTTACACAAACATTGTGTAAAATTAAAATCTACAGGAATCACAACATTATTTTCCACCACACATAGTCGAATATATACCAGATGATGAATTTACTTGAATCTTGACATTATTTTAAAAATATCTACGACCTTTGCAGAGCCATTAAGTGTGTCATGAGGGAATTCGGGACAAAGCTGGAGTCTTGAGGTAATGTCTCAGTTACCGGTATATTATGACAACGCTTGCATGCTATAAAAGGCTGCAAAGTGAAGGTGGGCAGTATTGCTGGCAACAATGGATTCCTTCACGATTAACTCATCGGCATTTCTGAGAGTGAATCCGTTGAAAGCAACTGGTTCAGAGGGATCTCGGGACCGTGTCAGATCAGCTGGCAAACTCATCTCCAAATCGGGGACCCAAGACCTAAGAATCAGTACCCCCCTCGACTCCCCCACCTCCAGCTCGCTCTGCCACTGGATCCTCGACTTTCTGAACCACAGACCTCAATCAGTGAGAGTATGTTGCAACACCTCCTCATGAATAGTTCTCAATACTGGTGCGTTCTCTGTCCCCTACTGTACTCCCTTTACACTCACGAATGTACAGCCAAATTTAGCTCTAACTCCATCTGCAGTGGGCCAAATCACGAACAGTGTCGAGACAGAGTACAGGAAGGAGATAGAGAACTGAGTGGCATGATGTCAGGACAATAACCTCTCCCTTAATATCAGCAAGACGGAGCTTGTTTTTGACTTCAGGAAGGATGGTGGAGTACGTGCTCCAGTCAGCACCAACGGTGCAGATGTGGAAATCGTTGGGACCTCAAGTAACATAGCATTAATATATCACCAATGATTTGTTGTGGACCAACCATGTTGATGTGACAGCCGCAAAGTCACACTGCTGCCTCTACTTCAACAGAGTCTATCTTGTTGAAGGTACACACAATGACCTACTCCTCACCGTTGACTCCGGCGGCTGTGCAAACCTGCTCCTTCTTGACATCAGCGCAACATTTGATACTGTCGACCACACCATCCTAATTGACCGTCTCCGGTACCGGGTTAGTATTGATGGCACTCCGGCGGCATCTCCTACCTCAAAGTGCAAAAGGAAATTTGGCATGTCTTCAGTGACTCTTACAAACTTCAACTGGATGCATCATATAAAGAATATTGTCGGATTGCATCACAACTTGGTTTGGGAATAGCTCTGCCCAAGATCCCGAGAAATTGCAGAAACTTGTAGGATGTCGCCCAGGCCATCACATGGCCCGGACTACCCACCATTGACTCCATCTACACTTCACGCTGCCTCAGAAGAGCAGCCAACATAACCTAAGACTTGTCCCACCCTGTTCATTTTTCTTTTCCCTACTCCTGTCTGGTAGGCGGCACTGAAGCTTGAAAGACCACAACACCAGACTCAGGAGCAGCTTTATCCCCTATGTTATCAGGCTACTTAACGGTCCTTCCATACGTTTAGGGTACTGTTTCATTCACCCCTATCCCAATGAGGACATTGGACTTTGTTTAAGGAACTGATGTGCTTTAATGTTGAGAACTATATTCTGCACTCTCTATCTCTGCACCCTTTTGCTCCATCTATCATATACGAGTTTGAACTGATTGTATCTCTGTATAGTAAATCTGATCTGTATGGACAGCATGCAAAACTAATACTTTTCACTGTACCTCGTACATGTGACAATAATAAAAGATAATGAAAAAGATACCAAAAGAATATCCCTGTTAGAAACCTAACTGATCTTTAAAACAGAAGTAAAATACTTCCAATAATTTGCTCAAGAGTTTCATATTTTGTGAAGAAAATAATTTACTTCAGGTTTAATAGTGACTAATCCAAATTTTGAAAAAGCAGTTTGGCTGGAGTCTTATAACTAATCAGATCTGAATCTGAATCTGAGATCTTGAAAAAGTAACCAAAACTAACACCAATCAGATTATTCCATTAACATTTATTAATTGATAGCTTTATTATGTTGGCTGCTTTTCTGAGGCAGCATGAAGTGTAAATGGTGGGTGGTCCAGTCCGTGCGATAGACGGGTCAACATTGAATACAAGTGTCAAGCTCAGCAAATTAATCAGCAAAGGCTCATCACCAATAAAATGAATGCTATTAAAAAGGGCTCATTATGTTCAGGAAGTCATGAACGAAAAACTTCCGTTACTAAATATTCCTGCAACCTCATCAGAAAACAAAATGTTGATAAATATTTTAAAACTATTTAGAAATACATAATCTTTTTGGCAAACCATTCTCGGGTCTCCCGTGCTCTCTGCCTATCGAAGAATGACATATTTTAATGCCTTTAATCTCTGTAATATTGACCAGCATGTTGGAACAGTTGATGAATGATAATGTCTGTTACAGACTGCCGAGTCTAGTTGCCTGGGCTAATTGCCATGACTGAGTTTTTTCTCCATTATTACACACATTTAAAACATTTTGACCACCAAGGCACTAAGTTCTGTTAATAATTAGCAAAAATGAAATGGAAATAGATACAAAACAAAGAAATCAGAACTATTGTAACAGAGCAAAAGTGAACCATCGTCATGTCTACTTCAGACAGTGACATTTACTTACTGGATCAAGTATTTTGTGAAAACGACCCATTCGTTCTACTATCCAAGCTTCTTGCTGTGGAACAAAGAGTACAACTGTGTTCATGGGTAAGCTTGAAGCCCATCGGTGTTGTGCTGCTACAATCCACACCTGGGGTATTCCTCTTCTGGAATGCTAGAATATAAATCAAAGCCATAAATGAGCAATTTGTTGAAGAGTATTTCTTAATTTTGTTACAGACACATTGACAGATCATGAAGCAAATCTTCTTTTGGTTAGGAGAATTACAATGAGCAAAGATGACTTTACAATACCAGCCATTCAGCCCATTGGGTCTGCCCTGCTCCTAGCATAGCAGCCATGTCAGTCCCATACTCCCCCTCCTTATTTCCCAGCAGATCTGCTATTTAATCTTTTTCAAACTCATGGTTCTTTGCACATATGATAGGGTGATGTTTTTATAGTATGTTTTTGGGATGGGAGAAGAAACTGGAGCACCCAGCATAAACTCAATAAGCACAATCACCCTCCAACGCTCCAAAGAAACAAGTCGCAGCCTATCCAGCCTTTCCCTTTCTCCATCTCCCTTCTCCAGCCCATAAGCCCAGTGGATTTTCTTCTGAAAAGTTAATATTGATTCTCTCCCCATCGTATCTTCCTATCCGACATTTAAGATTTATTTCAGATTTTCAGCATCAGCAATTTTTGTATGCTCCAAGCATTTGTTTATACGAGCACACTTTGTGATATCATACAAATATTAAACTTTTTTTTTTTAATGTGATCCACAGTAACTGTTAACGCAAAAGAAACATCATACACAAAGAAACAAATTAGCCCAATATAATCAAACTGAAAGAGTTCAGTTACTTTGCTTGCTCTTTTCTTTGAAGTTAACATTCAAATATTTATCTGTTCCATTTTAAATCATGTTATGCTTTGTGCCTTCGTCAAGGTTACACATTCTAAACGTGCATTCCGCAACAGAATTCCTCTAATTTAATTTATTTGGCAATCTTGAGATTATACCATCTAATTAATAACTCTTGGAAATATTATTCCCCAAACATCTCATCAAAATGGATCCAAATTTTAAGTAATTTTGTCAAATTTCTCTACTCCTTCCTCATAAATGAAACTTCCAATCCCAAGTTTCTCAGTAAATCTCATCTGCAACCTGGCCATAGGATTTTTGGCTGTAACAAAAAAGTACTTCCAGTCCCTGATAAATTGTTCAAATTAGTGCGACTAAAAAAAATCATTCAAGTCGTTAACACTTGATTGCAAAAACATATTTCTGAAGATTAAAATCTATCATCCCAACAGACGGCAGACAGAAATCCAGAGCAGTGTTATTTTTATGGCCTTCCACACAATGCCTTGCTTAAGGTATTAGTTTTTAATGGCTTACAGACAATACACACAACTGCAAAGCTTTTTGCAACAGAGGTTAGATTCTTATTTGGCACTTGATGCACTGGCTATTCGTAATTATGAGACCTCAGCAACTTACTGGTTTTGTCTCGGTACTGCTTTAGAGGTGACCCAATGTCACACCAGCACAGATCAAACAACAAGGCACCGTTCAGCTAGTGAATGTGATTGACAATGGTGTCTGAGAACCGAGAAGGGGAGAGAGCCACTGAATAGTCTGAGTCCCAGAGGCAGACATCTCAATGACACAAAGGACTTGGTTCTCTAAAAAATAAATTCTGCCAGGCAGCGTTAAAGTGGAGCTGGATTCCGTACATTACTTTCATCCATTTTGTCTAGGTTTCAAAAGAAAAACGCAAGTGGTTTATTATTTTGTGCATGAACATGGGAAGATGTCAGGCCAGTCTCACCAGCCAGAACTGCTGTTCCTGCCCCATGCAGAGCAGCACTCATTCATAGGATGTAGAGGGACTAACACACCAACCCTTCAATCAGGCAATGAGACCCGAGCTGCAATAGGATGGCAGGCAGCTTTGTGCAGCCGAAGCCGCTGCTTTGGCTTGTCATAGTTATCATCGAGTTTCATTGTTTTGAAAAGTGCCTAAGATTTGAATCACCTTAAAATTGAGGTAAATAATTCAAATATTAAAAAATAAAGTTAGAACCAAAATATTTCATGAAGCAAAATAATCAAAGAAACCTCCCACCTGGCTTCAAATCACCAGGCTGAGATTCCCAGATAAATCAATGGTGTTTTAAATCCCAAAAAGAGGTGTCTGGGCCATGCCAGGAATCTAACAGGGAAAGGGAAATTTGGGCTTTGATTTGTTTTGCACTACATTGGATTTTTTATTTATCAAACTTATTTTTTGTTTATTATGTTATCCATTGAGTATTGTGTTTACAAACCTGTGGTGCTGCTGCAAGTAAGAATTTCATTGTTTCGATTCGGTACATATGACAATTAAACACTTGGGAGGGACTCTCTCCACTCTTGCAGTCAGCCAAATAACGAATCAGCCTTCTGAATCAATCAGCATGCTCCAGACATGGTTCATTTTGAACACATTAAAGCTGGTGTTTCCAGTAAAATTTACCAGCGCATATTTCACAATAAATTATTTACTGTTCATTCCCCCTATATTGAGGGGTAAATAAAGTCACATTCTGGAATAATTTGGCAAAAGGGAGTTGCAGGGAGATAAATTGCAGGGCCCAATATCCAGCATTCTACAAAGCAGCACAAAGTTGTTCTCTATTACTAGTGTGTATTGCATAACTGTTTCTTGGAAAGAATATGGAAAAAGTTTTATGAACAAAAATGCCAATGAATTAGACTTTGATTTTATTTCCTCATATTTCTTTACCTGCTTCAGTGTAGTAGAAAATCCCTTGTCCCAGTTTATCAGCAGGAGAGATTAGACAAGCTTTCTTTACCAAATATCTCAGACATAAAATGAGATGCAGATCTCAAAAATCAGATCCAGGAAAAGCTGTCAGGTCAGCCGCCATATTTGTAAAAGGACAAGTGAACATTTTAAACAGGAACAACCCGAGAAATGGAATTAGATTTTATTTTTCTTAAGATCATTAAAGGACCCAATGATGTGTGGAGAGCTAGATTAAAGGAAGTGAATTCAAACGTGGCACATACTGTGGATGTAAAAAAAACTATCTACAAAACAAACTGCTGAAGAAACTCAGTGGGTCAGGCAGCATCCATGACGGGAAATAGATGGATGCTGTTTTGGGTTGGGAACAGGGGAAACAGAAAGTGTTAACATTTCTGGTGGATGCCCTTCCACAGCAATGAATGTCCACTCCACTGATGAATTTTCCAGCATTAGATTAGTTTGAAGATACAGCACAAAAATAGTTCCTTCGGCCCGAGTCCGTACCCACCAGTGATTCCTGCATATTAGCACCACCTTACACAAACTAGAGACAATTTTACATTCACATTTATACCAAGCCAATTAAACTACAAACTACAAACTCTTTGGAGTGTGGGAGGAAACCGAAGATCTCGGAGAAAACATGCAGGTCACGGGGAGAACTTAGAAACACCATACAGACAAGCACTTGTAGCCATGATCGAACCCGGGTCTCTGGCGCTGTAAGTCAGTAGCTCTACTGCTACGTCAATATGCCGCCCTACTATAGTTTAATATAGTGGAAAGAGTTCACTCTTAGGAAATAAGTGTTTTTCCATCGAACATTTTAATTAGCTATTTTGAAAATATAATTTCTTAAATATCTTTAATACTCCCCACCACCATTACAATCACTAACAATTATTACTGAGATGCCACCACTTGTATTATTACCACTCACATATTATCGTTTGTTTTTGTGTGTGCGTCTGTATTTATAAATATACTAAACCATGTGCAGACCCGTTGGGTCTGTTCCCCTAACGTGCGGTTGTGGGGGGGGGGGGAGGCGGCATGCAGCGTCACACACACTAACTATCCCCCCCCCCCCCCCGCACTCACGCTAATTAACCCCCTTGATATTATATTTATATTATTAATTTGCTCCTTTTACCCCATAACCACCCTATCTACTGACGCATAGCCCCCAACTTGCAGTCACATCTAGAGAGGGGGGGAGGTGGGGGTTAGAGAGTGAGGGCAGAGAGAGCCTCCTCCAGCTTGCAGACTAATTGAGGCACACCACTTCCTGGTTTTATAGTCAATCCCCCCTGCCACCAGCGGGGCCAGCAGAGAGAATGGGGAATTTTGTAAAATCATTAATATCTCTGTCATTTTTCATCGACTGGAAAAATCCTCGGGCACACATGCGGCGGTGGGGGGCTCTGAGCGAGGTGGCCAAAAATGACCGCCGTAGGTGGCGGCGTTCTCTCGGAAATCGTAGCACAGTTCGCCAAAACCGGTCAAGAACAGACTTTTAGTAATATAGATACATACACACTGATTTTCTCTCGTTTATTATATTGTTTACATTGCGTACAGTTTTGGTCTCCTAATCTGAGGAAAGACATTCTTGCAATAGAGGGAGTACAGAGCAGGTTCGCCAGACTGATTCCTGGGATGGCAGGACTTTCATATGAAGAAAGACTGGATAGACTCGGCTTGTACTCGTTAGAATTTAGAAGATTGAGGGGGGATCTTAGAGAAACTTACACAATTCTTAAGGGGTTGGACAGGTTAGATGCAGGAAGATTGTTCCCGATGTTGGGGAAGTCCAGAACAACGGGTCACAGTTTAAGGATAAGGGGGAAATCTTTTAGGACCGAGATGAGAAAAAAAAAATTCTCTGCCACAGAAAGTAGTGTTGGGCCTCATTCTAACAAAGCAGGCGGATACAGACGGAGGGGTAATAGTGGAAATGAGAAGGAGATTTAAAGAGACGGGCAATAGGAAGCTCAGGGTCGCACCCACAGACTGTGTGAAATGCAGGACTGCTGACAGCCTGCCCTGCTGGGCAGTCAGCAGGACAATCCCGAGCATCAAGTTTCGCCCATTTTAATTCTCCATCCTCCTCCTCTGGAATTCTCTGCCACAGAAGGTAGTTGAGGCCAGTTAAATTGGCTATATTTAAGAGGGAGTTAGATGTGGCCCTTGTGGCCAAAGGGATCAGGGGGTATGGAGAGAAGGCAGGTACAGGATACTGAGATGGATGATCAGCCATGATCATATTGAATGGCGGTGCTGGCTCGAAGTGCCGAATGGCCTACTCCTGCACCTATTTTCTATGTTTCTCTGTTTACAAAGTATTATGTTTATATGTTCTACTGTGCTGCTGCAAGTAAGAAGTTCATTGCTCTATCTGGGACATACGACAATTAAATACTCGACTCTACCTTAAACTTCAAGATATTTCCAGACATAGAGCTGACATTAACAAAAGCAAGTTTCATATCTATTGTATTGCAAATATGAACTGTAAAGCTGTAAAGTCATGTCGCAATGGTTCTACTAAGCATATCTCAGATGAGAATAAACTACTGTACTTGTCCATAGTTTAAATACAGGTCCTGCTTTCAAGAGAACTACAGTGGCTTGCAAAAGTATTCATACCCCTTGAACTTTTCCACATTTTGTCACGTTACAACCACAAACGTAAATGTATTTTATTGGGATTTTATGTGATAGACCAACACAAAGTGGTGCATAATTGTGAAGTGGAAGGAAAATGATACATGGTTTTCAAATTTTTTTACAAATAAAAAACTGAAAAGTGTGGCGTGCAAAAGTATTCAGCCCCCCTGAGTCAATACTTTGTAGAACCACCTTTCGCTGCAATTACAGCTGCAAGTCTTTTAGGGTATGTCTCTACCAGCTTTGCACATCTAGAGACTGAAATTTTTGCCCATTCTTCTTTGCAAAATAGCTCAAGCTCAGTCAGATTGAATGGAGAGCGTCCGTGAACAGCAATTTTCAAGTCTTGCCAGAGATTCTCAATTGGATTTAGGTCTGGACTTTGACTGGGCCATTCTAACACATGAATATGCTTTGATCTAAACCATTCCATTGTAGCTCTGGCTGTATGTTTAGGGTCATTGTCCTGCTGGAAGGTGAACCTCCGCCCCAGTCTCAAGTCTTTTGCAGACTGTAACAGGTTTTTTTCCAAGATTGCCTTGTATTTGGCTCCATCCATCTTCCCATCAACTCTGACCAGCTTCCCTGTCCCTGCTGAAGAAAAGCATCCCCACAGCATGATGCTGCCACCACCATGTTTCACAGTGGGGATGGTGTGTTTAGGGTGATGTGCAGTGTTAGTTTTCCGCCACACATAGCGTTTTGCATTTAGGCCAAAAACTTCAATTTTGGTCTCATCTGACCAGAGCACCTTCCTCCACATGTTTGCTGCGTCCCCCACATGGCTTGTGGCAAACTGCAAACGGGACTTCTTATGGCTTTTTTTCAACAATGGCTTTCTTCTTGCCACTCTTCCATAAAGGCCCGATTTGTGGAGTGCACGACTAATAGTTGTCCTGTGGACAGATTCTCCCACCTGAGCTGTGGATCTCTGCAGCTCCTCCAGAGTTACCATGGGCCTCTTGGCTGCTTCTCTGATCAATGCTCTCCTTGCCCGGCCTGTCAGTTTAGGTGGACGGCCATGTCTTGGTAGGTTTGCAGTTGTGCCATACTCTTTCCATTTTCGGATGATGGATTGAACAGTGCTCCGTGAGATGTTCAAAGCTTGGGATTTTTTTTAATAACCTAACCCTGCTTTAAACTTCTCCACAACTTTATCCCTGACCTGTCTGGTGTGTTCCTTGGGCTTCATGATGCTGTTTGTTCACTAATGTTCTCTAACAAACCTCTGAGGCCTTCACAGAACAGCTGTATTTATACTGAGATTAGATTACACACAAGTGGACTCTATTTACTAATTAGGTGACTTCTGAAGGCAATTGGTTGCACTGGATTTTATTTAGGGGTATCAAGAGTAAAGGGGGCTGAATACTTTTGAACGCCACACATTTCAGTTTTTTATTTGTAAAAAAATTTGAAAACCATGTATCATTTTCCTTCCACTTCACAATTCTGCGCCACTTTGTGTTGGTCTATCACATAAAATCCCAATAAAATACATTTACATTTGTGGTTGTAACGTGACAAAATGTGGAAAAGTTCAAGGGGTATGAATACTTTTGCAAGCCACTGTATATTCTGCTACAAGATTTAAAGGAGATCTGCTTGATCCTCATTCCGACTTTGTCCATTCCGACTGCTTTTAGCTTCCTGGAGGCTGTGCTTGGCACTGTCCTATCTCCAGTCTCCTCAAGCTAGTCTGCGTTAGATGCAACATTGCTCCCAGATTCCAAATGTTCAAGTGCGGAGGAGACTCCCACACTCCAGGTTCCTTGGAGCCGAGGTTGACTGGGCTCATCCCTCCCCTCGCAACGCTTGGCTGGAACGCCCTTTCATTTCCATGTTACCACTTCTGGTGCTGGTGCCGACTTTGTGGTCTTGCTTTGACATCAGATGAAGAGTAGCTGAAGATATGGCTGTCTGCCATATCCCTCGTTGTCAGAAGACTGCTTGGGCAAACTCTGTTGAAGTGGTTTGTCTCTTATTGCATCACTTGGCCTTATTACATATTATGCAGATGATGGTAGTGTACATATCCAGGTTTGACCCAGGTATAGCACACACTGAGTTGTCCACTGAGCAGCCATGACTTTCTTCGAACATGAAGCAGGAGGGGGGGTGAATGGCAACCTCCTTTTCATCCATTTTAGTATGACCTTGATCTATCATATCCTCATTCAGATCCTCAAGAGATTGTTGATTGTTAAGTTTGATGCAGTCCCTTGCTTCCACAACCTGGTGGAGAGGATTATGTGTGCTTTTGCAGCCCCATCCCTTTGTGCTGGTGAGGGTGCCAAATCTCTGCCTTCAGGACAAATAGTGGCAGGTTTTGAAGTAATTTTGGTCTGCACCAAAAGCAAGCTTTCCCTATGTTCTCCACCCACTTCCTGCAACTTAAAACATGCTTAATTTCTTACTTATCCCATTCTGATGAGCAGCCCTTGACCTAAAATGTCCATTCTGTTTCTCACCTCAATGACATTGCTTGACATGCGGAATATTTCTAGAACTTTCCCTTTATGATTTAGATACTGCATAAGCCTGCTGAGTTAGCAACTAAGACTGCTTTGGTCCAGGGAGAAGGAAATACTTGAGGGAGTGAGGGAATAGAATTCACTGGTTCTTCTTCAAAGTAATGCCAAGCTGAAACTAGCACCCAATTTCAACAAATACATAACCTTAAGCTACAATGATCCATCAACATATGCAAAATACTGCAATGTTCACATAAATGTTCACAGGTTAGACCCCACACAATCAGAATTCTAGTAAAGGGTCTTTGACCTGAACCATCAACACTTTTTTCTGCCACAGATTTATAACATCTGCAGTTTTTGTTTTTCATATTATAAACTTCACTCTCATGGGGCAGTATCTTTATCCAAAGTCAAAGTGTTTAATTGCCATATGTACTTACAATGAAACAATTCCATTCTTACTTGCAGCAGCATAGCAGGGTGTTAGCACAGTACAGATAGATAATAAACAATAAATAACAAATAAATGAATTAAACCTGGGAAGAAGTTATTCTTGAACCTGATGGTCATGGTTTTCAGACTTCTACATCTTCTTCCCGATGATAGAAGGAAAGCTTGGCCAGGGCGGTGTGGATCTTTGATGATACTGGCTACATTTGTTTGGCAGAGCTTCCTTTAGCTCCTTTAGAGTGGGTTGGTGGTGCGACCGACGTCGTAGCGGCCTCTGCAGTCCGTCTGTCTTTTTTTATTTTATTGTTCTGTTGAGTGTATAGTTTGTGGTGGGTTTTTGACTGTGTATGTGCGGGGGCAGGGGGGTGGGTGGGGGAAACTTTTAGATCTCTTCCCTGTACGGGGACCCGACCTTTTCCCTGTTGGATCTCCATTGCCGTTGGAGCAGCCTCCAACCGGAACGACAGCTCAAGTTACGGAGCCTGCGGAGCTGCGGACCTACTATCGTGGAGCTGGCCGGCTTCAGAGTGTGGAGAGCTGCGGTGGCGCGCGGCTGCGACCCGACTCCGGTGGATGGTGACACCGGGAGCTCGCGGGTCCACGGTGGGAGACTGCTTTGCGGGGCACTGGCAACGGCGACTTCTCCCGCTCGAATTGCGGGGTTGAGAGTTACCTGGAGCGGGGCCTTACATCGCCCGGCACGGCTTTAAATGGCCGCGGACTTGCTAGCGCCCGCCGGGGGCTCCGACATCGGGACATGGAGCAGGGCCTTACATCGCTCGGCGCGGCTTTAAGTGGCCGTGGGACTTGCTAGCACCCGCCGGGGGCTTTGATTTTTACTTCGGGAGAGGAATCGAGAGCAGGGGAGAGACAAGACTTTGCCTTCCATCACAGTGAGGAGGAGATTCACTGTGATGGATGTTTGTGTAAATTGTGTTGGTGTGTGTCTTGGTTCTTTTCTTGTATGACTGCAGAAACCAAATTTCGCTTGAACTTCATGTGAGGTTTAAATGACAAATAAACGGTATTGTATTGTATTGTATTGTATTGTATTGTATTGTATTGTATCTCCTTTAGTCCTGGGTGTTCAAGTTGCTGAACTAGGCCATAATGCAACCAATCTCTTCAACGCCAATAAAGGCAGGTTCCTTGGCTTTCCTCTTACCTTCTGATGCTGAGAGCAACACTGTTGCTCTGGCACCATTCAATCAGTCGATTGATTACCCTCCGATATTCATCATTACCCGTAATAAGTTTAGCAACTATGGTATCATTGGCGAATTTAAAGAAGGTATTGGAGCTGTCTGGCTACGTCCTGGGTATAAAGCAAGTAGAACAAAAAGACTGAACACACACTGAGATGTTCCTGTGCTGACGGTTAGAGGAGGAAGAGTTGTTGCCAATTTGTATTGATTGTGGTCTGTCAAGGGTTCAGTTGCATAAGGATGACAGTAGTCATAAACAGCCTCTCAAAGTACTTAATCACCATGGATATTAGTGCCACGGGTCGGTAATCATTGAGGTGGTCTTGGGCATCTTTAAAGCAAGTGGGAATCTTGGACCTTAGAAATGGAAGATTGAAGATGTCTGTAAAAACTCAAGCCAGAGGTGGCCTGGGCAGATTTTAAGAACGCAGCCAGGTACACCATCAGGTCACATGCTTTCTGAGGGTTTACCCTCTTTAAGGATCTTCTTATTGTGGCCTCAGTAACTGAGATTACAATACAATCGGGGTAATACTATGGGGGCCTGATCAGGCCATCAGTGTTCTCCCTTTCGAAGTAAGCTTGGAACGCATGAGCTCATCCGGGAGTGATGCCTTGTTGTTGTTTGAGCTGCCTGTTGGTTTTGCCTTAGAGGAAGTGATGGCATGCAAGCCTGCAACACTATTATTTCTAAGATTTCAAACATTATTCCACATTATACTTCCCCATTTTTCTGCATGTCTTCAATTTTCACTAAATTTTATGGCACCGAAGTTTATTGTTATTGTAAACACAAAGCAAAGACAATCGACGATCAAAACAATTATAAGAGTTGCAAGACTGAAAACATTTAAAGTCAAGACAAAATGCAAACCATCGTGTAAAATTATAACATTCGCACTATAAGTAAACATGATTCTTGCTCTGATTTTTGCTCATCAATGGTCCGTGATTGAATGAAACTGAAGATACAACTTCATCCCCCAAGTGGAAGAAGAATCCACCCACTTTGCTGAGCTGTATTAACCCGTCTTAGTTTATGGCAAGGATAGCAGGATAGGGTGAGGGGTGCAGGAAGATGTGGGTGCAGGAGTGGGATGGGTGGTTGTGGGAGGGAGGGGGTACGGGGAGAAGGAAGGGGATTTAGATGAAGGGATTCAAAGTAACATTAGCAAATTTGCAGATGACACAAAGCTGGGTGGCAGTGTGAACAGTGAGGAGGATGCTACGAGAATGCAGGGTGACTTGGACAGGTTGGGTGTGTGGGCAGATGCAGTTTAATGTGGATAAATGTGAGGTTATCCACTGGTGGCAAAAACAGGAAGGCTGATTATTATCTAAATGGTGTCACATTGGGAAAGGGGAAGTACAACGGGATCTGGGAATCCTTGTTCATCAGTCAATGAAAGTAAGCATGCAGGTACAGCAGGCAGTGAAGAAAACGAATGGCATGTTGGCCTTCATAACAAGAGGAGTTGAGTATAGGAGCAAGGAGGTCCTTCTGCAGTTGTATAGGGCCCTAGTGAGACCACAACTGGAGTATTGTGTGCAGTTTTGGTCCCCTAATTTGAGGAAGGACATTATTGCTATTGAGGGAGTGCAGCTTAGGTTTACAAGGTTAATTCCTGGGATGGTGGGACTGTCATATGCTGAGAGAATGGAGCAGCTGGGCTTGTACACTCTAGAGATTAGAAGGATGAGAGGAAATCTTATTGAAACATATATGATTATTAAGGGTTTGGACACGCCGGAGGCAGGAAACATGATCCTGATGTTGGGTGCGTCCAGAACCAGGGGTTTAAGAATAAGGGGTAAGCTAATTAGAACAAAGATGAGGAAACACTTTTTCACACAGAGAGTTGTGAGTTTGTGGAATTTTCTGCCTCAGGCGGTGGAGGCCGGTTCTCTGGATATTTTCAAGAGAGCTAGATTGGGCTCTCAAAGATAGGGGGATATGGGGAGAAGGCAGGAACGGATTACTGATTGTGGATGATCAGCCAAGATCACATTAGACAGTAGACAATAGGTGCAGTAGTAGTAGGCAATTGAATGGCGGTGCTGGCTCGAAGGGCCGAATGGCAACTCTTGCTCCTAATGTGGAGAAGCAGGGGGGATGGGGTGAAGGGGGGTGGTGGCATGGGGATGTGGGGTTGGGAAGGAGGGTGGGGCGGGAGGGGGAAGGTGGATGGGTGTAGGTGCGGAATGGGGAGGGGGCATTAGTGTTGGGGGGGGGGGAGGGGTGGAAGGGGATGGAGAGTGTGGGTGCAGAAGGTGGAGGGGTGGGTGCAGGAGGATGGGGGAGGGCGTGCAGGTGGGGTATGAGTGCGGGGAGAGACAGTAGGTGGGGATGGGGCTGCAGGAGGGGGGGAGCCACGTGAGGCGGCTCGCGCGGGTTCCATGCCCGGGGTCTCTGTTCGCTCGACCACTGGAACGTTGCCCGGGCCGCGTTGCCGTGGTTACCTGTAGCAAGGCCTGACCCCGCATCAGTGAGCGCAACATCCCGGCCGGCGACTGCGAGCAGCGGCTGTGGGCTCTAGGATCTTTGGCTGTGGGCACAAGGCACAAGGGACGGAACTCCGGACAAAAGTGCAACAAACTATTGATTCCGGAAAGCAACGTAGAACCAGTGACTAGGGTTCCGTCAGCAAACAGCTTCCCTTCCCCCTTGTCTTTACAAATTCAAACTCTCCACCTGCTGATTACCGAACCATACAAAAGTTGGCAACAAAGTGCTGGAGCAGCTCAGCGGGTCATGCAGCATCTCTGGAGAACATGGACAGGTGACCCACACATGTTGTCTTCTCCAGACCTGCTGCCTGACCCGCTGTCCCTTTGTGTCGACCAACATCTGCACTTCCTTGTTTCTACTTCCAAAGGGGAATGGATTGTACTGGAGTTTCCAGGATGGGATAATTCATCTCCTGCATACTAATTTAAACCACTAAAGCTAAAAAGTATGGTTGTTGATGCGCAGCTATAGGTGAAATGTGATACGATTATGATTCAACATTAGTTAATCACAATTGGAAATGTTTCATTTGTGGAGTTAACCTTTTGAGTTGAATGAAATTGGTTGACTGGATTAATTTACAAAACAATTAGACGTTATAATACAACAGTGGTGTATTACTGTTTGCCTATTTCCTTCGCTCCATAGATGCTGCCTCCCCTGCTGTGTTTCTCCAGCATTTTTGTCTACCAGTGGTGTAAATTGACTGGTCTTGATTTGTCTGATTGATGTTCAGTTAACCAAATGGCGTTATTTGTCTGTGAAGGGCTCATCTGGACCCAGGAAGGTCGTATGTAAGACTATTGCATATGCTAACAGGGCTCTCACTTCACTTTTTTTCCTTTTTGCCAGCCGGGTAACCTTGGCAGCTTTTTAGGTTGCCAAATGACAGTTTAGGTGGTCATTTAAGACGGCTTGCATGACGCATGCGATAATGTGCTCAGATGAAGTGCGTAGTTACCATTCGGAATTATGCTCAATGAAGCATTCACATATTTTATTTCTGCTTCAAATAAAGTCACAAAATTAAACATATTCACCAATCAAGACATGACATATACCACAATGACATGCAGCAAAAGTTATAATACAGTATCTCAACTCTTTTTACACATTGCAATTGCTATTACTAAAACTAAGATCTTGACCACTTTCTGTTTCATGATTTCTGAAAGAACGCCGCCACTTACGGCCGTCATTTTTGGCCACCTCGCTCAGAGTCCTCCTCTGCCGGATTGGACCAGAGGATTTTTCCCATAGATGAAAAATCAGAGAGTTATTAATGTTTAAAAAATATTCACCCTTCTCTCTGCTGCCCCCGCTGGCGGCAGGGGGGAAGGAATATAAAGCCCAGAAGTGTCGTGCCTCACTCAGTCTCTGCGAGATAGAGGAAGCAAGAGTGTCACGGCTCTCTGAGCTGCGAATAACACTGAACGCACGTCTACTCGACAGTGAGTCCCTTCGATGTGGTTGTAAAACGTTTGCCAAATAGTTTGTCTTGGTTTTAAAAAAAATGTTTTCAGAAAATGTATTGGTTGTAAAGTGATTGCCAAATTGTTTGTCTTGGCTTTTAAAATGGTTGCAACTGTTTTTGGATGGATACAGCGTGATTAAACATTTTATT
Organism: Leucoraja erinaceus; assembly: GCF_028641065.1. Classification (NCBI taxonomy): domain Eukaryota; kingdom Metazoa; phylum Chordata; class Chondrichthyes; order Rajiformes; family Rajidae; genus Leucoraja; species Leucoraja erinaceus. Next base: position 42,509,194 of record NC_073377.1, read on the forward strand.
AGATCAGGACTGTGTTTAATTGTAAAATTGACGCTTATTCCATGACTTCCGCTTAATGGCAAGATGGCGCCGATGACGTCATGTCCGGTTAGCAGAAAGATGGCGCTGAGTGCGTCATTTCCAGTTCGTGGCAAGATGGCGCTGACTCCACAAAGCACAGTGAAGTTGTCGTTGTATAATTTAAGAGAGCTTACTGCTCTGTCTATGGTGAGTGTGTTTGTTGGACGTTATTTAAAGCACATTTTTGCTTCAGCAGCAGCCTCTACAGGAGGCTTTAAACGTTTGAATCATTTGGTTTACACACTATGTTTACCATGTTCTGAAGTTACTTGGCATTTTAGTATTGGTTGTGAGTCTGTGTGTGTGTGAGAGTGTGTGTGTGAGAGTGTGTATATAGGGGGGTTGCACGTAAGGTCACCGGGTCAAAGGGCTTGACGCACGCAGCCGCTCAATCCATCTGGAGGACATCGCAGCTTCCGGTATATGTCGTTAATACATGAAACGCATACATTCCTAGCTGTTAAAACTGCCAAAATAGTGAATTTTTGCGCTGTGAATAATTGTTGGTTGGGGTAACCGTGAGAGCCATCTATCCTACTTCAGAATTCCAAAAGTGAAGAGAAATGAAGGTAAAGAGAAGCAAGAGCTGAAGGGACAACAACAGCTAAAGTGCTTGGCGAACATTGGCCGTGCAGATATCGAGATTGAAAATATTGGGAATTATCGCCTTTGCTCACTGCATTTCATCAACTGTAAGGCATTATTTGTGTTTTTTCTTGATTCCTTTCATATCTAAAAAGTTTCAGAAGTGATAAATCTGCCTGTAAAATTTTAAAATCGCCCATGGTTTTGAAGTGGGTTTTTACATCCAAAAAGAAAACGCTTCTGAAGCTAAATTTATCATTTAAAAAATCTCCAGACTTACGAATGGTGTGTGGAAAAGTACGTTTTCTATCATTATGCTATTGAGATGTATATTTTGGCAAATAATAAAATGTCCTGACAGCTTAAATACCCACTCCCTTTCAATAGGATATTGTCAATTTGCTGAGGTTGATTATGTCAAATTAACAGCTAACAATTATGCAATTCCTTGGTTTGCATCTGAGTAAAATGTAATTCAAAACCCATGTATGGTTTGCGATTTTATTCAAAGGCTGTTTGTAGGCAGGCTGCGCCTAGTCCGTACTGCGATGCATCGCAGGTGATGGTTACTGGCAAGTTAAGATTGAAGTATGCCAGTGTTGGTGCGCTGGCTAGCTGGAGCTTTAAAGTCTCAAAGGCTCTTTGGTGTTGTGGGAACCAGGTCCTTGTGGGTCAGTTGTGGAAGAGGGGCAGAAAGTTCACTGAGGTTTGGAATGAATTTGCCCAGATAGTTGGCCATGCCGAGAAATCGTTGCAAACTGGTAATGTCGGTTGGGACCGGCAGTTCATTGATGGCTGTGGTCTTTAACGGATCAGGTTTTAATCCATTGCTGATGAATATGTGACGGACGTAGGTGACTTCTGGAACCCTGAACTTGCATTTCAAAGAGTTGAGTTTCAGATTAATTTCTCTGGCACGGTTTAGTATTTTCTTCAGGTTGGCATCATGCTCGGCCACGTCACGGCCGTATACTAAGATATCGTCAACAATGATGGCACATGGATATTCTGAAAATAGTTGATCCATTGCTCGTTGAAAGACTTCGCTGGCAGAGTTGATACCAAATGGTATCCTTAAAAACCTGTAGCGGCCGAATAGTGTGGCAAAAGTTGTTAGAGCAGACGATGCTCGGTCCAGTGGTATTTGCCAGAAAGTGTTTTCGGCATCAAGGACTGAGAACATCGTTCCATTGCCAATCTGTTCCGCTATGTCCTCAGTGGTTCTCATCGGATAGTGCTGTCGTTTAATTGCTGTATTTAAATCTTTAGGATTGATGCAGATCCGTAACCCTTTGTCATTTTTGCTGGTTACGACCATAGTGGAAACCCAGTCAGAGGGTTCGCTGACCTCAGCAATGACTCCGATGGAGATCATGCGCTTAAGTTCGATGTGTATTCTCTCCCGCATGCGATGAGGGACGCGGTGAGGTGCGCGAACTATTGGGGTGACTGCATGATCCACAGTGATCTTGTATATCGTAGGCAGTTTGCCAAGTTTGTTGTCAAACAAGCCCTTGTGGTTGGATAGCATCTGCTGTGTTGGTTCCTCTGTCAAACAGAGTTCGTGGACAGCACACCCGAAATAAGCCAGACCTAGGTCGTGGCATGCGTTGATGCCAAGCAGGGTTTCTGAGTTTGGTTGGACAATGTAAAAAACCAGGTTGTTAGTCTGCTCATTGACAGTGCATTTTAAGTCAGTTTTACCCAACGGGCGAAGAATCTCCCCCCCATAAGCATGTAGGGTGGAAGTCTTTTTTCATGAGTTCAGTGGTTCTTATCTTATTGAACTCTTTGAGTGAAATTAGGTTTACTCTGGCACCAGTGTCGACTTTGGCATTCAAAGCCTTTTTGTTTATTATCATGGTCACAGCAGGATCCATCAGCTTGCCCGGGGAACGCAGGTTTAGGGAAAGTACGGTAGAGTCGATGTCTGTGTTATCGGAATCATTCCCGTGGGAAACATCGTCTTGTTCTTGGGAATCAAAATCAGACGGCTCTTGTTGAATCAGGTGCAGATCAGTGTTCCCACGTGATCGACAACATGTAGCAAAGTAGTTGAGTTTCTTGCATTTGTGACAAACTTTCCCATGGGCTACGCAGAACTGGCGCCCCCTAGTGGAAATAATTGCAGTTTGTTCATCTCGTGACAGACATATTTGGATCTTTGCGGATGCATTTAAAAACTTCTGCGGAGAATAGCTAGCTATATTAACGTTATGTTGCTGGTGAGGACTGGTGGGGTCAAAATCAGCCAGTGGGGCCACAGTTTCTGTCATTCGACATGCATGAATGGCTTGCTCTAAAGTCAGTTCAGCGTTCCGAAGCAGTTCAACTCTTAGCTTGCGGTCGCTCATTCCTCCCACAATTTTATCGCGCATGAGCTCATTAGTCAACTCACCGAAGCAGCACCGTGTACTCATGTGTCGTAGATCGCTGATAAATCGCTCAACTGGCTCATCAGCCTGTTGCTGTCGGGCAAAAAATCGTTTTCTCTCGAGTATATGGTTCGAGGGCAGGTCGCACAGTTCTCTAAATTTCCTTAGTAGAACTGTCGGATTGTCGATAGTCTCAGCTGGCACCAATACCAGACCATCAGCGTTGAGGTGTGCAGGGGCGAATTCAAAGGCATCCACACGTATCATTGCTTCCAGATCGTCGGGGTTGTTTCAATGAACGATGCGGCTATAGTGAGCATAATCTCGCTCAAACATTCGCCAGCGCTCGACTATATCAGAATCAAACACAAGCGGGCTTGACTTTCGACAGGAGTTAGCCATGTCGTCAAAATCACTCACAATTAAAAACTGATAAACAAAATTAAAATCGCGTTAAACAGACGAAGGTTAGACCCGATTTTCTGACACCATGTGAATACCTTAGTCCCACACAGGTTGAAGCACAAGCATCTTTATTGTCTAGTTCATCATCATATAAGCAGTACATCACACATTCAGTCTCCTGCAGCTACTGGCAGACAGCAGGCGAGTACTTACACTATAATCATACATTTAGGCGGAGTTATAATTACTAAGCATTCTGATTGGCTAACATGCAATAGCCAATCTACAGAGCTCTTAAAGATAGTGGAGTCAGGGGATATGGGGAGAAGGCAGGAACTACTGATTGTGGATGATCAGCCATGATCACAATGAATGCCAGTGCTGGCCCGAAGGGCTGAATGGCCTGCTCCTGCACCTATTGTCATAGCAGTCTTGAAGGGTATCATTTGCTTCCTTGAATCAACACGACATGACCTTCTCCATCAGTTCCTCCCACTTCAGATTTAGCAAAGTGAGGCTGCATGATGAGTGGAATGCATTTTTGATGGTCGAGGGTTTTTGGGCCTTTGGTTGGACAGATGTACCAATAGTATTCTGGTATTACGTTGACCTGATTGCCGTCCCAGCCTCTAAACAAGGCCTAGGGCCATGACATGGTCGACATTTCATTGCGCGATATTCCAGCTCCGGGGATCAGGAAGTCGCCAGAACTGCCACATCTGAACACCACGCGGAGTTAATTAGAGACTCCTTAATCCTTAACCTTGGCTGATCCATCCGTTTTTGTGAGAAACCCTCGGGTTGAATGGCACAATCAGTAAATTTGATGTAAATGGCCTAATGGGCGATCCGTATATGTACAGGTTGGAATGTAAATCAGATCTGTACTGACTAGTACTGGGGCTCCACAATGAGGGATCGTTGACTAGAGTGTCGAATGATAATCACCAAAGGTCAATAGGAAAACATAGTTAGGTGCTATCTGAGCAATGATTTCGAAGACCAGAAAAACTGGCGGGACAAGAAATGCGGGAAAAAAAGAGAGAAGGCAGGAACTATATTATTATATTAGTATTACAGCTCCTGATGGGGCACGGTTTTTGGCTGTCAGGAACAGCTGCTAGTGTGTGCGCACTTGCATTTGTGTCATACAGGTGGGATAAGTGATAGAAATGTTTCATGTCAGGTTGCCAGGTTCAGTGGAGAGTGATATACAGTTTATGTGAAATTACACCTGAAGGTTTTTTATTCCTTGCACGAGAGTCTATGTTTTGAAAGTGTCTGCAATGTCAATCACTCTTATGCTGGGGGCTGGGAGCTGTCAGTTCTTTGTAATCCTGCAAAATATCAGAATTGTTCATTTATGCATGTGTATATTTATCTTTGAGATCATTGTTTTGTTCTAGTTTTGATTGTATTAAAATGTACGATGTTCCTTAAAGTTGGCAAACCTTTGAACTTTTAACGTTATGGGTTTGTATTTTTAAATGGTATGAAGAGGTGTGGTTTACCTGAATTGTTTGATTTCTTTCAGTTTCTACACTGAGTCGGAAGGAATTTTGAACTGTAGACTAAAGGTTAAAGTCTCAATTTTCAGACATGGGTATATTTTCTTTTATCTGAAGAAATTCTGCCAGCTGCAGTGAATCAGAGATAAAGTGTTCCACTGCAGTTAAAATTCATTTATGGAGACACAAGGAACTGCAGAGGCTAGAATCTTGAGCAAAACACAGTACTCACTCACTAGGCACTCACTAGGTCAGGCAGTATCTGCGGTATCCGGTACAAAGTCGGTTAAGGCTATTACAATGGTGTTTTCAATCATTTATAGCCATGATCACATTGAATGGCGGTGCTGGCTCGAAGGGCCGAATGGCCTACTCCTGCACCTATTGTCTATTATCTTTGCTCCATCCACTCTAAATCAAAATTAATGATAAGGTTTAGTTTCAGTTTGAGCATCATTTAAGTCCAACATTCAGTGAGTGATTATGAGAGCTAGTATTTTGTATTGACTTCTCCCTTTTTTGCACGTTAGAATAAAATATGTGATTGATTAAAGCTGTAAGCTATAGTTTTAACTGTTACATTCCATTTTGGATTCTCAAGCATTGTTAAATAATTTACTGTACTGTCAAACTCCATTGCTTGAAATGCTGAATAAGTGGATGGAGATTTGGCCTTTGCACTGACAGTTCTTTGTTCTGCATACCAGAGAACGATGCTTTAATTGGGGAAATAGAGACACTGGGATGCTGCAATGGGAGTGCAGGTGTGATTGGTTGTGAAGGAGAAAACAAGTTGTGGCACATGCTGAAGTAGTATTGAGCAAAGATAACCATATAACCATATAACAATTACAGCACGGAAACAGGCCATCTCGGCCCTACAAGTCCATGCCGAACAAATTTTTTTCCCCTTAGTCCCACCTGCCTGCACTCGTACCATAACCCTCCATTCCCTTCTCATCCATATGCCTATCCAATTTATTTTTAAATGATACCAATGAACCTACCAATGAAGATCTCGGGTATACACAGCTGCTGCCCAACAGCATTTCATAGAATTACTAGACTAAGTGGGACCCGTTGGGTCCCAGTCATACGGGAGGCCTGGTCCCCCAACGCAACCCATTCACCAACACAATATTCCACCACTCACCTGTTCCCCCAACGCAACCCGTTCCCCCAAAGCAATATTCCACCACTCACCTATAGCCCCGAACTGTGGAGGTAGGGGAGGAAGAGAAGAGGGTGGGGGCAGGTGGGTGTGTGGCAGGGGTGGTGTGGGGTGGGCGGGGAGGCGTGTATGTGTTGCGTCTCTTGTTGCGTTCTTCAGGTAGTGGCTGTCGGGGGCTGGTGGGGAAGGGGGGAGCATCCTGCCTCTGGGGGAAGGGGACGGCTTCAGACGGGGCCTGTCGGAGGCCAGTGGGGGCAAAGAGAGAGATAGAGAGAGGGGCAGAGAGAGAGGGCGACCTGAGATGGATCCGAGCGACCTGAAAGACCCGAGCCCGACCTAAGCCGAGACCGGACCGAGCCGAGACCAGACTGAGCCGATAGCTCCAGTCCAGGGGCCGACCTGCTCGTTCTTTCTGCGTGAATAAATGGGGGAGGGAGGGGGAGAGGGGTTGGGGGGTGACGTCACTTGCAGCGCGTGGAACACAGCATGCAGCAGACCCATTGTGACGTCATCAGCGAAAGATAGTCGTTTTTAAATTTAAGGTTTTGTCAGATTTTTGAACATTTTCATTAATAACTCGAGAAATAAAGCATGACATTTTCAGATAAGGTGATTTTGGACTCCAGGGGATCTCTACCGAATATGTAAAAATTTTACCATTACCGAGTTGTTTTTTCATGAAGATGTGATTACACACAAACACACAAATAAATACACATCCAAGATCAGAGTTTTATAAGTATAGAGATATAGATAGTGCGAGCGAAAGGGTGATAACTTTGATTCATCATAATCCCATGTGGACAGTGATTTTGAAGCTTGTCACCGTGGTGCAGCTGCTGCCTCACAGCGCCAGAAACCCGGGTTCGATCCTAGCCTCAGGTGCTGTCTGTGTGGACTTTTCACATTCTTTCTGTGAATGCATGGGTTTCCTTTGTGTGCTCCAGTTTCCTCCCACATCCCAAAGACGTGCAGATTTGTAAGTTTATTGACCTCTGTAAAATTGACACTAATGGGTAGGTAGTGGATGAGAAAATGTAGAACAAGGGTGAACGGGTGTGGAAGGGTGAGCCAAAGGGCCTGTTTCAATGCTGTATCTAACCTAAACTAAATTGTAAGGATACCTAACTGATCAATTATAGTTATCAATGAGACTGCCTGAAAGGATATTTACAGAGGGAGGGAGGAGATGTAGAACCCCTGAAAGACATGATTTGGAAAGATATTTGAAATCCCAAGCAATATTGCCCCATGTATGAAAGAAGAAAATGGTAAGACATGGTGATTGAGACGTGCTCCAAGCGGAAGGACTGTACAAGAGCACAAAAGGACGCAAGAAAATAGCAGCCCTTTACCCGTCCATGATCATTGCTGATCTACCCCAGACCTCCCTGGTACCAGATTCCTTAATTCCCCAACCTTCCATATGATTATCTACCTCCACTTGGAATACTTTTGATGATCTAATCACCACAGCTCTCTGGAGCAAAGAATTTCAGAGAATCGACAGTCACTGTGAAAAACAATTCTGCCTGTCAGTTTTAAATGATCAGCCTGTTATCTTGAAACAGTGTCCTCTTATTCAGGACTGTCTTTGGAGTGAAAACATCTTGACATCTACTCAATCACTCAATCTGTATCTATATCCCATTGTCAAATCACCAAATCTCCAATGCAAAAAGTTTTTCGATCAATAGAGATACAGATATCTCACTAGAGATAAGAGGCCAGTGAAACAAAGTGTGTGTGTGAATAATAAAGGATAAGTGATATGGAAATATTGGTCATAGATCCAATCTACTAATGTACATTGAGGGGGACCAAAGGGCTCCCATAATCCTTAATAATCATGAGAAGATTTTTGGAAAGGAGCTTTGAATTCTTCCTGACAGCAACTTGGAGGATTGCCAAGACTGCATTTACTACTTCAGGAAAGGAACTGGCTGATTCAATGTGAAGGGATAACCTGGCAGGAGACATTTACAAGGTTGTAAATTTGAACAATTCATCAGGATTTGATCCACAATAATGCTTTGACTACTGTAATACACATGTAACAACCTTTGGAGGAGTTATGAGAGGGGCGATAATGTATAAATATTGAATAATTAATAATGACTGGACTCTCCCGAGATAAATGACCCAGTGGGATGACAAAATGAGACAAATAGTCTCTGCAGATGTTGAACACAGAATACGTGCCAGAGAAATGTAGTTTTGAAATAACTGCTTTGTCAAGTGGCCTCTGGTGGGATGTAAACAGAATGAAAGCTGAGCTACTCAATAGTGACCAGAGGCAGGGGTCTTCACAACATAAGATAATTAAGCAGGGAGTGGGATAAGCTGAGGGAGTGGGATAAGCATAGTCTGTCCATCCAAATGTAGTTTTTGTTATTTTTTGTTGGGGTGTGTGTGTGGAGGGGAGGAGGGGGGAAACTTTTTAAAATCTCTCCCTGGGAACCCGACCTTTCTCGTCGGGTTTCCGTCTGCCAAAGTATAAAGAAAGCCAATCAGAGAAGTATGTAGATTATACCGCCTTGTGGAGATGAATGGAGGGAGACCGCTTTTCAGGGCTCTCGCAACGGCGACTTCTCGAGCGCACGCCAGGGGCTCTAACAGCAAGACCCGGTGTGTCGACCTCGCACTAAATCGCCATCGCCAGCCGGGGGCTTTGACTTTGACATCGGGGGGGGAGAGTGCAGTGGAGGAGATAAGTTTTATTAGGCCTTCCACACAGCGGTAAAATATTATGCCTTTGAGATGAATGGTCCTCACGGAGTTGCGGGGTTTGAAGAGCTCCTGGATGCGGGGGCGCCAGGGGCTCTAACGGCTTGGAATAACAGCACCACCCGGCGTGGATTTCGCTAGCCACCACCCGGCGTGGCTTTAATGGCCGTGGGACAATCGCCATCGCCAGCCGGGGGCTTTGACTTTGACATCGGGGGGGGAGAGTGCAGTGGAGAGATAAGTTTATTAGGCCTTCCATCACAGCGATGTGATGGATGTTTATGTAAATCTGTTCTGTGTGACTTTTATTCTGCAACAGTCTTTACCAAACATGATAATACTCCATCAGGTTACACCATAATCCATTTTTGATGTTTCCAAACAAATCACAAAACATTTCCTCGCCCGACATACATGGCCATGTTGTTTAAGTGGTATAGTGGAGAGTGGGGCACCGGCATGATTTCTTTCATGACAATCTCTTGTGCAGATTGAAGCAGATGCTTATGAAGGCATAAGTTGATGTGCATCATAACAAACCTCTTAAAGCACTTCATCACAATGGACCCAAGTGCCACTGGTCAATACTCATTGTGGCATTTAACCTTGCTCTTCTTGGGCACATATTATTCATGTCCATTTAAAGCAGGTGGGGACTTTGGACATGGTTGAAAATGTCCATGAAAACATGGGTCTTAGCTTTTAAGAAAGCAGCTGAGAATACCATTTGGGCCAGGTGCTTTCAGAAGGTTCATCCTCACAAAGGATCTTCTGAAATCAGCCTCAGAGACCAAGACCACAGTGCTATCGAGGATCTGGGGGGGTCGTACATCATTGTTCTCCCTTTCACAGTGAGTAGTCAGCATGGAGCACAAACAGCAGTAAAACCACGGTAATGGATGTTTCTGCAGGGTTATACTACCTCAGGACCACAGATAGGACAATCGCACGGAAAATTGAAAACATTGACTTCATTTTCAAATGAACTGACATCTGATTTGTATTTGAACATAACTTTAGCTTGCCTACTGAATAATGAGCCCTGGGTGGGATCCAGTGCCCTGTGTGGGATCCAGTGCCCTGTGTGCTCAGACTGATAGAACGATGTGGTGGCACTAATATCCACATATCTTCTCTCATATCAATGGAAATATCAAAAGTTGTAACTCTTGCCAAGACTGCACCAATTAAAAGGATAAAATAGTAACCTAAATTGCAACAGCAGATTGAACTGAAGGAAGTAACATATCCCAATTAGCACACTACTTCAAATCCATAGATGGGACAACTGAAATATTTAGAAACTAAAATTATTGAACACAACTTAAACCAATGGAAAAGAAAGAACGAGTACTGGAAAAACATTGAGGGAATGGACACGTAGCATTGCAGGTTGGGACCCTTCATCAGAAGCATTGTCACTTTTGACAAAATATTATATATCCACTAGTGCACTGTGGTGTCATATGTACAGTGCATTCAGAAAGCATTCAGACCGTCACTTTTTCCACATTTTGTTACGTTACAGCCTTATTTTTATATCGATTAAATTCTTTTTTTTATCATCGATCTACACGCAATACCCCAGAATGAAGAAGCGAAAACAGGTGTTTAAAATTTTTGGCAAAGTAATTAGAAAGAAATAACTGAAATATCACATTTACATGAGTATTCAGACCCTTTGCTATGACACTCAAAATTGAGCGTGGGTTCACCGTTTCCATTGATTATCCTTGAGATGTTTCTGCAACTTGATTGGAGTCCACCAGTGGTAAATTAAATTGATTGGACATGATTTGCAAAGGCACACACCTGTCTATATTAAGGTCCCATAGTGGACGGTGCTTGTCAGAGCAGAAACCAAGCAATGAAGACAAAGGAATTGTCCCTGGACCTCAGAGACAGGATTGTGTCGAGACACAGATCTGGGGAAAGGTATAAAACTATTTCTGCAGATCCCAAAGAGAACGGTGGCATTCTTAATGGGAGAACTTTGGAACCACCAGGACTCTTCATAGAGCTGGCCGCCCGGCCAAACTGAGCAATCGGGGGGAGAAGGCCCTTGGTCTGGGACGTGATCAAGAACCCTATGGTCACTCTGACAGAGCTTTGGAGATGGGAGAACCTTCCAGAAGGACAACTATATCTGCAGCACTCCACCAATCAGGCCTTTATGGTAGAATGGCCAGACGGAAGCCACTCCTCAGTAAAATGCACATGACAGCCTGCTTGGAGTTTGCCAAAAGGCATGAGAAACAAGATTCTGTGGTCTAGGGAAACCAAGATTGAACTATTTGGCCTGAATGGAGGAAACCAGGCACCGCTCATCACCTGGCCAATACCATACCTACGGTGAAGCATGGTGGTGGCAGCATCATGTTGTGGGGATATTATTCAGCGGCAGGAACTGGGAGACTAGTCAGGATCGAGGGAAAGATGAACAGAGCAAAGTACAGATAGATCCTTGATGAAAACCTGCTCCAGAGCGTTCTGGACCTCAGACTGGGGCAGACATTCACCTTCCAACAGGACGACAACCCTAAGCACACAGCCAAGACAATGTAGGATTGGCTTTGTGACAAGTCTGTGAATGTCCTTGAGTAGCCCAGCCACTGCTCAGACTTGAACCCGATCGAACATCTCTGGAGGGACCTGAAAATAGGTGTCCATCGACACACCCCATCCAACCTGACGGAGCTTGAGAGGATCTGCAGAGAAGAATGGGAGAAATTACCCAAATACAGGTGTGCCAAGCTTGTAGCATCATACACAAGAAGACAAGAGGCTGTAATCATTGACAAAGGTACCTCAACAAAGTACTGAGTAAAGGGTCTGAATACTTACATAAATGTGATATTTCAGTTATTTCTTTTTCATTACTTTGCAAAACTTCCTAAACACCTGTTTTTGCTTTTTTATTATGGGGCATTGTGTGGAGATTGATGATAAAAAAAATGAATGTAATCTATTTTATAATAAAGTTGTGACGCAACAAAATGTGGAAAAAATGAAGGGGACTGAATATTTTCTGAATGTGCTGTATCCTGCTCTGAACTAAATCGCATTTTTCCTAGTTTGATGTCTAGGTTGCAGGCAGGGAAATGCAGTTTGATCCTTGTGTGTTAAGGATAGAGGCTTAGCCGGTTAGACAGTTCGCAATGTAAATCTTCATGCAGTATTTACATGCCTCAATTCGACAAACATAACGCATTAACCTTTGCTGTAGGAGGAACTCACCTCACCTACCTAAATCCACCAACTGCACTAATTAAAATAAATCTGTAATAACTTGTTAATTTGCTAATTAGAAATTTAGTTGGGTCAAGAACTCTATGTTTTGCAGAAAGTAAAGCACGTCTAAAATAGAGATGCAGGGAGGCCCTTTCTGTGGAAGGATTGGAAGCAATACTGGCAATTTTGCTAGGCTTTTCAGATGTCACATGAAGAGGCCGTATTACAGAAAAGGCAAAAGGATGGAAGAAAATTGAACCAGAGGATTTATCCACCATGAATATTCAGAGAATGTGAGGATTTTTAAGCATTAACTATTTTAAATGGATAATGTGTCCGATCACATTATTATAAATATATGAAGGCATGTCTAATTCTAACCAATTTTTCTCCCATCATCCTACAATAATATTAGCTCCTTAATGGGTCTTGGTTCCATTGATCTATTAAACAAATGGCACCAAGCATGCCTTTAGTTTAAATACATTGGCTGCTTTTCAGTCCATTGCATTGAATTAAACCAAAATATTGAGGGGAGCATTGTGAGCTTTTGATACCAGCAATAAGTGTTAGAGCATGTAGTAAAACAAATTAGTATCCTTCATTTCACACCCAATACAATTTGTAGCCAGATCACAACTTGCCTTCAAATAGCATCAAATTAACACACATATCCATTTGGAATCCTTGGATTTTAACAATCTATAGAAACCCAGTTGTTGACATCATTTAACAGGCTGGAGACCAAATCTCTTGCTGTCTAGCACAATAGCATTACAATTAGCTTGTGGGGAAAATGTCATAGAATCGATAGAGACTCATAGCAACATTTTATTTGGCATGCATTTTAAAAGAACATTCAAAACCAATATTTTTACAGCAGTTTATTCCATCAAAAATACAATCTACTTCACTTAGCTTTTGTTTCTACAACTGTTTCAACAATATGATTAGTAGGTTTAGGAGTTTGGACAACAATGATAATATTAAGAACAAAACAAATGTATTTTTCTGAAGCGTACCTCCGAATATACCACACAGTGCATAATGCAAAATAAAACTAACATTAGGAAATATTTTAATTAACTCTTTAATCTACAGTTTGCCCATACAAAATGTTTCATTTACTCGAGAATGAAGGGTCATCTAGACATCTATTAGTCCAAGGAATTCCCCCTTGTCAAACACTTTGGCAAAAATAGTTTATTCATATTAACCGTTACCAAAATATCACAGTGCATTTGTACACAAATTGTGTGTACCAATATTTGGGTATGGATTTATGGTTGAAGCATCAAGGGGAAAGCAGCGGCTAGATTTTTCTCAGTTGATTGGGTTATTAATTAAAAAAAGTCCAGCAAATTAATATTCACTCCATTGTCTCAAGGATTTGCTAGTTGTTGGTGGAAAATTAATAGTTGCAGACGTAATGGAAGATAATTCCCACCTCTTCTCCCAACCAGACCATACATCTTTTGCCAATGCCAAATGTGAGACTTGGACATAATTGGAAAATGAAAGAGTTACAGTGCTAGAAAGAAAAAAGGTTGAGACTTGCAATTCAACCATGTTTTCTCACCTTGTTAGTATAATTTTCAAAATGTGGGGCAAGACAAGAACTCATTAAAATCAGTTTTTGCAGCAAACTGAATTTTTGGGCAAGATATTCAAATCTATTAAAAATAAAATTAAGTTATTGGAGAAAGGAATAGGTTTTCCCCCATGAACAAATCTGGAAGCAGCAGCAGCAGCAGCAGCAATATTCACATTTCTATAAATTAGATATTGCAAAGATTTTTGCATAAGCTCTATAAATTAAAGAGTTAAATCAACCATTTACTATTTATTTATTCTCAAACTGAAAATGTCTCTTTTGTGGTCCTGATTAGTTTAAAAATCAAGAAATCCACAATTACAATAATTATTAATACAGGCAATCAAAGATATTTAAGATAAATAGATCAATGTTTCAAAGTAAAATGGAATTTTGATACTTGGGTTAAGGAATTAAATTTCCATGTACTTAGAGCAAAAATGTATATTAAATATTTCAGGCCTACATTAAAGCAAGTTTCCTGTGCTCTTTTAAATCAAAATGTACAGAATGTCACAATTGGAAACTGCACTTTAAACAAATCCTTAATATTTATGACAAAGCATGCATCTTAACACTGAACTGAAAGGTTTTCTCCATAGTTAGAACCAGTCGCTAGATAAATAATCACTGAACTCCAATACAGGTAGTCTTCAAATTAATGTGCTAAACTCGTGGTGAATATTTTGGATTTCTTGGCATTTCTGTAAATGACTTTAACTCATAAGGAATTCCAGCATCCACTTCACTTGATTTTCGGGAAAACAGCAGCCTAATATCACTGTGCAAGTAGATTTTTCCAGACTTTGAACTTTGAAACCTACGCATTCAGATAAAATATAGAATTAGGTGAATATCTGCATATTTTTTTCAAATATCATTTCTTTTTAAATAATGCAGTCATGTCAGAGTAAATTTCAAATGCAGTCTATTCTAGTATCAAGTCAATCAATTTGTAATTGAATATGATTCATCACATCAGCCAAATGATCAAATTTACCTCCCCTTCCACTCCATTTGCTACGACAAAATTCCATTGATATTTTCTGCACATAATACAAATGAACATTTATAATATTTAACCCAAGACAACGAATATCAGAATCATTTCTCATCAGGCAGCCATCATAGTTGGCTCCAATCTTCACATATAATACATTTATATATTCTGTTAGAAGAAAAGAACATTATAGGCAATAGATATGGTAGAGAGTCAGATTTATTTTCCTGAGGTGGAAATGTTAAAGACTGGAGGGTATCGCTTTAAGGTGAGAGGGACAACGTTTAAAGGAGACGTGTCGGTGCCTGTAATGCGTTGCCAGGAGCTGTGGCCTAGAATAATTTTGGATAGGCATATGGATATGCAAGAAGTGGAGGGATATGGATCACGTGCAGGAGATTAGTTTAACATGGCATCACATTCAACACGGACATTGTGGGCTGAACGGTCTATTCCTGTGCTGTACCGTTCTATTCAAAATAATTATTAAAAGTCGGACAATAATATTTCTTCCCTCCCATGGGGATGCTCAAAACCAACTACTTGCTCTGACGGTGAGTCTAGCTAAATCAGTCAAGCATTTGAATTTAGGACCCTGTTGAAATTAAATTATCAAAACATACCAATAAAAAAAGATTGAGAAGGAAACAGCCTCGCTGCACCACTAAAAAGCTATGTCAAATAATAGGATGTTTTCTGAGGGATAAGATATACATCCATTTGGAAAAGCAGGGTTGGTTAGGGATAGTCAGTATAGTTTTATGATTGGAAATTATGTTTCACAAATCTTTGTGTTTTTTTGAAGAAGCAGGAAGTTTGATGAGGCAGGGCCATTCACGTAGTCCACATGGAAATCAGCAAGGCCTTTGATGAGGTTCTGCATGGTATGCTGCTCTGGGAGGTTAAATTGCATCGAATCCGGAGAGCTAGCTAACTGGATACATAATTGGATTCACAGTAAGCAGAGGGCGATTGTGGAAGGTTGTTTTTGGACAAGAGCCCTGTGACTAGCGCTGTGCCTCCAGGATCGGTGCTGTGTCCAATGCTGTTGGTCATCTATATATAAACAATTTGGTTCAGAATGTACAAGGCAAGATTAGTAGGTTTGCAGATGACATTAACATAAGTGGTGTCGTAGATAGTGAAGATGGTTATCAAGAATTACAGTGGGATGAAAGATAGGAGCTTCAACTGGAGCATAAGTACCAACGGTCTACTGTAATTTTTTGTGCTCCGTATTCTTTGTATTCTATGTACTCCTATGAAATTTTGTTCTTTCACCCTCTAATATTATTTTTTAATTTTTTTAAATTAATATATAAATAAATAAAAAAAAAATATATATATATCTGCAAAACCACCAACTTTTTTTCATCATCAGCAAATTTGCATAATCTTCCCATATCCATCAATCATTAGACATTTTATAACTGGTGCACTTTGATAGTCTTTTGCAATCCTTATTACATAAGCATATGTCATTATTTTCAGATTATACATACCGTAAATGAATCAGATAACATAGTACTTTTCTTTTTACGTCTGAATTTTCCATATTTTCGCATGTTCCTGCATTTTCTTCCACTGGCACAAGAAAAATCCTGTGGCGCAGAAGCGTAATGTGGTTTGGTGGCATGTCGCTAAAGTCATAAGTCACAAGAAACATTTTCACCACAGTTTTGTTTGGGTTGAATAAGGTCTGTAAGCACACAATAGTCATGGAATTAATTTAAATGTAACAACTCAAACAAACCATTTGTATGTGTTAGAATACGCTGTGGGCCGAGGAGCTTTATTCTACAGTTTTGTGACCCAAGTCACCAAACTCCATGAAATTTTCACATATTGTGTAAAAAAAAATCATATAAATCACCCCTGAAACTCGTCATGAACAAGACTTGCACATTTTTTTATTAAATTAGAGAAAAAACAGAAAATTTTCAGATAATTTTTAGTCCAATCAAAGCACGTGTAACATTGAGTTGTCTGCCAGTTGGCCAATCATGCGCTTTGCTTCAGGCTAGCACACAAAATGGCTAAGGGTGCCTCTACAGATGCCTGTTTTACTGGAGATTCCGATTTGTTGTTCTGTGGAATACATGTCGTGGAAACTTGCAGCAGGGTAATTGAATTTAGTGAGAAAAGCATTAAAAAGGCTGAAGAATGTGCTGCTAAGTGGAAGAAAGCCTTGATAGCAAAGTCGCTGCTGAGGTGCTGGAACACAAAGAACACAGCCAGGAATCAACTCTAACTGAAAGGTAAGATCTAGTCTGAATTTATGAAAATCTATCTGTATGGACTTTAATTAATTTAATTGCACCCTTTTATAATGTGAATACATTCATTCATTCACTCATTCATGAGGTTGAGGGCCTAAACTATATGTATCATAACACAGTCAATTAAACATTGTCACTAATGCCAGCTTGTTGTAGAGTAATAAGTCTTCAACAGCTTATCTCGGAGTTGCCTGCGATAAATTACCGGGAATAAGTGCTCCGACCGCGGAGCCTGGTACCTGCGGTATAGTGAAGCCGCGGTCTCTATTAATAAGCGGCCGATTCGCGAACGCGGACCATCTCCGCGGGTGGGGGGGAGGCTGTACATAGTGCCGTCTGTAGCAGCCGTTTCCAGGCCACGACCACAGGAGAAAAACGGAGGGTTATTGATCGCACTTTACAGGCTTCCATTGCAGTGAGAAATGGTCAGAAATGGTTGACGTTTCTGTATAAATTAATTGGTGATATGTGAACTTGAACCAGTTTTTCTATGGTAGTAACCTATTGTTATTCTCATTAACATTCTTCTTGGTTTCTTGGTCCTCCTAAATATTCCAAATGGAATTTAAACTGGAGGTGAAATTTTATTAAGATTAATTAACATTATTTATTAACAATTATGAATTAATTTATTAATTATTATTAATTAACAAAATTTATTAACATTAAGTTGAAATTTTATGAATTGCAGTCCATGCAGACTTAATGACTATGAGATTTTTTTTCCGTAGCCTCTCCTTAAACTTGAAATAACTTATCAATTGTTGTAAATTACAGTGTGTCATTGACATTAAATAAAGGTTAACACTTTATGAATCGAAGTCCATGCAGGCCTAGGTACTATGAGATGTTTCTTTCTCTAGCTATTCTGCACCCTCTGCTCCTGCACTTGAACTTGAAGTCCTATCTATGGCAGTAAATTACAGTGTAAGTCTCATTGACATTAAGAAGAGATTGAGATTTTATGAATTGAATTCCATGCAGTCAGTGGGGTTCAGTAAAGGGAAGAACCCACAAGAACTGCCCTAACCCATTAATTAGTCTGGTGCAGGAGCAGGAGAGTGAGAGTGAGAGTGAGAGTGAGAGTGAGTGAGAGTGAGTATATATATAGGTATAATAATAGTTTAAATGGACTGCAACATGGAAATAGGCTGCCCATGGTGTAATACGGGCATTGGCCACTAGATGCAACACGGCACTTAATTTCCCGATCTCATTTTCTAATTAGCTTAATTAATTAATGTGCAACTTTTGGCAATGACGAGTTATGACATCCTTCTCAATTATATTTCATCTAAATCTGTGGAAAATTTCATGTTGTTTGGTGACTTGGGTCACG
Source organism: Leucoraja erinaceus (assembly GCF_028641065.1). Lineage (NCBI taxonomy): Eukaryota > Metazoa > Chordata > Chondrichthyes > Rajiformes > Rajidae > Leucoraja > Leucoraja erinaceus. The sequence continues at coordinate 42,527,468 of NC_073377.1, forward strand.
AAAACCTATTTCTAGATACATTTTTGATGCTCGGCCGCCCACAGCCTAGAATGGATGGAAAGAGAAGCAACTAAGAGCACTTCACATAACCTATTATTGAACGATTAAAAAAAATTACAATAGCATTCACCAGAAGTCAGAAATTATTAATTCTCAAATGGTACAAAATCTGTTAAAAAAATCTATTCTTGTAACCAATTAGTGGCAGTCATGGTAGCACAGCGGTAGAGTTGCTGCCTTACAGCAAAATGCATTGCCGGAGACCCAGGTTCGATCCCGACTGCGGGCGCTGTCTGTACAGAGTTTGTACGTTCTCCCCATGACCTGTGTGGGTTTTATCCAAGATCTTCGGTTTCCTCCCACGTTCCAAAGACGTACAGGTTTGTAGGTTAATTGGCTTGATAAATGTAAAAATTGTCCAGTATAAAATTATCCATGTACCTGTCTAATTGTACTAACAATGGGATAGTACCAGCCTCAACTATCTCCTCTGCCAACTTTTCCTACTTAATTCCTTTTTCTGTTTTTATCCACTCCACTCCATCAGTTTATTATAATCTAACTGTGTCAGAAGGAATAGCAGAAGCTGGTTTAAACCAAAGATAGACACAAAAATCTGGAGTAACTCAGCGGGATAGGCAGCATCTCTGGAGAGAAGGAATGGGTGATGAATTAGGAGAAAAAGGCAAACATTTTTTTGCCTACTTCACTTTGTAGTAAATATATTTACGATTTGTAATTTTACTTTAATTTTTTTGAAATGTAACAAATGTTAATTATTTAAAGAAAAGTTAATAGCCAAATGTGCCTGAATATTATATACATTAATAAATTTGACAAGCTGGTTAGCCCACAACCATTTGCAGATGGTGGGGTGATGAAAGAGACGAGGCAAACTGCAGCAGCATATTAAACACAACTTTGCAACAAAAAGTTTGGCAAGGCAATTGATGATGCACTGGGAAAATGGATCAAAAACCTTTTTAGAAAGAGGTACTAAACCTAATGAAGCTGATCACACTTTTTAAAATATTGTCACATTTAACATACATGCATAGAAGGGTGTCTAGAGTTAAAAATAGTTGGTTTAGTGCAATAAGCCAGTGTTTGCAATAGTGCAATTTTTTTTGCAATTTTGCAATAGCCTATGAGCATCTTGGGAAATTAATGGGACTAAAACTGGCCAGTCAAATAAAAGTATTAAAAATTCTAGTTGCATGAAAGATTAATAAAGCCACAGGTTTAATGCTTTTAAAACTAGGATGTTCAGGGTTTAACTTTAATCCTCCAAACTGCTCTAGATTCAGGAATTGACCTCCATCTTAAAACTGAGGAGAAATTACAGAGCAAATACAGACGCCCTGGTAGCGTCTAAGTTTCTTTTGCATGGGTTGCTGAAGCAGGTGGCCACATGGGGCCGTGCTTGCATCCCGTGTCAGACCTCCAAGGTTGAGCAACATTTACGGCCGCCCGTGCAGGATTTTGCGGTGCCCGATGGCAGGTTCCTACATATTCATGTAGACCTTGTCGGACCCTTACCATGTTCGCGCGGTGCCACGCACCTGCTTACTATAGTAGACAGGTTCCCTAGGTGGCCGGAGGTAATCCCGTTGTCGGATACCTCCGTGCTATCGTGTCCAACTGGATAGCTCATTTCGGGGTCGTCACCGACATCACCACAGGCCGTGGGGCTCAGTTTAACTCGTCTCTGTCGTCCGGCTTAGCACAGCAATATGGCGCCCTCCTACACCAGACGACCGCTTATCACCCGGAGGCGAATGGGTTAGTCGAGCAGTTCCATAGACACCTTAAGTCGGCGTTGAAGGCTTAGCTCACCGGCCCTGATTGGGTTGACCAGTTGCCCTGGGTCCTTCTGGGCATCAGAACTACGCCGAAGAAGGACCTCGACGCCTCCTTGGTTGTGCTAGTACCTTACGGGTACTGAGGGATTTCCTGCCTGCCACCCGTGGTCAGGAGGTTTCGGCTTCGGCGGTGCTAGCCGACCTTCGCGAGCGGGTGCGCGCGTTAGTCCCTGTCCCCACCTTCATGGGTCGGCCTCTGTGCATGTGCCGGTGTCATTAGAGAATTGTGAGTATGTTTTCCTTCATAGGGACGCTCTCCGGCTGCAGCGGGTTTATGAGGGGCCGTAGACTGGAGTCGCCACGTTCACGTTGGACGTGGGTGGCCGGGAGGAGTTGGTCTCCATCGGCTCCCTCAAGCCCGTGCACGAGGACAGCCCTGTGGTTGTGGCCACACCACGGCATAGAGGTCGTCCGCCGTCCGCCAGCCGTTCGGGTGTCTCGTGCCCCTGTGGTTCCCGGCCCTGTTTCACTGGTCCCCGTTGTCACGCACGCCCCTTGTTCGCATTTCACGCGTCCCTCCGATTCTGTTCTGCCGGTCCCTGTTGTCACGCCCATCCTGCGTTTGAGGACTACGCATTCAGGCCGAGCTGTTTGGCTCCTGGTGCGTTTCCGTATCTAGTTTTCTGGGGGGGTGGGGGCCATGCAGCGGCACCTACTGGTGCGCATCAGCATTGAACCCTGCGGTCGGAAGCCGCGCGCACATGACTCTGGGAGGGTTTTCGCGCGATTTCTGGGCTCTGCCTGCCAGTTGTTCGAGGATCACTGTTGTGGTCAGTTGTGTTGTATGACTCGTAGTATTGGAGAATTGTGATTGTGAATAAATCCTTTTCGAAACCACCGATTGTCGTTTTGCATCCGCTAAAATGTAATCAGAGCTTGAGGTTAGATGAGGTGAGATTCAAACGAGGCTTGTTTTCCTTGAAATATTTTTTTTCCCCCCAGTGGTAGGAAGGCCTGAAAAGGGGAACAGTCTCAAAATCAGAACCAGGCCATTCAGGAGGGAAACATAGAAACATAGAAAATAGGTGCAGGAGTGGGCCATTCGGCCCTTCGAGCCTGCACCACCATTCAATATGATCATGGCTGATCATCCAACTCAGTATCCCGTACCTGCCTTCTCTCCATACCCCCTGATCCCTTTAGCCACAAGGGCCACATCTAACTCCCTCTTAAATATAGCCAATGAACTGGCCTCAACTACCCTCTGTGGCAGAGAGTTCCAGAGATTCACCACTCTCTGTGTGAAAAAAGTTCTTCTCATCTCGGTTTTAAAGGATTTCCCCCTTATCCTTAAGCTGTGACCCCTGTCCTGGACTTCCCCAAGAGCACAAGTGTTCGTCGAAAAAACATAACCAAGGAGCAACAAGTACAGTTGTTGAAACAGAGAAACAGTTCTTCTTTGAGTGGTAGAAATAAAGATACAAACAATCTTAAATGAGATGAGTAGATGCTAGCCACAGACAGTAAGGATTCTGAAGCTAAAAGAGTCAATGGACAAACGATTCACATCGGTCTTGAACTCTACCAGTGATGGGACTGTATCATTGTTCTGAGTTTATTAATCAAACCAGAACCATTTCACACAAAAATAGTAGATGTCGTGTAATGACGCCAATATTATAAACATCTCAGTAATTCATATACAGCTATGACAATTTTGCCATTGATTAAAACAAAGTAGAGACGCAATGAACTGCAGAGGCTATCATCTTGAGCAGACTCAAGGCAGCCAGGCAGCCAGCATCTGGGCAGCGAATGGATAGGCAATGTTTCCATTGGGACCCTTCTTCAGACTAATTGTAGAAACCCAGAATGGGACGGGTTAGTCAGATACAGGCGACAAGGTTGATTGGCAGATGGGTGGACAAAGGCCAGAGATGAAAACAAGACAAAAGGGCGTCAGATAAAGTGAGGAGTGAAATGTACAGTCTGATGGAGGGATACAGGTGTAAGGGGATTGTGAAGGTAGGAAATATGGGGAAAGAGGGGAGAGAAAGTGAGAGAAATGGATGCACACCAGGGTGGGGTTGACAGGAAAGAGAGAGTGAGTGATATGTTACACGTAATTGGAGAATTCAATGTTCAAACCATTGGGTTGTAAGCTACCCAGGTGGAATACGAGGTGCAGTTCCATCAGTTTGTGTATGGTTTCACTCTGGCAATGGAGGAGGCCCAGGACAGGCCAGGCCAGTATGGCAATGGGAAGGAGTGTTAAAATGATTAGCAGCTGATAGATCCAGCAGGCCTTAAAGTGATGTGATAGGAGCAGAATTAGGCCATTTAGCCCATCAAGTCTACTCCGCCAATCAATCATGGCTGATCTCTCTCTCTCCTTCCTAACCCCATTCTCCTGCCTTCTCATTATCCCCGACACCTGTATCAGACCGAGCACAAGTGTTCGTCGAAAAAACATAACCAAGGAGCAACATGTACAGTTGTTGGCCAATTTTCAAGAAACTGTCCGCCCAATAAAACAAAACGTGCCAGCGCTTAATTTTGTTCATACTTGCTTATATGTTTTTTGGCGGGAGACTTTGGCAGTTTGGAGAAGTTTCAGAAGGTTGTTTCCTGGGACAATAGAGATTCTCAGAAGAAAAGATGGAGGAGATTGGACTTTAGTATAATGAGAGATGCTATTGATACATAAGATTCTCAGGGAAATTGATAGATAGATGTTGAAAGGGCATTTCCCGTTGCAGGAATTCTCGTACAAATGGCTTTGAAAGTAGTTGCTCATTTCTCGCAGAAGTTTTAATAATCTATTGAACTCTCTAACCAAAGAGCTGTGAAAGCTGAGATATTAAGTGTAGTCAAAGCTGAGACTGATACATTTTTGAACAACAAGGCAGCCAAGGATAACAGGGAACAAGCAAGAAGGACAACTATGATGTCTTTGAATGGAGGAACACATTTGAGGGACTGAATGGTTCATTCCAGGTCTGAGTTCCCCTGTATTGTTAAGGGGAACCTTCTAAATCCATGCTTCCTATCGTGGACTCCTTTCCAAAAGTAAAAATGTGAAATTCAAATGCATGGAGTCAACAATTTTCCAAAGCTTAAATGGCTATCAGCCTTCCTACCTAGTTTCAGAAGTACTTTATTGACATGTGAATTTTTCATTTAAATGGAGTAGTGAACTGAACAGCAACCCCTAAGCTGCAGCATGTTGCGAGTTCAACTTAATTGTCGTGCAAGCAAGATCTTTAAGTTTATTTCCCAATGCTCCAACTATAAGTGCAAAGAATGGAACAATTTCACTTGCAGCATTTTAAGAACAAAAACCTAATCCAGAGTTGAAGTTGAGTCAACATAATAAACAATTCTTCAATTGCTAAAAGATTATTTCCAGTGCTTGATTAACACAAGGCAAAATTTAACAGCTACTTTATTCCATGCGAGAGAAAAAAAATACACTTGAGGCTAAATAATTCCTGTCATGACACCCTGCAGCACTTTACATTCAGTGAAGCAGTTCTTAAGTGTCATCTCTTTCCTAATGAAAGAAACAGGGCCAAAAATGTATGCAGAGTCAACACCTACATACAACACTTAGATAATTATTTTTGCTCCTTTTTGGTTGAGGGATGAACAATTGGCCACATCAGCTGAGGCAAACTATCCTGGATGAGTACTGCTCTAGGCCAGCAAGGCACAAATGGATCTAAACTTGAATGTTTCAAAAGAACATACACTCAACCAGAACCCAACAGATGGTCAGGCCCAATCAGACTTGGTTGGGCTGCAAGACTTTGCAGAATACCATTAGCAAAGTAGAAACAAGGAACCACAGATGCTGGTTTACAAAAAAAGGCACAAAGTGCTAGAGTAACTCAGCAGTCTGGCAGTATTCCTGAAAAACATGGACAATTAGTCCAGCATTTTGTGTCTTGTTCCCCCCTCATTAGCACTGCACTGGAATACCAACTAAAATATTTGTACGGGAGATTTTGGAATGGGGCTTGAAAATGTCACCAGAAGCGCGACTGCAGCCAATGTGTCCAACTGCATGCAGACTTTAACATGCTGGACATTATTACCCAAGATAAAATGTAAGTTCATGTGTTGTCAACCAATTAAATTATAACAAAAATATTGATAGTACTGTAAAATGTCAAATAGAAGCTTGAACATTTGCTTAAAATTATTTTGAATACTTAATACAAGAACAAGAAGTGATCATTCTTGGTGAGGACCATGGATTTTGTTTTTTTCCAGACAATGTTCACATGGAAAATCAAACTGGATTTGTTTATCTAGAACATGCACACTATCACAGCAGAGACCCGCACTCCTATCCAATTGCAGAGAGCAGGTGACACTAATGACTGGCCAAGCTTGAAACACGATTTTAAAGGCAATTACAATTTAAAGTTATTACTTTGACCCGACAATAACACAGAAAACGTAGAATTGCAAGAGATTGTAAGATAATGGAGAAAACAAAGAACTCTGGACTAACAGAGAGAGAACAGCTGGATGTGGCAGAAAAGAGCACTAGGTGGAATAGTGCAAGGAGAAACATGAAATGAAATAAAGCATTTCAAAAATAAGGTGAAAGCGTGGTTATGAACCTGCAGCAAAAAATACAAATAAGCGATAGCTCAAAGTTCAAAATGTTGTGTTAAACTGAAACATAGCCTCAGTTTCATCGATTCTCCCTGAAAGCATAAAATGCAGCAGCGATATTTTTTAAACAAATATGGGACGTCTTCCCGTCCCGTGTAAGCTGCTACACTTTTGTGTAGGAGTTTAAACAGTATCTGTTAATAACTAGTTTAATACTGGGAGTTTAAAAACAAATTTCACAATTGAATATCCATAACTCATCAGAAATTATTTGAAAGTAAATGCAATTAGAAATATCAGATCCTTACTTACATCCTGGCAAACAATTGTAAAACCCTCAAATGTATCGGTGACTCAATTTTCTAATGATTTGCAAGGATAAAAAACTGAAAGAAACTGACATAGAAACTGAAAGGTGATTTTAATTGGTGCCATATCCTTTAAAAAAAATAAAGTGCTGACAAACTTACCACTTGGATGGTTCCTGCCTTGGGGACATTGTAACCCTTCTTTCCCAAAGATTCCAGATTTATCACACCCTAAAGGATAGGACAACAATTGTGAAAATATTATAGAAAACACCATTCCCTTTGCACCAATAAAGAATTCCCTTCGAATTTATTTTTCATCTTAAAATGTTACAACAAATCAAGCAGTTAATCAAACACTATTTTTAGACAAGAACGAGTTACGCGGGCAGTAATCTATGCACTGGTCAAATACGTTATCAAATTTTCCATGTTCTTTCGAAACATTGGAATAGAAATTGAGTAGGCCATTTGGCCCTTAGAGCCAGCGCCGCCATTCAATAGGTGCTGGAGTAGGCCATTCGGCCCTAGGCTGCCATTCAATGTAATCATGGCTGATCATCCCCAATCAGTACCCCATTCCTGCCTTCTTCCCCGACTCTGCTATCTTTAAGAGCCCCATCTAGCTCTGTTGAAAGTATCCAGAGACACTTTCAGAGGCAGAGAATTTCATCTCCGTTCTAAATGGCTTACCCCTTACTCTTGAACAGTGGCCCCTGGTTCTGGACTCCCCCAACATCGGGAACATGTTTCCTGCCTCTGACGTATCCAAACCCTTAATAATCTTATATGTTTCAATAAGAACACCTCTCATACTTCTAAACTTCAGAGTATACAAGCCCAGCTGCTCCATTCTCTCAGCATATGACAGTCTCGCCACCCCAGGAATTAACCTTGTAAACCTACACTACACTCCCTCAATAGCAAGAAAGTCCTTCCTCAAATTAGGGGACCAAAACTGCACACAATACTCCAGGTGTGGTCTCACTAGGGCCCTAGACAACTGCTGAAGGACTTCTTTGCTCCTATACTCAACTCCTCTTGTTATAAAGGCCAACATGCCATTCACTTTGGTACACAAAAATGCTGGAGAAACTCAGCGGGTGCAGCAGCATCTATGGAGCGAAGGAAATAGGCAACGTTTCGGGCCAAAACCCTTCTTCAGACTGCCATTCACTTTCTTCACTGCCTGCTGTACCTGCATGCTTACTTTCATTGACTGATGAACAAGGATCCCCAGATCCCGTTGTATTTCCCCTTTTCCAACTTGACGCCATTTAGATAGTAATCTGCCTTCCTGCTTTTGCTACCAAAGTGGATAACCTCACATTTATCAACATTAAACTGCATCTGCCATGCAACTGCCCCCTCACCCAACATGGCCAAATCACCCTGCATTCTCATAGCATCCTCCCCACAGTTCACACTGTCACCCAGCTTTGTCTCATCTGCAAATTTACTAATGTTATTTTGAATCCCTTCATCTAAATCATTGATGTATATTGTAAATAGCTGCGGTCCCAGCACAGAGTTTTGCGCTAGTCACACTGCCTTCCATTCTGAAAGGGACCCGTTAATCCCTACTCTGTTTCCTGTCTGCCAACCAATTTTCTATCCATGTCAACACTACCCCCAATATCATGTGCACTAATTTTGCCCACTAATCTCCTATGTGGGACCTCATCAAATGCTTTCTGAAAGTCCAGGTACACTACATCCACTGGCTCTCCCTTGTCCACTTTCCTAGTTACATCCTCAAAAAATTCCAGAAGATTAGTCAAGCATGATTTACCCTTCGTAAATCCATGCTGACTCGGACCGATCCCGTTACTGCTATCCAAATGTGCCGCTATTTCATCTTTTATGATTGACTCCAGCATTTTCCCCACCACCGATATCAGGCTAACTGGTCTATAAGCCTGTTTTCTCTTTCCCGCCTTTCTTAAAAAGTGGGATAACATTAGCTATCCTCCAATTCACAGGAATTGATCCTGAGTCTATAGAACATTGGAAAATTATCATCAATGCGTCCACAATTTCTAGAGCCACTTCCTTAAGTACCCTGGGATGCAGACCATCCGGCACTGGGGATTTATCAGCTTTCATTCCCATCAGTCTATCCAACACCATTTCCTGCCTAATGTGGATTTCCTTCAGTTCCTCCATCACCCCAGATCAGTACCCCATTTCTGCTTTCTCCCCATATCCCTAGATTCCGTTAGCCCTCAGAGCTGTATCTAACTCTCTTGAAAAACATCCAGTGAATTGGACTACACTGCACTGTGGCAGAAAATTCAACAGATTCACAACTCTCTGGGTGAAAAGGTTTTTCCGCATCTCAGTCCCAAATAGCCTACTCCTTATTCTTAAACTGTGACATTTTTCCCGCATCTAGCCTGTACAATTTTATATAGAAACATAGAGAATATGTGCAGGAGGAGGCCATTCGGCCCTTCGAGCCAAAACCGCCATTATTGTGATCATGGCTGATCGTCCCAAATCAATAATCCGTGCCTGCCTTCTCCCCATATCCCTCGATTCCACTAGCCCCTAGAGCTCTAACTCTCTCTTAAATCCATCCAGTGATTTGGCCTCCACTGCCCTCTGTGGCAGGGAATTCCACAAATTCACAACTCTCTGGGTGGAAAAGTTTCTCACCTCAGTCTTAAGTGGCCTCCCCTTTATTCTAAGGCTGTGCCCCCTGGTTTTGGAATCTACCAACATTGGGAACATTTTTCCTGCATTTAGCTTGTCCAGTCCTTTTTATAATTGTATATGGTTCTATATGATCCCCCTCACCCTTCTAAACTCCAGTGAATACAGCCTAGTCTTTTCAATCTTTCCTCATATGACAGTCCCGCCATCCCAGGGATCAATCTCGTGAACCTACGCTGCACTGCCTCAATCACAAGGATGTCCTTCCTCAAATTAGGAGACCAAAACTGTACACAATACTCCAGATGTAGTCTCACCAGAACCCTATACAACTGCAGAAGAACCTCTTTACTCCTATACTGAAATCTTAACATTCCATAGGCTTTCTTCACTGCCTGCTGTACCTGCACGCCAACTTTCAGTGACCGGTGTACAAGGAGACCCAGGACTCGCTGCACCTCCCGCTTACCTAACCCCATTGAGATAATAATCTGCCCCCTTGTTTTTGCCACCAAAGTGGATAACCTCACATTTATCTATATGTTTCTATGATAGGTGGATAGGGATGATGGTGGAACACCAATGGCAGGTGTTTCTGGGAATAATTCAGAAGATGCAGGATAATTTCATTCCAAAGAGGAAGAAAGATTCTTAGGGGAGTAAAAGGCGAACGTGGCTGACAAGGGAAGTCTAGGACAGAATAAAGATTAATGAGAAGATGTAATAACATAGCAAAGATGAGCAGGAAGCCAGAGGATTGGGAAACTTTTAAAGATCAACAAAAGGTAACTAAAAAGGTAATACAGGGAGAAAAGATGAAGTACAAAGGTAAGGTAGCCAAGAATATAAAGCAGTATAGGAAAAACTTCATTAGGTATGTGAAGAGGAAATAAATAGTTAAGACAAATGTGGGTCCCTTGAAGACAGAAACAGGTGGATTTATTATGGGGAACAAGGAAATGGCAGACAGGTTGAACAGGTACTTTGGTTCTAACTTCATTAAGGAAGACACAAACAATCTCCCAGATGTACAAGGACACAGAGGACCTAGGGTGACCGAACAACAGAAGGAAATTCACATTAGGACATTTTGTTGGGCAGACTCATGGGACTGAAGGGAGATAAATCCCCAGGGCCTGATGGTCTGCGGTCCCAGAATTCTCAAGGAGGTAGCTCTAGAAATCGTGGATGCATTGGTGATCATTTTCCAAAGTTCTACAGACTCTGTACTGCTGCTGACAAATTCAAACGCTCTTTTGACATAAATGTTTTGCACTGGAATATCAGCCGAGAGCTTTTTGCTCGTCTCTAGAATGGGATTACACAATATTGGAATGGAGACCAACCGAGTCAAAGCCAACTCAACAGTAATCTTGATAAACAATGTTCACAAGCTATTTCCTTACCAGGAATGGTGATGGGGCACTATGTTCAGAAATATTGAAGTAAGATACATCCACAGGTAGTGTTACATGCTGTGGGCAATATGATCCACTTGCCCCAAGTTCAGCTGTAAAACCTTCAATTCTTCCTGATGGTGCAAATCTGCCATTTAACAAGGATTCCTGAAATGAAATAAAAAGGCAAACCAGCTCGACTTACGGGCTCTTCTGTTTCTGTTGTTGGAAACTAGAGAGGTTATTACAGGAGCCCTGGTTGAAATTTATGAGTTTAGTTTAGTTTTAGTTTATTGATACAGCACTGAAACAGGCTCTTCGACACATCGAGTTTGCGCCAACCAGCGATCCCTGCATTTTAACACTATCCCACACACAATAGGGGCAATTTTTTTCACATTTACCAAGCCAACTAATCTATATACCTGTATGTCTTTGGAGTGTGGGAGGAAACCAAAGATCTTGGAGAAAACCCACGCGGTCATGGGGAGAACGTACAAACTCTGTACATTACAGTCCCCATAGTCGGGATCGAATCTGGGTCTCTGGCACTGCAAGCGCTGTAAGGCAGCGACTCTACCACTGCGCCACCCTTGTCATTAAATACAGGAAAGTATTCGACAAAGTTCCACATGGCAGGCTGCTCTGGAAGGCTAGATCGCATCAGATCCAAGGAGAGATAGCTGAATGGATAGAAAATTGGCTTCATGGAAGGAGGCAGTGGGTGATGGTGGAAGGTTGCTTCTCAGACTGGAGGCCTGTGACTAGTGGTGTGCCTCAGGGTTCAGTGCTGAGCCCGTTACTGCTTATTACCTATATCAATGATTTGGATGAGAACGTATATGGCAAGTTCAGCAAGTTTGCAGATGATACAAAAGTGGGTGGTGTTGCAGATAGTTGTGAAAAATTGTAGCACGATCTTGATCAGTTGGCTAGATGAGCTGAGGAATGGTTGATGAGATTTAATAGTGAAATGTGAGGTGTAGCATTTTGGGAAGTCTAACATGGGCAGGATCTACACAGTAAATGGTGGGGCTCGGGGGGGATGGGGGTGTTTGTACGTTCTCCCCATGAACTCTAGGAGTACAGGTAATTAGTTCCTTGAAAGTGGAGTCGCAGATAGATAGGGTAGTCAAAATAGCTTTTGGCACATTGGCCATTATCAGTCAGAGTATTGAAGTTGGGAGGTCATGTTGCAGTTACACAAGACGTTGGTGAGGCTGCATTTAGAGTCTTGTGTTCAGTTCTGGGCACCATGTTATAGGAAAGATGTTGTCTAGCTGGAAAGGGTAGACAGAAGATTTACAAGGATGTTGCTAAGATTTGAGGGTCTGAGCTATAGGGAGAGGACTGGAGGGTGGGACTTTATTCCTTGGAGCACAGGAGGATGAGGGGTGATCTTTTAGAGGTGTATAAAATAATGAGAGGACAAGACCGGGTAGATGCACAGTCTCTTGCCCAGATTAGGGGAATCGAGGGCCAAAGGACATAGTCTTAAGGTGAAGTTGGAAAGATTTAATAGGAATCCGAGAGATATCTTTTTCACACAAAGGGTGGTGGGTCTATGAAACAAACTGTCAAGGAGGTAGACGAGGCAGGGGCTATCGCAACATTTAAGAAACAGTTAGACATATACATGGATAGGACAGGTTTGGAGGGCTAAATGCAGGCAGGTGGTACTAGTGTAGCTGGGACATGTTGGCCGGTGTGGGCAATTTTGGCCAAAGGGCCTGTTTCCATGCTGTGTGACTATGTCTATGACTGTCCCTTAAATATTCTAGTATGCATCTCAAGTTTTAGTACTGAAATAAAACAGTTTATCTGATTACCTGCACCTAACTTAAAGTCTTCCCATATTAGCTTCCAGAACACCCATTTATTTCTCAAAAAGCGAAACATTACAAATGCTGCAAATCAGAAATATAAACAGAAAATGCTGCCAACTCCCAGTGAGTCAGGCAGCAGCTGCGGATAGAGAAACAGTTCAGATCAGTGATCTTGTGTCAAAATGAGAAAAGGGTAAAAACAACATATTTTAAGTGGCAAAGAGAGAGAGTGGGGCTGAGATACAGAGAACAAAGAGAGTCTTGAATAAGGAACAAAGGAATGTCTGTGACCATGTGAAGTTCACGATAGTGTGAATATGTAGGTTGAGAGAGCATGTAGGGCCTACAGTTCCCTGAAAATGGAAACCAGAGAAAATGTAAAGAGGAGGAGATGAATGAAGTCTCAAAAACCACAAGGGAGGAAGGGAAAATAGTGGTAATCAAAATAGGTTGCTGAATATATCCCTTTAAATTTGTAATCTTCTCTCATTGTACCTCAAAATTTCCTAGCAAGGAACGACTAATAGAAGGACTTGTGCTGCTTCTTGATGAAAACTTGTTGGATTCTCCTGCAAATGCACTCCGTAGACGTCTCCTGAAGGGCAAATATAAAAGAATATGTTGGCATTCTATGATTACTTTCAGTCAGATAATAGTTTTGTTTAAAATGTTTATATGTTCAATGTCTTAAATTCATATTCATTAATGTAAAATGGAATTAACATGATAAAACATTTATTTTCATTTCTTCACTATTGAAGTTTTTGGTTACAATCACTCTGGGTTGTCTCGCTGGGTCCAGCAGACTTTAAACTGTGAATATGATAAATTGGTTTCCAAATGCTTTTGGAAACAAAGCTGAAGGGGAACCCTTTCAGAAGATTGAAAATTCAGAAGGCTACTTGTGAATTTAACTGTGTGACCTGCCAATAAGTGAAGAAAAAAAAATTACCTTTCTGTTTGCAAGCAAAAAAAGTTGCACTGAATGATAAAAGCAAATGCCTGTCGCCTACTTTGCATGTTCCTTTTGGTCATTCATATGAAATGCCCAGCTGATTACTTTCTGGCCATCTCTCAGGGAGTTTTTTTGTTGTTGTCACATTTGAAGCAAGATTACAGTTGTGAAGTCAGATGCAAGGACAGAATTAAAGGACAGAGAGAGACTATCATTTCCTATTACGAGGATCCCAGATCAAATAAAAACTTGAAGATTAAAGACAAATGTTTCCGGCATGGGTAATTATGGAACTATTTCAGAAGTTTGAAGCTTTCTTCTGTGCACCAATTAATGGTGATCAATGTTAATATTAAATATGATATTAATTGATTTAACTTTACCAAAAGGTTAATAAGGCAGAGGGGAAAAGACAACTACATTTTTTTTTAAATGGAGTGACAGGCAAGAGAATTTAAAAAGACTTGCTCATGTTCCAATTCTGTCAGTGATCAGCAAAACCATAAACCAATAATTTAATTTACATATCAAACTGATATATTATGTTTTGTTTTAATTCATAGATTATAATAAACTAAATAGTTAATGAAAGTTCTGATTTGTAATTAATAGTAATGAATGATGCACTTCAGAAGTTATTCTTTTGAAGAAAATATCAAAAACACATAGCTGCACAGCATAGATCTGGTCCCACAGCATAGTATGGTCCCTCAGCCTGTCTTGTCTATGCTAGCTAAATTGGTGTACTAGGCCCGTCCCACATGCCAGCATATGACCCATATCCATCTAAACTCTTCCTATCCATATATCTGTCCAAAAGTCTTTTAAAATTCATAATTGTATCTTATTTTACAGCTTCCTCTGGCAGCTCATTCCAGATATGAAATCCGAGTGAAAATATTGCCCTGGAGGTACCTCTTAAATCTCTCCCCTTTAAGCCTGCACCCCATAAAATAATCTATTCTGGGGGAAATTACTATGAGCATTTGCTTCATAATTTCTCCTCATGAACTTGTACACCTCAAAAGGGTCACCTCCTCAGTCTCCTACACCCCAAAGAAGAAAGCTCCAGCCTCTCCAACCTCTTCCTCCAACTCAAGCCCAGGTAACATCATGGCAAATCTTTTTCTGTATCCTCTCCAACTTAGGGACATCCTTCCTATAGCTGGGTGACCAGAACTGCAAACAATACTCCAAGTGTGGTTTTATCCACAACTTGTACAGCTGCATCATGATGTTCCAACTTCTATACTCAGTGTCCTTCCCAAAGAAAGCAAGCGTGCCAAACGCCTTCTTGATCATCTTATCCATCTGACGCACCACATTCAGGGAACCATTCACCTGTCATTCCAGAACCCTCTGTTCTATAACACTCTCCAAGGCTCCTGCCCTGATTTGACAGACTAAAGTGCAATACCTCACACTTGTCAGAATTAAATTCCATTTGCTGCTCCTTGGTCCATCTTCCCAACTGATCTGGATCCTGTTGTAAACTTATATAGTAGTTTACAACAGTAGTTTATAACACCTCACTGTCTACTATACCGCCAATATTGGTGTCATTTGCAAATTTAATGACAACGTTAGCAACATGGTCATCCAACTCGTTAAGGTTACAACAAACAGCAGTGGGCCCAACACCGCCCACTGTGACACTCACTCCACTGGTCACAGGCCTCCAAACAAAAAAAACAAAACAAAAAAAAACCTCCACAACCCTCATTGTTCAAAAATCTGAAACTTGAGAATATGTTATCTAATCTTCCAGATAGCCTACCATGTTGGACTTTTAAGGCTTTGCTAAAATTCACATAGATAACATCCACTGCTCTTCCCTCATCAATCCTCTTGGTTTCCTCTTCCAAAAAAACCCCAATCAAATTGATCAACAAAATGACGAGACAAGTAACAGGGAACTAAATTATAGATGATTAATTTATTAATTCAAATTAAACAATCAAACAAAAGCAACCACCTAATGCTAACATGACACAAAGATCACTTCAGTTTCTGGGTAAAAACGGTGAAGTTTAGTAACTAAATAATGTTAATAGGATATTTTGTCAACCTACTTTTCATGGAACTGGATACAGAAACAGGAAGGCTCTGACTTACAGAACAATCTTCATTCTTATAACTATGCACAATTTAAACGACAGAAATGTTGGCTACTCACGATTTTAAGCGCAATCCATTCTTTAATCTTCTGGTACCACTGAGGCAATCAGAGGAGTTCTAGTGAAAAGGCAAATGCAACTATTACATCTTAAACACTTTTTGCCCTCGATGACAGTTTGCCAACAAATGTTACAGAAGGATAATGAAGGAATCGTTTCAGTCAAAGAGCATGGTCATCAGCAATAGAAATACACAACAGGTGTGCTAAAGTAGCTGGTGAAGGCATTTGCCATATCAATTCATGTTAAAGGTAAATGGGAATTTAATTCAATTTGTGCTGGAGAGTGGCATATTGATTGCAATTGATTTGGAGTTGTCTCTTAGAATCATGCATTTTATTTTCCTTATGTTTAAAACTTCAGCAATTAGGTCTCTCAGGAATTTCAACGTGGAATTTTTGCAAAGAATGGTGTGCTAGATATTAAAGTTAATAAGAAATAGAACTGGCTGATTATAAATGGTTTAGTTAACACATTAAATTAATGACACACATGCAAGTGACTTAGAAGTTTTAACACAGATTATACTTGTCTACCAAACATCAAAAAGTAACTCCCTAGTAGCAATGATGCATTCAGAATATTTTCAAGGATGTAAACATGAAGCCATAGTACTGGAATACTTTTTTTTTTTAATTGTCATCAAGAAGTCAGCATAAGGGATATTCATTCCTTCACTCAAAAGATTGTTATATAATTAAAACTTTTATTCAGATCCAAGCTGTTGCCAATAAATTGAATTGGTAGTATGGATGCTCCATTGACAATGCTACTGTTAATATTTGTAATCTTAGATGACCAGCTTTTATTCTGGAAAATATCCTATTTAATATAATGCCGCCATCAGAACATTAAATATATGTTTTACAAATAGTATAGAAATACCAAGAAAACCTAAATGGCCAACAATAAAAAACATGCTCTGTTGGACATGTGGGAGACCACGTTGTCACAGATTTGTTTCACTCAATCCTTTGGTTGAAATATCACCATTAATTCTCCAGTTGATTGAATGGGGGGGGGGGGGGGCTTTTAGTATTGTTTCATACTTTGAAATTTGTTTGAAAAAAGCCAAGCTTAATCAGGAGTTCGTCAGTAATACAAAAAATAATGCTCGATTTGTTTTTGGTATTTATCAAATAAAATCTACATGTGAAGTCCTGCTGGAACCATATTAGCCAGAGCTCATTAGTTAGTGCTAGTAAACTAGATGGATTTTTACAACAATCTAATTTCAAGATCGCTGTTAACGAAACAGGCTCTTTTAAAATAAAATACATTTATTTAATTACTTGAGTCTGAAATCCTGAGCCGCCAAACGACTTAAATTCATGTCAAACTAAATATCCAAAACTCTGGCTTCCAGTGTAGTACCTTGCTGCCTTTGTTCCACTGACTAAACTTTGTTGCCTTCCACCACAGTGAAGAATGCTGTGGTGGATGTTTGTGTTAAATTCTATTGTGTATTGTGTGTTCTTTTTTTCAACTATCGCTGCATGGCAAATTCATTTCACTGTACCTTAGTTTGGTGCATGTGACGAATAAATTTGACTTTGACTTTTCTGTATCAGTCAACTGAAGACTGGATTAGCAGAATGACAACACCAAGATACTTGAGGTGAGGAAAATGGCGACTTAATAGAATCGAGCCTCATCATTCATTTAAAAATCCACCTTATGCCTAAGGTTACTTCTACCGAAGGACAACATGCATCATAGGTTCAAATTAGAACTGAGGACAAGCAGGCAGCAAAGGGACAAAACCCTAGCATATGCTAAAGGTGATAATACCACTACAATCAACCATGCTACTTCATTACCAAAAATTGTAATGCAAAGTGGCAATGCATTGCTTCACAGGTGCCTTACAGGGAAAGATATTGATCAAGCAGGGCACTGGTTGTCAGTTTTGGCTTGCACTGTCTTCTCTTTCAAAGAGATGAATAATTTAATACTCTGCTCAATTTTTTGTAATAACCCTGATCTTCTATGTTTTATTTTGAAATTTACTTCAGATTCTGGTCATCAGGTTTCAAATAGAGTCTTTAACAGCACTGCAAGAATTGCTTTTCATTCCCCTCTAGTTATTTTGCAATTATTTAAAATGAGCAGCCAATGGACAGACTTCCAGATGAACTAAAAATACTGAATTAGGCTAGCAATGAGGATTTTAAACCAAAAAAATGTGGGATTTGGAATGGTGGAATGCAGACAAGGGGAATTATGCATTCAAAGAGAAAAATGTCAAGACCATGAAGCAAAGTGGCAACTTGGACAACAAGCAGAATGTTAAGGGAACAGTGAATTTAATGGTGCACAGTGAAAATGAGGTCAAATGCAAAACTAACAGTAACAAGCTAAAATTAAAATAACTTTATCTGAATGCAGACCAAAAGAGGGAGGACATGAACATGCCAGCTGACATGAAGACAGTGGTGACGTTGATCTTGACACAGCCAACCAGGATGGACAGATAAGATATAGCAAATGATGGAAAATAAATGTTGTGGTAGTAGATTATCAGCCCCTAGGTAATAGCCATAAAATAAATAAGCTTGGATACTGAAATTTGTCAGCTTTTAAGAGGCATTTCCACACATTCTTTAAAGTTTTAGGGTGAACATGCACAGATTTTCTTTTTAGAAGATTACTGGGTCAAAAGCCTTTGTTTTTCCCCTCGTTCTGCATGCCCTTGGAAATAAAAGGAATTTATAACAAAAGATTACAGAATAACTATGTGTAGCATGGATGAGGGATTCAAGCTTCATACAACTTGAAAAAAATCCAATTAGCACACATAGTTCAAGATCTTATTGAATGCATTCACAGCAGGTATTCCGAGCAAGCTGTCAAGGAACAACATTAAATATTATCTTGATAGGATTAATTAACAATATCACTATGATCACTTTTATCTAGCAGATCCTCTAATGCAATCAGCCCTTGGTTTGTGACTATTAACAATTGATATGAACAACCTGGAGAGGAACAGAAAGTAATGTTTGCAAAATTTCAGACAGTATTAAGCTGGGTAGGAATGCATGCTTTCTAGAACGCAAAAGCAACAGAAGAAGGCTGACAGATTAAATCTGGGCAAATGACTGGAGCATAAATGTAAATTTACAAGTAGAACATTATTCATTTTGCCAGAGTACATAAAAAAAAAGACACTTGGAATATAAACTTTGCTGCAGTCATACTTGTTTAGTTATTTTCATCAGATAAGATATCCTTCATCAATTATCTGGAATTAATTCCAGTTTTCCTATAATAAGAGTGCAGCAATGACAAATTAAATTTTCTATCAAGGACTAACTAGGTGGATTTCATTTTTATACTTCTACGTCACTACGCACTATAATTTACTGGTGGTGTATCCCCTGTGTAAATTAGTTATCAATTAGTGTCAATTAATGTTTTGCAAATCCAGACAACCGATACCCAAATCAAGTAAAGGTATTAACCAGAGAGAATCAAATGTTAAGTCCTCACTTGCAAATCATAATATAGCCAAAATAGAATAATTCCTAACCAGATGCAAGATTAGGGGAGGGGGGCATGAGAGGGGAGCTGAAGAACCATTTGGATATTATTTTGTGGCCAATATTTAATAATATCTTATAGGCAATTGCTGAGCATTAATGAGTGCATTTGAACAAAAAGCACATTTAGAAAATGTATTATCCTTGCTCAATAAAAATATCAGTAATTACAAACCTTCAATGCATCCCTTGAAGATGGAAGTAAGTGATTCCAGAAAGGTGCTGCTTTGGCATCAGTACTTCTGCATGAAACTGGGATGGAATTAGTTAACTGAATCCTACATTTCTTCGCAACAGAAGGGATTTCATCCCCTGAGCACATATCTTTCCCTATTGCATTTGTTGGTGATAGCAGCTTCCGTTTTGCTGTACATCTGACAGAGATTGTACTTGAGTGTCCTAAAGAAGAAGGCGTTTTCTCAGATGATGGCAGTCCAGCGCTGTTAATAGGTTGAACGTCTTTCTCAGAGGATGGTGTTGTTGGCACCACTTTATTTCTATGTGAGCCAGTCTCACCATCTTCTGCCAGATTGCTGTCCTGGGAGTCTTTATGTTCAATAACATGCAAACCACTGTGGGAAAAGTGTTGTGCGGAACCATGCACAATTGGTTCTTCATTTTGGAAACTAACACCTTGTTGGTCTGGATAGTCACTTGTCTTTTCTATGCTTTTTTCAGAAAAATTACCATTATCAGTTCCACAATGAGATGCATTTCGACTTTCAGTCAACGTGGCAGAATTCCTGCAGTGCACGTGGATTCTTTCCTCATTGAGTTCAAGTTCAAGATCTGGATGAAGTTCAGTTACACTTCTTTTAAAACCCCGTTTGCCATTTCTCTGTTCCAAACTACTTGAAGAATTAGAAAGGTGAGAAAATATTGAAAGTTGATACACTTTTTGAATTCTAACCTCATTCTCGCTATACCCTGCCAAAATTCCTCTTTCGGGGATGACATCACTTGACTCCAAGCGATAGTCACTCATTGGTGCATCTTGAAAACTCCCATCTGCCTGGCTTGTAGCCTGCCGAGACAAGTTGTTAGACTGCTCTTTCTGAGAAGTCTCCAGATGCATGTGCCTCATGGACTGTTGTATCTTACACCACAGAAATTTTGAAATCCAAGGGCAGAAAAAAGTATGTATTTTGCAACGATGCGAGTTATTCCTCATGAAGATGAACCAATCATGCCTTTCTCGATCCCCCTCTGACATAGCATCTGAAAAAGATGAAGAATAAATGTATAGCCATTTATCAGCAGGTGTGCTCATAATTATCACATAATATAGTTAGCATTATCACAAACAAAGATACACAAAGTTCCCAGATTTCTAAATCTGGGTGGCACGGTGGCATCGCGGTAGAGCTGCTTGCTGCCTTACAGTGCCAGAGACCCGGGTTCAATCCTGACTACTGGTG
Source organism: Leucoraja erinaceus (assembly GCF_028641065.1). Lineage (NCBI taxonomy): Eukaryota > Metazoa > Chordata > Chondrichthyes > Rajiformes > Rajidae > Leucoraja > Leucoraja erinaceus. The sequence goes on from NC_073377.1 coordinate 42,548,174, forward strand.
CTGTCAATATTGAGTTTGTACGTTCTCCCCATGACTTGTGTGGGCTTTCTCCGAGATCTTCGGTTTCCTCCCACACACCAAAGATGTACAGGTTAATTGGCTTGGTATAAATGCAAAGGGCCGAATGGCCAACTCTTGCACCTATTGTCCCTAGTGTGTGTAGGATAGTGTTAGTGTGCAGGGATCGTTGGTCGTTGCGGACTCAGTGGGCCAAAGGCCTGTTTACACGAAACTAAAAAAATGTATTTAAGGTAGTTTATGCTCTCTGATCCTGCACGTTAGAACAGGAGAGGTTGAAGAAAATGCAAGAGGTTAAAAACAAAGAATCAGTGTACATGGAGTACATAATATAAAAACAGGGACATAATGCTGAGGTTCTATAAGGCGCTGGTCAGGCTGCATTTGGAGTATTGTAACCAATTTTGGGCACCATCTCAGAGGTGCTCAGATCCAGAGGAGAGAGTCCAGAGGTGGTTTACAAAAATGATCCCAAGGCTGAGTGGGTTAACATACGAGTGGTTGACGGCCCTGGGACTCTACTCGCTGGAATTTAGAAATATGAAGGGGGACCTTATTGGAACTTACCGAATAGTGAAAGGCTTGGATAGAGTGGATGTGGAGAGGATGTTTCCACCAGTGGGAGAGTCTAGGACCAGAGGTCATAGCCTCAGAATTAAAGGATGTTCCTTTAGAAAAGAGATGGAGGAATTTCTTTCGTCAGCAGGTGGAGAATCTGTGATGAAACTGAATCTGTGGAATTCTTTGCCACAGAAGGCTGTGGAGGCCGTCAATGGATATTTTCTAAGGCAGAGATAAATAGATTCTTGATTAGTACGGGTGTCAGGGTTTATGGGGAGAAGACAGGAGTATGGGTTGAGGAGGGAGAGGTAGATAAGCCATAGATAAGTCTGAAGAATGATCTTGACCCAAAACATCACCCATGAATGAATGGCAGAGTAGGCAATGGGCCAAATGGCCTAATTCTGATTCTATCACCATCTCAGCCTTGTGGCAATGACAAAATCCTTTTAACAATAAGAGATAACTGCCAGTAACAACCAATTCATGCCGAACGACTATTTTGTTGACTGTTCTCAGGAAATAAGCAAATGAGGGAAAGATATATTGACATTCAATAGACAATAGGTGCAGGAGTAGGCCATTCGGCCCTTCGAGCCAGCACCGCCATTCAATGTGATCATGGCGGATCATCCCCAATCAGTTCCCTGTTTAGCCTTCTCCCCATAATCCCCCGACTGCCGCTATTTTTTTTAAGAGCCCTATCTAGCTCTCTCTTGAAAACATCCAGAGAACCGGCCTCCACCGCCCACTGAGGCAGAGAATTCCACAGACTCACCACTCTCTGTGAGAAAAAGTGTTTCCTCGTCCCCGTTCTAAATGGCTTACTCCTTATTCTTAAACTGTGGCCCCTGGTTCTGGATTCCCCCAACATCAGGAACATGTTTCCTGCCTCTAGCGTGTCCAAACCCTTAACAATCTTATATGTTTCAATGAGATCTCCTCTCATCCTTCTAAACTCCAGATTGTACAAGCCCAGCTGCTCCATTCTCTCAGCATATGACAGTCCCACGATCCCGGGAATTAACCTTGTAAACCTACACGGCACTTCCTCAAATTAGGGGACCAAAACATGCACACAATACTCCAGGTATGGTCTCACTAGGGGTCTGAACAACTACAGAAGGACCTCTTTGCTCCTATATTCCATTCCTCTTGTTATAAAGGCCAGCATGCCATTTGCTTTCTTCACTGCCTGCTGTACCTGCATGCTTACTTTCATAGACTGATGTACAAGGATCCCCAGATCCCGGGATGTTGTACTTCCCCTTTTCCCAACTGGACGCCATTTAGATAGTAATCTGCCTTCCTGTTTATGCTACCAAAGTGGATAACCTCACATTTATCCGCATTAAACATCATCTGCCATGCATCTGCCCACTCACCCAACCTGTCCATTCTCATAGCATCCTCCTCACAGTTCACACTGCCACCCAGCTTTGTGTCATCTGCAAATTTGCTAATGTTACTTTGAATCCCTTCATCCAAATCATTGATGTATATTGTAAACAGCTGCGGTCCCAGCAACGAGCCTTGCGGTACCCCACTAGTCACTGCCTGCCATTCTGAAAGGGACCCGTTAATCCCTACTCTTTGTTTCCTGTCTGCCAACCACTTCTCAATCCATGTCAGCACTCTACCCCCAATACCATGTGCCCTAATTTTGCCCACTAATTTCCTATGTGGGACCTTATCAAATGCTTTCTGAAAGTCTAGGTACACTCCATCCACTGGCTCTCCCTTGTCCATTTTCCTAGTTATATCTTCAAAATAATCCAGAAGATTAGTCAAGCATGATCTCCCCTTCGTAAATCCATGCTGACTCTGACCGATCCTGTTACTGCTATCCAAATGTTCGGCTATCTCATCTTTTATAATTGACTCCAGCATCTCCCCCATCACCGATGTCAGGCTAACTGGTCTATAATTCCGTTTTCTCTCTCCCGTCTTTCTTAAAAAGTGGGATAACATTAGCTACCCTCCATCCACAGGAACTGACCCTGAATCTATAGAACATTGGAAAATTATCACCAATGCATCCATGATTTCTAGAGCCACTTCCTTAAGTACCCTGGGATGCAGACTATCAGGTCATGGGTATTTATTAGCCTTCAGTCCCATCAATCTATCCAACACCATTTCCTGCCTAATGTGGATTTCCTTCAGTTCCTCCGTCACCCCAAGTCCTCTGGCCACTACTATGTCAGGAAGATTGTTTGTGTCCTCCTCAGTGAAGACAGATCCAAAGTACCTGTTCAACTCATCTGCCATTTCCTTGTTCCCCATAACAAATTCACGTTTTTCGGTCTTCAAGGGTGTTAACTAATGTTTTCCTCTTCACTTAGCTAAAGAAGCTTTTACTATCCTGCTTTATATTCTTCGTACCTCCCATATTGTCTTTTTGGTTATCTTCCTCTTGTTTCCTGTTCATCTTTGCTACATTGTACTTCTTCGCTTTAATTTTTATACTGTCCCTGACGTCCCTGGTCAGCCATGATCGTCCCTTTCTCCCCTTGGAATCTTTCATCCTCCTAGGAATGAACTGATCCTGCACCTTCTGTATTATTCCTAGAAATACCTGCCATTTCTATTCCACTGTCATCCCTGCTAGTGTATCTTTCCAGTCAACTTTGGCCAGCTCCTCCCTCATGGCCCCATAGCTCCCTTTATTCAACTGCAACACTGACACCTCCGATCGACCCTTCTCCCTCTCCAATTGTAGATTAAATCTGACCATGTTATGGTCACTGCCTCCTAATGGCTCATTAACCTCGAGGTC